>NC_085878.1:19455087-19735087 GCF_034702125.1 Engraulis encrasicolus
TTGCAATAATGTGGCCATGAGTGGAGAGTGCATAGAGTAAGGAGTGACAGCCAGAGGTGGGGTGGGGTGCTGACTGATCAGCTGACCTGGTGTTGCGGAGGTGGAGCGGCGGCGTTTGGCTCTGGGGGACTGCGCCACACTGGAGAGGCCAGACTGCAGCGAGCGCTGGTACATCAGGAGCCACTGGCTCTTCAAGGGGCCTGCCTTGTCCTTCACATACTCCAACCTAGTGTGTGGAAGAGGCACACAGACAAATCAGGCAGGCAGGTTAGCAGGTAGATATGTACAGACAGATAAGGTAGATTAGCAATAAAGATAAGGTAAGGTGTATTAGCAATAAAGTTGGACAGACAACAAGAGGAATTGGTATGTAAAAGTTATGTAGGCCTTAATAGTAATCAGTAAATCTAGGTAATGCATCCTAGCTACAGTTGCAGTGTGTCTGTGTGTGTGTGTGTGTGTGTGTGTGTGTGTGTGTGTGTGTGTGTGTGTGTGTGTGTGTGTGTGTGTGTGTGTGTGTGTGTGTGTGTGTGTGTGTGTGTGTGTGTGTGTCAGTGGCGGCTGGTAGTCTGTCAAACAGGGGAGGCTGTTCAATTACAATATGTCCAGAACGCAAAAAAAAAGGGGGGGGGGGGTCTAGAGGGGGTGTAACGCCGCATTATGTAATAACGGTGCAATATGTAATAATGTAACAAATTATTACATAATGTGGTGACAATCGCCGCATTGTGTAATAATTTACGCATTTCGTAATACATTTCTTGAACGCATTTCGTAATAACTTTTTTCTCATCTTGTAATAAATTATTACAAAATGCGAAATTTATTACGGAATGCGGCCGCAACTTTTTTTTTTGATGGAAATGTAATAACATGGTGCATTATGTAATAATCTATATGGATATGTTTTTTCTGCACTTGGATTCAGTAGGCGCAGCACACACACATAGTCTCAGTGACATGGTATAGTCACTGCCCTCTCTCTCTCTCATTCTTCTCAGTTCTCAAACTGCTCGAGAGTCGCGAATGATGCGGTTAAAAACCGTTAAGAAATAATTTCACAACTTGTTGCGTGCAACGAGTCCAACGAATGTCTCGCACTTTCTGCTACATTACACCAATTTACAGCGACATTAAATAGGCCAGGTCTAAACACTTCACGAGGTGGTGAAAACTAAATTAAATATCTAAATTAAATATCTTGGATAGCCTATATAGACCTAGGCCTAACTAGATTTGTTGCAATACAGATTCATTTTCTAGAGCCAGAAGTGTTCCGCTGGACTGACGAAACCGAACACGATCAAGTTTGCAACTTCTTTCCCTCGTGCGCTGTCCGTCAGCACCACCTGTCATTAGACGTCCGATTAGCTTTCATTACGTGCTGAGGGAAAAAACTCCCGCCATTAGGCCTATGTGCTGTTGCACTGTTGTGAGGGATATCACCAAATAATTTAGATAAAAGTCAGAACATTATTTTGGCAATGAAAGGCACACAGGTGGCTGGAAGCTCAAGCAGTCTTCAGTCTGTTCATTTAAGCTTTTGGGTGCTCTTGGATATCGGGGATCAGTTCATGTAGAGAGAAGAGTTCATCCAGGCACTCCAAAATAAGGTGCCCAAACGATAAGTTACATTAAAAAGCCTTTAATGGTACTGGGCTGGGGTTACATTAAAAAGCCGACATGTTTCGACCTCACCAGGTCTTCATCATTGAAAAGAAAGGCCTCCCTTAAATAGTGACATCACCACATGTGACCCATTACGCACTACACACATTTGCGCACACCATAGAAAACAAAGATTAAAAATAGCCTGGGGTAATAAGTGATGCCACAGAAAAAATGACCAGAAGTACAAATAAAAATCACAAAAACAAGTAAAATCAATATCCTCATTTAGACCAGTATAGCGCATGGCATCCAGTTGGTGTATCCAAAAAGTCTGCCTCTGATTAGGCCTAAGTCTTTTTAGCCTGTCCCCACCCCTCGGAAGAGGTTTGATATGCTCGACGCCCTGTATGCGCAGCAGAGAATCATTTTTACCATGGTATTCATATGTTTCGCCATGGGATAGTCAAAATTGCCCACTCTGATACCATATTTATGTTCTGCTAGCCTATCTCGCATGCGCCTTTTTGTGCGCCCGATATAAAAGAACCCTTCAGCGCGAGGACAAGTTAGGCGGTATATGACAAATGTAGAATTGCAATTAATGAAATCTCTCTGTCCATATTTATTCGTGGTTTTAGTATCCACAAAAGATTTGGCTTGTGTAACATTTGGACAGTGGGGGCAGTTCATACATCTATGAACTGTCGTAACAAAAAAAGGACGGGACTGCTGCTGGCGATGATGTTTGTTTTTGGTCAATAACGTGTTGCGTTGTAGGGAGCGCGCTTCACTGTATGCGTTTTGGGTGGCTTCCTTGGAATATTCATTAACTAATATTCACTTTCTGGATTTGACGATATATAAAGACGCGGAGGGACAGCTGCACACCACCTTATTCAGAAAGGCGACCTCTCGGAACACCATTCTGAGAGCGGATTCATTCCATTTCCCGCATCTCATTAGAAATATTCCACACGGCCAATTCCAGAGATTAGGCGTATCTGTGATTTCGAAAATGATTTTCACGAGCAGGCCGAGCTGATGGAGAAAAGATTCAGTGATAGAGCCTATCACCCTAAAGCCATCCAAAACGCATACAGTGAAGCGCGCTCCCTTCAACGCAACACGTTATTGACCAAAAAGAAACATCATCGCCACCAGCAGTCTCGTCCTTTTTTTGTTACGACATATAGTACACAAGCGACGCGGATCAGGCAAATTATTAAGAACAATTGGTCCATTATTGAAAGTGATGCGCAACTACGTGAGGTGTTCCCAGAACCACCCATGGTGTCTTTAAAGAGTGCACCCAGCCTAGGAGATAAATTAATGCGCTCTCACCTACAGGTGAAAAAGAGAGAAACCTGGCTGCGTAAACCCATTGGCACCTATAGATGTATGAACTACCCTCACTGCCCAAATGTTACACAAGCCAAATCTTTTGTGGATACTAAAACCACGAGAGAATACGGACAGAGAGATTTCATTAATTGCAATTCTACATTTGTCATATACCGCCTAACTTGTCCTTGCGCTGAAGGGTTGTTTTATATCGGACGCACAAAAAGGCGCATGCGAGATAGGCTAGCAGAACATAAATACCTGTATGCTATCAGAGTGGGCAATTTTGACTATCCCATGGCGAAACATTTCAATGAATATACCATGGTAAAAATGATTCTCTGCTGCGCATACAGGGCGTCGAGCATATCAAACCTCTTCCGAGGGGTGGGGACAGGCTAAAAAGACTTAATCAGAGGCAGACTTTTTGGATACACCAACTGGATGCCATGCGCTATCCTGGTCTAAATGAGGATATTGATTTTACTTGTTTTTTGTGATGCTTATTTGTACTTCTGGTCATTTTTTTCTGTGGCATCACTTATTACCCCAGGCTATTTTTTAATCTTTGTTTTCTCTGGTGTGCGCAAATGTGTTTAGTGCGTAATGGGTCACATGTGGTGATGTCACTATTTAAGGGAGGCCTTTCTTTTCAATGGTGAACGTAGCCCTGATGAAGACCTGGTGAGGTCGAAACATGTCGGCTTTTTAATGTAACCCCAGCCGAGTACCATTAAAGGCTTTTTAATGTAACTTCCCGTTTGGACACCTTATTTTGGAGTGCCTGGATGAACTCTTCTCTCTACATGAACTGATCCCCGATATCCAAGAGCACCCAAAAACTTAAATGAACAGACTGAACAGATTGCCAAAATAATGTTCTGACTTTTATCTAAATTATTTGGTGATATCCCTCATAACAGTGCAACAGCACATGGGCCTAATGGCGAGAGTTTTTCCCTCAGCACGAAATGAAAGCTAATCGGACGTCTGATGACAGGTGGTGCTGACGGACAGCGCATGAGGGAAAGAAGTTGCAAACTTGATCGTGTTCGGTTTCGTCAGTCCAACGGAACACTTCTGGCTATAGAAAATGAATCTGTGTTGCAACAAATCTAGTTAGGCCTAGGTCTATATAGGCTATTCAAGATATTTAATTTAGACAGAATCCTTTCAAGCCGTGCAGCATCAACGTGGTCATATAGCCTACTGTCTGCACTTGTTCCGTTGCCTGCTTCATAGCAGAGAAGGAATGGCTTTCTGTTGTTGAGGATTTGTAACGTGGATTATCGAAACTGAAGACTTGATTTCTTTTATTGATACCTTTTTGTTTGGTATAATTACGGACAATGCAAATAACTGATTTTTGTGACGTTCGGACATTTTTGGAAGGAATATAATCGAATTAGTCCCGCCGCTTGGGTTATTGTTTTTCGCGTGCATGTGGATGAGCATAGGCTATTGAATTTGATTGCAGCCTAATAGGCCTACTGAACAGTGGACTGAAATTGAAAATATGACAAAGAGTGGCATTTTTCTCGGGTGCTATGACTTCTTGCTTTGCAAGAAGACAGTCTCCTCACTCCACGGGCAAAAAGCACCATGGTCAGACCCTGGCGCGCATGTAGGCAGACATGAAAGACTCACTACTCCACGGGCAAATATCGGGAAAAATTAAGCACCACCAGCATGGACAGCTCCCCACGAGTCACTTATAATGGTTGGTCTTTTCCTGGGATTTGATTCATGTTGTTTGGGGGAAAATATTAAAATAGCCTTTGTAATGTTAAGAATATTTCCAAAGAGCCAAGATGGGGCTTAAGATCAATATGGGCCAGGTTTGTCTCCGTGCGTAGGCCTACACACACACACACACACACACACACACACACACACACACACACACTCTCTCTCTCTCTCTCTCTCTCTCTCTCTCTCTCTCTCTCTCTCGCCACAGACCCACGCAAGTGCAAGACAAGTTTTCACCTCCTCGTGAAGTGTTTAGACCTGGCCTATTTAATGTCGCTGTAAATTGGTGTAATGTAGCAGAAAGTGCGAGACATTCGTTGGACTCGTTGCACGCAACAAGTTGTGAAATTATTTCTTAACGGTTTTAACCGCATCATTCGCGACTCTCGAGCAGTTTGAGAACTGAGAAGAATGAGAGAGAGAGAGGGCAGTGACTATACCATGTCACTGAGACTATGTGTGTGTGCTGCGCCTACTGAATCCAAGTGCAGAAAAAACATATCCATATAGATTATTACATAATGCACCATGTTATTACATTTCCATCAAAAAAAAAAGTTGCGGCCGCATTCCGTAATAAATTTCGCATTTTGTAATAATTTATTACAAGATGAGAAAAAAGTTATTACGAAATGCGTTCAAGAAATGTATTACGAAATGCGTAAATTATTACACAATGCGGCGATTGTCACCACATTATGTAATAATTTGTTACATTATTACATATTGCACCGTTATTACATAATGCGGCGTTACAGGGGGTCAATTTTGACACACATCTTACATTGGTTCTGAGCCACATATGGCCTCACACACTAAAGGACTCTTGTTGAAACAAATTTGTTAATCATTAATCATTATCCCCCTTGTAGCCTATTCATAGGGAAATGTTTTTTTTAATTTTATTATTATTATTATTATTATCATTAGGCCTACCTCCGCCACATAATGATGTGATTGAGTTTGCCTTCGTTGTCTTTGTTCATTACTGGGTGCACGGCTTAACTTACCACTAGAGGTCGCAAAATCTTTAATTATTTACCAGACATTGCCAACACAGTAGGAAACAAGGACTCGCCACTCACGGGACTTGGCAGTTAACCAGTTGATCAGACACCACACCACGAAAGCTCAAAAGAAACGGTTGTTCTTCCCTACCTTTTTCACCAAGTCAATATTAGGCAGTGCTCTGCTCTGCTCCTTGATATTCATTTTCTCCTCATAAGGACGACTGGAATTCGCCAGAATTTAATCCACAATGCTTGGCATTTTGCATAGCTCTCTAGCTTTCTTGCAAGCTAGCCCTAACGAAAAGTAGGCAACTTCAACTTTTGAATTGGGAGATTAAAAAGGATAAGGATGTGCCACTATTAAGACTTTATTCGCAACACTAGGTTTACAAGAATATGTACACAAAACTGGAGTACACCGCAATGAATAGCTTCCCCACTGGTTACCACGACGAAACTTCTCAGTCAAATTAATAACATATCCGCATTTCGAAATGAAATCAACTACTGTAGCCTACTGACACAGGGTTCACCCAATCACAAGTCGGAGCTCCAGTCTCCGGTCCCTCCCCCCTCCTCTCTCTTCTCCATTCACTCCCAGTGAGGCTCAGTCTCAAAATCAAAAAAAATTCACGGCAATAGCCAATGACCGTTTAGCATTTTTCCATTGAAAAAGCATACAATCCCACATGCCATTGAAGTCCATTGAGACTCGACTCGCTTGCGTTGTCTTGAGCGGAAAAAAACTCGTGCGAGCCTCGGGATCGTATTACAGATTGGTTTCATCTGTAAGTTGAGCACATGCATTTTCTATGGAGCTGGGTCTGAAATAGCAATGTTATTAAGTCGTGTAAAGCATTAGTTTACATACTAGTCTCCGTGATTTTGGACAGGAGGCGGCGCCTCCCTTGTACTCAAGGAGGAATCGCCTCTGGTGTGTGTGCACTCACAGCTGCATACGGTCCTGTTGGATGAGTTTGAAGCTGAACTCGCTGAGAACTTGCAGGAAGGCCAGGTTGGGCGGTGGAGCGTCCTCTTGCTGGGGGCCTTGCAGAGCGAAGTGAATACCTTGCCTGATTCACACACACATACACACAGACAGGGCATAGAGGCACAGAGGGAGATAGGCACAACGTGAGTAAGAGGAACACAGAAGGTAATGCAGAGATATAGACAAAGAGACAGGACAAAGAGGCTGAGACTGAGTGAAAGAATGAAAAAGAGAAAGGGTGGGTGGCATGGGTAGATTGCGAGGCAAGTTGCGAGTGGTGGTGAGTTGGACTGACAAGCAATTATAGGGTAGTCTAGCCAGGAATACAGCCTGCTAGACCATGAGGAAGAAACAGACAAACACACCAGTCATAACAAACAGGGTGGCCAAATGGTAGGTTGGTAGTAACTGCTGAAATGACGAAAGCACTGCAAAATGAATGCCTAGGACACATGTGTAAATGATGTAGCAGTGACAAGAAATGGTTTCTCCTTTTTTGTGCACTCTTTTTGCTTCAAACTGGTACTGATCTATTCAAACCGATTTAAACTAGATTCAACAGGTTTAAGCCATTTCACCCTAGCTCAAAACGTTCAAAGTTCAAAGTGGTTTAAAATGGTTACAACTAGCTTGGTTCAAAATGGTTCAAATTAGGGATGGCGAAAATTGAAAAAACTCTTAACCGGCTACTGAGACTCATTAACCGGTGGTTAACCGGTAATCTTACATTTTAAAACGTTTGCGTGCCTGATATGCACAGCACTGATTTTTTTCTTTCTTTCACATAAGCCTTTTTTTTTGCTGCGCAGACAGGACCTGCCATGTCCAACCACCGTTGCCAGATGTAAAATGCTGAATTATCGTACTAAAACCTCAAAATTATCGTTTTTTGGGAGGAAATTATTATTATAATTATTATTATTATTATAACAACCGGTCAACCGGTGGCAGAACATTTTAACCGGTTAAAGTTGATCTGGTCGATTATCGGTTAACCGGTTAACATCCCTAGTTCAAATCAATTCAAACCACTTCAAACAAGCTTAATCCTAGTAATCAAACTGGTTTGGTTCAAACAGCGTCAAACTGGTTCAAACTAGTTTGTTCCAAACCAAAAAGAAACTGGACCAAACAGGTTTGGTCCAAACTGGGTCAAAACAGATCAAATTGGTTTGGTCCATGATTCAAGTTTGGTTCAAACTTGTTTGGTTTAAGGCATACTGTGTTCTGATGGTAACAGAATACAGTTATTCATAATTCATAATTTATATCCTGAATGTAATCCAGGTATCAACACAGAATGGCAGGGAGGAGGTGTGGCCGGGCCACTCAAATCAAATTCTGCTCAGGGCCCCATAAAGGCTTGAGCCAGCCCTGTACAGACAGGTAACAGGCTTGCCAACTTCTGAGTGTTAGACGACTGGTCTCTGAGTCAGGGTAGAAGCATTTGGTTGTGAAAGTATTGGCATGCACCGAGTCAGGCAAGAGACAGGCAGAGTGGACTGAACGCCAATGTCAAGTTCATTATCTTGACAAGGAAAGAAAAAGAAACACTAAAGCAGGGAGTCAATCGATATGACTGCTGTCTGAGACACAGGTGTGCACAGATAGGCAAACAGACAAGTGGGAAGGCAGGATATCATGCACACAGATTATCAAGTAGACAGAGAAACCCATGTAATAGTCTACCTTAGAGTTACGTTTATTTGTCTATCATGTTGAAAGTCAAAGTCATTTTAAGACTGGCCATCATCCAGACAGACAAACACAAATGCAGATAGGAAGACAAACTGTCCATAGTTGCATGGAAATACAGTACTGTACTGCACGCTGTGAATGCATTACGGGTGCATGTTATTTACTGATGTTAGCACGTTTTGTATTGTTAGTGGTGTGTGTGTGTGTGTGTGTGTGTGTGTGTGTGTGTGTGTGTGTGTGTGTGTGTGTGTGTGTGTGTGTGTGTGTGTGTGTGTGTGTGTGTGTGTGTGTGTGTGCGTGCGTGCGTGCATGCTCGTGTATACGCACTGGTGGAAGGAGAGAAGAGGCTTGCGGATGAGCATGGGGTTGATGCCGAAGCTCATGGCGAAGAGTCTGGCCAGCTCTCTCAGCTCTGTGAAGTCCTGACGGGTATGCTGCTCCTCTATCATTGAAGAAAAGGTCTAACACAAGAACAAGCAAAAGCACACGCGCACACACACACGCTTTTTAAATGTAGCACTAGTATAGTACAATTTTAAAACGATAGATTAACAAACTGACTCTTCTAAACTGCAAAGGTATTGGTACATTCCTCTTCTTAACATTTTCAACATTTCTACATTTTCTTTTTACCATGTTCCACATTCCACAACAATTGTGTTGTCACACTTACAGCTCCTTTCCAATTAGAAAGGTCCATTCATTTCCATAATTCCATCCAAAATGTTAAACTTTCATTATAGATTATGACCCACATTTTAAACTATTCCAACAATTCCTTTGTTTATTCTTGCATGTTTTGGGCTTGCAGCTAAAAAAAACATGAATACAGGATTTTCAAAATCACATTTTTTTTAAAAAAGACAGAAATTCAAATCACATCAAATCAGTCGAAATATGGTACTTTCTAAAGTACATGTCAATGTTTCAATACTTGGTTAGGAATTTCAACCTTAATCACTGCCATGATGTGCCTTAGCACTGAACTCAATGGCAGTGGCATTGCTTTGCTGTCAGCTGTTTATTTTTTGTTTGTTTTTTGATCTGGTGACCCTCTGGTGACCCTCTTGATTTTATACCATAGATTACCATACCCCGCTTTGGCGCTTCGTGGTATGGGCATTCTAACTCACCAGACTTAACATACCATTGATTTTCAAAGGGGTTTAAGGTCTGCAGAGTTAGAATGGCCATATATATTTTGTAAATGGTCTGGGGTTTTTTTTTTTTTTTTGCAAAGTAGCTGTATATTCCTCAGTGCCCGGGCCAGAGACTGAATTTATTTCCAAAGGTCCTTCAGCCATTACTCCCAAAACTCATTCACAAATGACAAGTGAGCCATGACACGGTATCACTTCTCAACCACACAATTGATTCATATCTTTCTGCGTCCCCTATTGACTTTTTTATTGACCACTTGCTCCCAAGGCCTCGAAATGCATCTTATTACACTGTGTAGGCATCACTAAGCAGGCAGGCAACATACTCTGGGGCTCAGCCCACCCAGCCAGTAGACAGGCCCATGCAGCAGCTGTGGCCTTGTGGTTAGGGAGTTGGGGCTTGGGATCCAAGGGCCAAGGGTCCTTTTCCATACCAATCATGAAAAGCATTCTAACCCTAGTTGCTCCAGGTGGACAGTTCTTCTTTCTATTTCACTCTAGGTTGGCCTGCATAAGCTCCTCAATGAAATGCTATAAAATTTCCCAGTGGCTAGGATTATTGAATGCCTGAAACTACGCAACAGCATGACGAAGGTCATAGTTTTTACACTGCACACACACAAGAGATCTCTAAAATGAGTCAGCTGTGTGGGTAAAACAGCAGCTACTACTGAATGGGAAAACATTTTGTTAGGGTGTCACACTGGTGTCATCTTAGCTCTATTGTCGTAGCATAGTTATTGCATGAAATTTCAGTTCAGTTGACCTGCTCAGTGATTCCCATCTCCACACACTTCATTCATCCAAAAATATATTTTGCTCAGTAACAGGATCAGTGTGAAGTTGCTCCAGTAGGTTTCAAACGCTATGACTCAACACTGATAACACCCCACTCAATTCTCTTTTCAAGACAAGCAACCAGAAAATAGACCGGAACAGATCTGCACACACCTACACACTCTCTCTCTCTCTCTCTCTCTCTCTCTTACACACACACACACACACACACACACACACACACACACACACACACACACACACACACACACACACAGACACACACACACACGCGCGCGCGCGCACACACACCTGCTGAAGGCTGAGACACACAGTCTTCGCACTTTCCACTGGACAGATGAACTTGGTCCTACTCAGCATCCACTTGATGATGTCGCCGTAGTCTTTGTTGAACTGTAGCATAACAGGAACACACACACACACACACACACACACACACACACACACACACACACACACACACACACACACACACACACACACACACACACACACACACACACACACACACACACACACATTTCATAAAACCTCTTAAAATGTGATAATGGACTTATTTCTGGAGGTGGAACTTCAATGGTAAAAACCTTTTTGAATATTTTATATCTTATAGCTTTAATATAAATAACAAATGACCAATACTTGTCATTTTTACAGTACTACTTATACTTTTTTTGGCATGCATGACCCTCAAGACAGAATTCCCTCTGCCTTACTTTCTGTCCACTCTGTTCTCCTTTCCTGGTTCCCACATTTCCATGGACCACCCCTCACCAACACCTTGCTTTATTTTGGCCTTTCTCCCCTGTTTCTCCTAGCCTGATTATCACCGACTTTCAAATTTCTTCGAGACTTGGTCTGACCAAGAGCATGACAATTAACATTTCCCAAACGGCATGGTTGACCCGCCTCCCAATGTTTGTTACTGGTTGACAGGTGTCAGACAAAGTGGGTGGAGTTCCTGATTTTTCGGGAGATCAGAAGCAATATTTGTATTGCTCTTGGCCTGACTAGAAACAACACAGAAGGTGTTGCACAACTAGGAGGGCGAGGCCTGTCTAGTTTCTCTTGCCCCTTGCCCACCTTGCTGTAGTGCTTGAAGATGTCGGAGGCGGCTTGGAAGTCCAGCACGCCGCACAGGATGAGATTGCAGTAGCCAGACAGCTGCTTACGCCTCAGCTGCAGCGCCTTCATCTTCCTCATCTGCTCCTCCTTGTATTTCTCCTCGTCCTTCTCCTCATCCTCATCCTCATCCTCTCCTGATTCACATACACAGCCGTAAAGATGTTAGCGATGAAAGAACACCAATGAAAAATAAGGGCAGTGTGGGGGGAAATGAATGTGCTTGACAATACGGACATGAGTGACTGTGTGTGTGTGTGTGTGTGTGTGTGTGTGTGTGTGTGTGTGTGTGTGTGTGTGTGTGTGTGTGTGTGTGTGTGTGTGTGTGTGTCAGACAGGCAAACAGGTCAGGGGTGAAAAAGGTGAAAAGGGTATGGCGCAGCAGCAATTGTTTTCGTTTTTGTTCTGTTTTAGAGATGACATGGAAAAAGAATCCCAGAAGTGTTCTTCTTAGGGCTTCCGCACACCGGCTCCGACAAAGTGCTGAGCACTGCTCAGCTAAAATTCGGACATTCGCCAATGTCGGATAGCAATTAGAGACAAGTTCTTTTTTGTCGGCGCCGCCCATTGACTATCATGCAATGTTCGTGTGAAAATGGGTTTGGGGGTCCGAATTCTGTCGGAAGCAAAAGTGCGCCGCAGTGTTGTCGGAGCCAGTGTGCGGCCGGCCTTACAATCCAATGTTCTGCTGGCTTGCTCGAACAACCCCACCTCCCAATGAATGTGTGTGTGTGTGTGTGTGTGTGTGTGTGTGTGTGTGTGTGTGTGTGTGTGTGTGTGTGTGTGTGTGTGTGTGTGTCTGGGCTCTCCTCTGTACTGCAGACCTGCATTGTTATCATAGCCATTGAAGACGTAGTCCATCAAGAAGGAGGCCAGCTCAGTGTGCAGCGCGTCTCCAGGATTCATGGCCAGCGGCTTCAGCTCAGGCCTCTGCCTCATCACATCCCCACAGAAGACCAGCAGCACATCACACAGCACCAGGAAGGCCTGACTCAGATACACACAGGGCAGGAGAGAGAGAGAGAGAGAGAGAGAGAGAGAGAGAGAAAGAGAGAGAGAGAGAGAGAGGAGAGAGAGAGAGAGAGAGAGAGAGAGAGAGAGAGAGAGAGAGAGAGAGAGAGAGAGAGAGAGAGAGAGAGAGAGAGAGAGAAATACCAAGAGACAGAAAGAGGGAGGGAGGGAGAAAGAGGGACAGGGACAGCAGCAAAGAGGGAGGAAAAAATGCAGAGGAAAGAAATTATGGTAACATAGTACACAAAGAGGAATAGGTAGCCAGACAAAAAAAGAAGTCACGAATCACTGACTACACTATGTGTACAACAAGTGTGTGGAGGACCTGTTTGTGTGTGCGTGTGTGCGCGGCGCACACAATGGATCGAGATAACCTCTCACCTGATCCCTGACTTCGGCATGTTCATAAGACAGGCAGTTCCGGCACACATCGAAGAAGGTTTTCAACTCGCTCTTCAGTCTCCTCACTCCCGCCTGATGAGCAAGACAGACCAAAAAAGGAGAAAAAGAATCTGTTAAAGACGTAGAGAGCAACAGCAAGCAAGAGAGAGGAATATACAGAGACAAAGACAAACACACACGCACGCACATGAACACGCACACGGCT
Organism: Engraulis encrasicolus; assembly: GCF_034702125.1. Lineage (NCBI taxonomy): Eukaryota > Metazoa > Chordata > Actinopteri > Clupeiformes > Engraulidae > Engraulis > Engraulis encrasicolus. The sequence continues at coordinate 19,468,186 of NC_085878.1, forward strand.
GGAGGTGATTCTCACTCTGGCTTTGCTTGCGTCAGAAATAGATGAGTACGTAGGAGCTGAGATTTAATCAGAGGTGAGAACGAGGGAGGAAGAGAGGGAGGCAAACACACAGAACGAGAGAGGAAAAACAGGGAATGAGAGTGACGAAGGAACCAGGACTGAAAGGATGTGGAATATCTCTTGGAGGTGAAGGCTACTGTATGTGAAGGTGCTCATTGGTAGAAAACAAATTCAATTCAATGTAATTTCAAATTATTAGGGACTATGTACAATCTAAACATAAATGTTGCCATTTTATGCATTGTACCACAGACAGCCTTAGACTAATTTACATCTGCAGTCCCTGGCAGGACATAAAACATCAAAGACGTAAAAAACATATGAGCATACACATGAATACAATAAATAAATCACTCACATGAGTGTCCCCTATCAGGCGGTTGTTTAAGTCAGTGCTAAAGATGAAGTATCTAAGTCAACTTAAATAATTTATCATATTTTAAAATTAGTTCATATAGTGAACATGTTTCTGCCATGGGGTAGAGTGGTCAGCATATGTTCAATTCTCGCAGCACCCTTTTTAATCAAGTCAACAGACAGGGTATGGTCGCTTCTTTACACATTTATCGCCATGGTCTGCTCCTTGACGACCAAACCCTACACCCCCTGCACAGCAAGAAATCGATTGACCACAGTAGGCAACCAGAGAAGCCATCTATAAACCTAAAATAAGCATAGTCTAATATCTTGACCTGGCCAGCCAACATTCCCCCAACACCCTTGGTGCTATCAAATGACCCTACTACTCCTAGCACTAAGGGTTTCTGGGGCTGCCTTAGCCAAACCCACCAAAAAATTGTCAACAGAACTCATTTAAAATCAGATGAAGCACAAAAAATAATGTGGAAATAATGCCGGCCCTGCTGCACAATTATTATAATTTTCTTTTTCAAATGTGAGAGGGAAGGCAAGGTGGAAATGGAACAAGCACGAGTTAAAGGAAGAGTTAAGGGACTGTCAAGGGACTACAGATGAAAATTAGCCTTATGGCTATTATCTGGCTCAATTGTATATTGTGCACTGTCCCTGTCAAATAAACAATAAATGAAATGAAATGAAATGAAAGGAGAGAAAGGATGGGAAAGGCAGACAGAGTGAAGAAGGCAGGCCGTAGAAGGGGTCCCCACCTCTTCTACGCCCTTTCTCTTTCACCCTGTCTGCCTTGAGAGAGGGATGAGTGAAGCAGAGGCAGAATGTACTGTGAAGGGAGAGAGATCAAGAAAGGAAAAAAGGGGAACCTTGTTGCTTGTGGTGGTTAAGTCATACTCCATCATCTTCTTCCCTTCCCACAGGAGGTGAAAGGCTGAGCAAGCCAAAGCGTGAACCATGAGCTGCAACACAAAGTAGCCGCCAGTACAGTGGCACAATACAACTCATTAGGAGGCCTGTATTGACAATGATTGTGACTATCCCTGGTTATATCTTAAAGCTTTACTTGTCTTGTGAGAGCAGAATCAGTATGTTTATGCACAGAAGTTCTAGTTACACCAACTCTAACTGTACACATCAATTCAGACACATCTCGGGGTAGTGGAGCATCTTCTACCGATCCTGTCCTCATTTGTGAGAGGAGTTACCATGCATGTGGGTGGGAGCTACAGATAAAAAAAGTACCTCGCTGTCAAAACTCTCAGTTGACTTCAGTAGGGCGAAACACTGATCCAACAACTTCCAAGAGCTGACATCCATGCTACTGTACAGAAAAATGCAAACACAAGTTCAAGAATTGTGAGTAATGCCAGTACAATTGGACATGATCATTCCATAGCATTCAGTATCTGTTCTCACTTCACACTCACACGTACGCTGTACACACACACACACACACACACACACACACACACCTGACAAAGACAGAGATCCTCTTGAGGGAAGCAGTAGCCGTGTATAGATCATCTTCATCAGCAGTACCCTATGAAATAAACACACACACACACACACACACACACACATACACACACACACACACACACACACACACACACACACACACACACACACACACACACACACACACACACACACACACACACGGGTCATATCTGGTTTCTCTTCCAGCTTCCTTGTGTCCCTGCAGGTTGTGTGTATCCACACATAGGGACTGCAAAGCATCCGACTACCACAGGGCTTTATAACACAGGCTGGCTAGACTCTAGGGACACATGAGCTCAGGTACTGCACCGCAAGACGCATACAGCCAGCAAAGCCAAACAGGTTCCCACCAGGGCAAAAATAAACAAACAAACAAAATTAGAGTTAATACTACTCTCTGAATGTCATGTCTGAGTTTCAGTTCTAGTGTCAAATGGTCTGTGAAATATCAAAGATGCCAAACAATGGTATTTAACTACAAATGAGAAAATGAATGCAAGCCTCAAAGGACAATTTTATTGGCAACTATGAGCAATGTCTGAAATCTCTGACAGTCTGTGAAGCGTATGGGTTTGCTTCCTGAAGTGGAAGGCAGTGTGAAGGATTGGCCATCACTAGGGTTGTGGGTGTGCACTGACGGTCATGCCAATGAGCCAGGCTCTTTGGTGTAGTGGTCAGAGCCCCAGTTTGGCACCCCCAAAGGTCTGGGTTTGAGCACCAGAGGGGCAACTCTACTCCCCTTCGCTACATGGCCCTTTGTATAAAGGAGGATAAGGGGTGCATGTGTGTGTGTGTGTGCGTGTTGGTGTGTGGCAGGTTGAATAAGGAGCACAGCGCTGGGCTAGACCGTGTGTGTGTGTGTGTGTGTGTGTGTGTGTGTGTGTGTGTGTGTGTGTGTGTGTGCTCGTGTGTGGCAGGTTGAATAAGGAGCACAGCGCTGAGCTTGTGTGTGTGTGTGTGTGTGTGTGTGTGTGTGTGTGTGTGTGTGTGTGTGTGTGTGTGTGTGCACATGCTTGAGTGTATAAACACCTGCAGCAGGGCTTCGTGCACGGCGCTGAAACGCTCCACCTGCGTGTCCAGCATCTGGCTGAAGGCCCTGTGAGCGCGGCTGGAGAAGGCGTAGCGCTCGCTGCACAGGGCGATGGACAGACGGGCACACTCCGTCAGCACACTCTCATCCGTGTGCTTCTCCACTATCTCACACACCAGACTCAGCAGCCGGTCCAGACTCTGAGACACGCATGAGAAGAAGGAGAAGAAGAAGAGGAAGGGGGAAACAAAGAAAGGCAGAGCAACAATAAGGGATGTTCATAATGAATGTTGAAAAAATAGACAGATGCTGCTCATAATTTAAAGGGAGGACAGGCATTATTTATTCGTTTATTTCCACTTACTAATTCATTTCCAGCTTTATTAATTGGTTTGTTATTGCAATGCTTTTTTACATTCAGTGAACATTTGATATCATTTGATGCAAACAGGCTAAACAGACTAACATTTTTGTGTGGAGAACAGTATTTTTTGTCTTTTTTATCTTTGCTTATTTGTTTTATATTTAACATGTAGCCTCCTGAATTCAGAGATGATGAGATGTGCAGCTAACCTTCGTCGTATTACTGCTGTAGGCGTCAAGGTCAAAGGACAGCGGAGCTCTCAGCAGATACTTCACTTTCTCCACATCTGCTGAGTACTGAAAACATGTATTCAGTATACATAATATTATGTAGATGTGTGTGTGAGTGTGTGTGTGAAAGAGAGAGAGAGAGAGAGAGAGAGAGAGAGAGAGAGAGAGAGAGAGAGAGAGAGAGAGAGAGAGAGGGAGAGAGAGAGAGAGAGAGTGTGTGTGTGTGTGTGTATGTGTATGTGTGTATGTGTATGTGTATGTGTATGTGTATGTGTATGTGTATGCGCGTGTGTGTGTGTGTGTGTGTGTGTGTGTGTGTGTGTGTGTGTGTTGTGTGTGTTGTATGTTGTGTGAACAGAACGCAAAGTAGTGGTGAAATTCATCTTCATTGTTATTAGTTCTACTGGTGGCAATGTGCAAGAAAAGAGAGTGTGAGACTAAGAGCCAACCTTTGCCAGGAGCTGTGGAAGAAGAGGAATGAAATGGGCGGTGATTCGTCTTCTGTCCTGGGTTTGGATCTTCTTTTCTTTCATGCTGAGGTTCTATGAAACATACACACACACAGACACATACACATTGGATGAGCATTGTTCTGTTTCTCTCTCTCTCTCTCTCTCTCTCTCTCTCTCTCTCTCTCTCCTCCAGCCTGCGTATTTCTTTCCGTCACTCACCTTTTTCCCCTGTGTCCTTCTCTCCGGCGGGGTAGCCTCTGCTGCCTGCCTGACAGCCGCCATCATAAGGTCTATCAGAGCAGTCTCGTATTTATCCCGCTCACCTGCATCACACACACACACACACACACACACAGTATTGATTTACGGTGCTACACTACACTATCATATCAGAATTGTTTACGCATTGTTATTATTCTGGAGGTAACACTTTACTTTAAAGGGACACTGTGCAGGAAATGGTCAAAAAAGGTACTGCAACTATGCTGCTCATTGAAACTGGGCTGTCTATTGCCAAATTTGATATTTACATGAAAGTTTACTAAGTAATAAACAAATATTTTCTAGTATGGTCCAAGTACAGTCATTTTTGCAGCTAAAAATGGCTATTTTTGGAAATTCAAAATGGCGGACAATGGAGAAGATCCCCCTTTTCATGTATGAAAAGTGCAATTTTTCCAGTCATAATGAATACTTAGAATTTGATGCTGGTGGTAAGTATTCATGAAAAAGGTAACGTTAGTGAATGGGCAGCATGAATTCTGGAAATAAACAACTAAAAATCTCACACAGTGTCCCTTTAAGGATCGCTAATAAGATGGTAATTTCATAGTTATTCCACAGTAATTTTAGTGTAATATTATGGTAATAACTGTTTGTTTTTAGTAACAACAGCAAAATAACCATACAGTGCAATTACGCCATAATTTCTCAATAATAATAGCAAAAATAACCATAGTTTCCAGTGCAATTACGCTGTAGTTTCTAGTTAATAGTAATGGAATCAGCTACTGTGTCATCGTACAGTAGCAGTTAGGTGGTAGGTATACCACTAACTAAATGGCAACAGCCGAAGTAGCTTCATTGCAATTAGCCTACATCAGGGCCGTAAAGTGCAATATTTCCTCTTCCTATCTTATTGCATAGAAACGACCACACAAACATCCTTGTATTGTTTCTGCCTAATTACCTACACAAATATGTCCCGGTTTTGGCCACCCGCTATATTGCGCTAAATGTCTATCAGGGTAAATGGAATATGGAAAAGATTACATGTTTACCTGCCACAATTAATAGCAGCCAGCTCTAGAAAGTCTGAAGGGGTCAGTTGCGATTTGTCATTCCTCAAATGTTTCTGGGGGAGGGCCCCCAGACCCGCCCGCCAAATAGTACTTTCTAAGTCAAACGCAAAGTGTCCCGGTTTCAGACTACAAAAATCTGGTCACCCTATATTACACTAAAATTACGGTGGAATAACTAAATTGCTACCTTATTAGCGATCCGTAAAGTTACTGAGAATTCAGTCCAAAATAACTTGACCAAATAAGGTAAGATGACGAATTACTATGTGTGCTTCTCTAGACCGAATTACTTTTTTTCTGTTTCTTCTCAATCATTGGTTTTGCAATCATGTTTTATTTGCAATACGTTGGTGGTTTATAGTCATGCAATGTTGCAACAGAGCCAGCAGTCCAGTTTGTTCCACACTGCGGTCCAGTCCAGTGGTAGTGCTGTCCAGAATGCAGTCCTGTGGTAATGCTTTGGACTGCTCTCTCACTTTCTGCTGCTGCTGCCGTCTTACCTTCCTCATCCTCCGTGTCCCTCAGCAGCAGAGATGTCATGGTCTCCCAGTCTCTCAGCTCCACCCCCGCCACATCCCACAGGCTGTCCACCAAGTATTCCCCTCGACCATTATACTGCAGCACACAACACAACAGAGAGAAGGACCCAGGAGTGGAAGACCATGGGTGATGGGGCAGAGTTAGAGAAAGGATGAGAAAAGAACGTTGGAAAAGAAAAAGGAGGAGGGAATTCAAACGCAAATGGATACGAGACATAACAGAGTCAACCTGAAATAAAATAACGGAAAGTCATTGAATCGCAAAGCAAATGAATGTCATGTTCCTACTATCATATATATATCCTACTACTATATATCCTACTATCCTACTATATCCTACTATTATAGATATTCATCTATAATTCCATATTCCAATCTGATTATCCAATAACGGCAATAGCTCAACACCCCACATCTCCTGGGAATCCTGTCTGGGACTTATTGACTGACTCTGGCCCCTGGTCATCAAGGGGAATTTAACATGAGCCTTCTGCTCATGTTTATTTCCTATTTTTATTTGCCAGGTGGCACAGTGCTGTTGTGTCCTGTGTGCACTGTAACAATTCTATGAGTATGAGTGAACTAATGGATTGGAATCAAATACAAATAGCAAGATCCTCTCCAGGCTCAAGAGCCATAAAGGTGGGTGAGTGGCAATTGAGGGGGGGCATGTTACCTGGCTGTTTATCAGGAAGTTTATCAGGAAGCTGAAAAACGCTCCGTTGCGTTCCTCCACGAGCCCATCCACCTCTTTGCACAATCTAAACACACACAGACAAAGAAAATAATATTTGTAAGCACTTGCACATACACATACAACCAGGGCTCTAAATTAACACACGCCAACCCGCCAAACACGGGTGAAAATTAATTTTGGCCGGTGGAAAAAAATACCTACCCGCCCATTTGGCTAGTAGCGCCGGAGTAGCCTACAGTAAATTGTGAACGGTATAACGGCTGCTTGTATGACAACGATACGGCGAGATTTCCTACATTACCCATAAACACTCCCGTCATGACCCCACCCCACCGTGAGAGTTCCGAAGCAGCAGCCACTCCGTGCTGCTGTTGCGCGCGCCAGGACAGAAAGCATTTCAGAGCTCCTGTGCGCTCACACTATTTTGACAGGCAACTCTCCCCTGCTCCTGTCACTTTCGCTCCACCAGTTTTAACGTCACTATTATACCTACTGTTACTATTAGCATTCGCCGACACCGACACACCTTGCTCTAACAGGCTGACTTTTTAAGCTGCGAGGACCTGACCGAAGAGTTTCAATAACAGGAGTGTTGTGGAACGAAATAGCGACAAGGGCAGAGGAGGAGAACGGGCTGTCAGTAGTGTGAGCGTAGCTGTCAGTTGTCTTCTGAAATGTTTTAAGTCATGGCGCAACTAAGTTGGAAAGCCCACGCCATCGGAAAGAAGGGCAGACCTTATGCCCGTGCGAGTAGGCTACGTGCGCTACGTACGCTATGGAAGTAACGAAGGAAGCGAACATTTCCGTGATATTATTTGCTTTTAGTTAAACATAGCGTAGGCTTCTTGTAATTTTGTTGCGCATGGTAGAGAAGAGCTCCTGGAGGAAATAATGGTGCCTATAGCATCATACTGTAGGCCACATAAACACACAATAGGCACACACGACATCATATCCATTATTGCACAACGTGTGTGTGTGTGTGTGTGTGTGTGTGTGTGTGTGTGTGTGTGTGTGTGTGTGTGTGTGTGTGTGTGTGTGTGTGTGTGTGTGTGTGTGTTGACCTCTCCTCTCCTCCTCTTCTTTTCCTCTCATCTCTTCTCCCTCCTTGGAGTGTGAGGTTTTGTGGTGGCTGTGTGTTTGGTTTAAAGGTCTGTTGTGTGTGTGGCTGGTGATTCATTGTTTTCAGAGGTAAAACATAAGGTAAAAATAAAGCAGAAGTTAAAAAAGTATATATAATATGCTTATTATAGACCTAGTATGTAGGCCTATACAGTAGTGTTTATGTGTTGTGGAACTTTGATTAAAATAACCATAATAATAATGATAATAATAATAATAAAAAAAAAAAACACAACTAGCCTAACGCATAGCCTATTTTGGCAAAATTAAAAAATGGCTAGTTGAACTTCTGTTTGGCTGGTAAGAAAAAATGTCTACTAGCCAAATTGGCTGGTGGTGGAAAAAGTTAGTTTAGAGCCCTGCATACAACCACACTCAAACTCACACCAGCCCAGGCAAACAATAGAAAATCAATTTAATTGCATTACAATATATCAACCATCTGCTCAAAAAAAGTTTGAGGGCAGTTGGGCAGCACTAATTAAGATGCCCATTCTCTACTCTGCCTGGGGCTGTGAGGGCACCATGGCTCATAGTGCTGATTCATCGCACATTGGGATCCTCAATCCAACATCAAATAAAACATCAGGGTGTCACTTGTTCTCAACTTGGGATCCTAGCGTGGGGGACTCAGGAGTCTACTAAGTAGATGTAGCAGATGGGGCTCATACGATGAATATGACCAAGTAAGATGACCTCTGCATGGCCTGGCGCCACCTTGTTTACCGTTGTTTTTTAAATATCGTCAGACACGGGATACTCGAATAGTGGCAAACAAAGATGTGAGATTGTTTTAGCCAGGAAAAGTGAGCAGAGCTTACATTTGGTAGAGGAAGCTGCCGGCTGCAGAGGCGCGGCCCCTGTGAGCGGCAAACACCATGGAGTAGACCTTGGCCTGCTCCTCATCTGCCAGAACGCTTTCAGTGTTCCTATGGACACACACGCACGAGCACACGCACACGCACACACACAGCATGCAGTGGGAGGGAGAAAAATTGGGAAACCCTTAAAGTAGTGTAGTTTTGGCATTTAAATGACCTTACAAAAATGTGTTCACTTCACCTTCTGCATGCCCCAAGCACACAGACGCAACTACACACACACACACACACACACACACACACACACACACACACACACACACTTACTGATTAATGAGAACCAGTAACTTGACCGCCTCCACTGCAACCTCTGGGTCTTTGTCCAACGCCATATTCAGCATCCTTTCCTGCAGGCAGGCACACACACACATCCATAGCGAGAGAGAGAGAGAGAGAGAGAGAGAGAGAGAGAGGGAAAAGGAAAGCGAGAGAGACACTTGTGCGTTCATTGCCGACCCAGTATGGTGATAGTGAGCTAGCATTGGGCTTGGGGGCGGTGGTAGAGGTGGAGCCAGGTTACCTTGAACCTGCCGCTGAAGAGCTCCAGGCGGCTGATGAAAGCCTCCTCCTTATACAGCTCCTGCAGGGCCTTCACAGAGCGCAGACGCACCAGGGGTTGCTGCGGGACAAACGGAAAGAAGGAAGCTGTTAAAATACAGCCACAAAAACAGATTTATTGACTTTTTTGTGTTTTTGGCTTGTTTTTTGGGTAACAAGATAAGCTACTGTAAGAGCAATGGGTCTGGGCTGGGGCATATATTAGTGGGAGCTTAGGGTCTCTGTATAGTGTGTTCTGTTGCGCATAAGGCATATCATGAACATCGACTGAATGAGGTGTTAAATCATTAAAAAACATTTTCCTGTTTTTCCCCGTCCATTTTCCTACATGAACACCTGAGTTAGGTGTGTGTACGTGTATTTGCAGATAATGGTGATTAGTGCACATGACTTTGGTAACGAGATTCCTATAGATCAATACATCTATTTACTTAAAGCCAGTGTCTACAATAATCCCAAGGCAACTCAGGAAGTTGAGGTGGATCAATGGCAACCTCTGCTTTGAAATACACACCAGCAAGAGGAGCAATGACACCTCAGACACCTTGGGCCCTATCGTTAAAACACCAGTGGTTATTGGCAGAGAACTCGGTTTACAATGGAGATAATGCATTATAATCTCCAGTCATTAATCAATTCACAAGGTCGTAAAGCCATGTGAGAGAAGTAGAGGAAAGGGGCATGCACAAAATGCATGCATTGTAAATAAACGCTGAGAATAACAATTGTGCTGTGGAAAAAAAACACCTTTCCTCAGGACAGTTGTGACAGCAGTGTCCTATGTCTGTAAAATAACATGCACTTCATTTGAACTGTAGATGAACTACCGGTATAACACAGCAAACTGAGAGTAGATCAAACTTGAAGCCAGTGTTTCTGGTGAGCTTGGTGATTCAGATGTAGTCACTCATTTAGTTCCATGTGTGTCTGTGTTTGAGCATGTGCGTGTCTAAGAAAGAGAGTGATAGTGACAGAGACAGAGAGAGAGAATGAAAGAGACAAAGTGAGGCAGGGAGAGCGTGTGGAAGAGGAAGGATGGTGCTTAAACCTTATCATACAGCATCCAGCCCAGGTATTTGAGGTAGCTGTCGTTGAAGTAGGTGGCGGGGTTGGACACCAGCCATCGGCCCAGCTCCTCGATGCACACGGCCCGTATCTCAGGCACCAGGTCCCGGTAGCGGTGGACAAACACGCCCTTCATGATGGCATTCACCATGGAGCCCACCTCACTCTGCTGCTCCAACAGCTGTGAAGACACGAAAAAAAGACATTGAAGGCAGCCAATTTTGATTTTTAATAATGTGCTTGTAATAGAGAGAGGGAAAAAAGTGTCTGTTGTTTGTGAATTCTTGTGTATATGTGTGTGTGAGTGATCCTGCATGTGTTTGTGTGTGTGTGGTCTTGCATGCAAGGGTGTGTGTGTGTGTGTGTGTGTGTGTGTGTGTGTGTGTGTGTGTGTGTGTGTGTGTGTGTGTGTGTGTGTGTGTGTGTGTGTGTGTGTGTGTGTAAAAGAGACCTCATTGTAAGAGAGCTCCAGCTCTTCTACTTTCTGGCTGGCTCTGTTTTTGGCATCCTTGTTCTTCTCCAGGCCGAGTCGGCGCTTGGTTACCTCGATCTGAGACGACAACGTCACCGCCACCTCAATCACCGCACTCATCAGCTTCACGGCTACAACACACACACACACACACACACACACACACACACACACACACACACACACACACACACAGAGTCAAGTATGCAGTCATGTCTACACCAAAGGGCTGAAACATAGGTTTGTGGTCTGATTACACCCAACATGTAGGGGGGCGGGGGGGTCAAGCACTGGTGTCACTTTAACCTCTTATTGCACTTAACTTGAAAACCTGCAGCTACTAAGTATTGTACCCCAAACACAATTTCGTTGTCTTTTTGACAATGACAATAAACTCTTGAATCTTGAACATCACACCAATCATCCTTACCAATGACATTGATAAGTCAAAGCAAGGAAGGCGATATTGATTATTGGAAGACTTCCGATATCATTTGCCCTTCCCATACCTCTTCAATATATGGCTTTGGTTGTGTGTGGCTGAGTGATTATGACCACTGGTTGCTCATACTGTATGTTGATAAAACCAGAGTAAACACAAACTAAATGTTAACACACCTTATTAATTGATTCAAACCTAGACTTTGGGATGCATTCTTCTTTTTTTTTAAGGCGAGACACGGCAGGTGAAATATCGATTTTTTCATGCCCTGGTCAAATGTGAGATTTTGGGCTAATTTGCATCTTTAACTTGTTATCTTTCATATTACCATAGAGAAAACGTTAAAATTACACATTTAAGTGTCTGTTTCAGCACATTTTGTTCAACCGCGGCATCCATTTTCGCCTAAATTTACCAAGAATTCTGCCTTTGGCCGCGTTCCGCGTCTTGTCTTTTTGCACGACATTTGTCATGTCTGGTATGGTTTTAAAGCACTGAGTTTCGGTCAGAAGGCTGTGTTATCCAAATATGGGCATTTCCTTTCTTTTCAGCAACCAATCCTGACTCTCTGAAGGGGGGTTTAGATGACTAAAGTAGATTCATTGGCTGGCGGTGCTTCCCTGCTAACGTGATTCGCCCAGTGCCTCACGTGTTATCTTTTTGACATTTCTGTCTTAGCTTGCTGCGGGAACTTCAAAATATCTTTGCTGTACGAAACAGTTTACAAAAAGAAAGACACAATTGTGTTTAGCAAGGTCCGTGATAATATATCAGCCGGCCGAATTGGCACATAATCATCCAGGGAACAGCACGTGCGGTCGTAAGTTGTTTGCAAACTGTGAGGAGTGCGAGACCCAGCAGGTCCGTCTCTCATCTAAATGAGATGATAATGATCATCTGTGTCCTAACTATGCCGAATCGGATCTGTCAATAAACAGTCATCCAAACAACCAGGGCTTTTGCAGTAGTCTGCTTCTGAGTGCAACAGTTGTAAAGCAAAGGGTGGTTACAGGCGACATGCGTCCACACGACTGCAGACCTGTGGAGATGTCGCCTTCGATGTAAAAGTGCGCACAGCGCTTTTGGCACACGATTTGGGCATGAGTTATGCTGCGCTGAATAAGATCAGCAAGGTTTTGGGGATCCCTTCCCTTCATTTGAAAATATACCAGCGACATGACAAAAGAGTTAGGCTACAGGTATCCTAGGTTACAGAAAGATGAATGATTACAGACTTGATGATAATAATGTAGGCCTAGTAATAATAATATGTAGCCTACAGTATTAGGTAGGATGTAGACCTACACATTATTATGACAGGTAGGCCTAAGTAGGCTATGTTACACCACTAGTAGTAAACATAACAAAAGATAATATTAGATTAGGCTAAAATAAATAATTTGACAATAGCCTACAATTTCATGAATGCAAAAAAACATTCATAAGAGTAACAACATGGCATAAAAAAAAAGATCTGTTTTCAATTCAGTGGCAAAAAAAAATAATCATAGACACAATTCTAAAAGCAGCAGAATTGGAGGACAGGATTGCCTGTCAGGGGTCTCTCCAGTTCCTTCGCCCTAAAAAAGCGCATTATAGGCCTAATAGGCCTATATCTGGTGTGCACTTCATCTGAGAACATGCAATGATATCTCTGACTTCATACCCTCAATGTTACCATGTGAGGTTGTACAAAACAAACAAACAAACAAAACAAAAAAATAAAAATAGACCTTGGCTATTTACTGGCCCGGTGATGTGCACAGGCTTTTCCATGAGACAGAAGTACAGTATCCCAATTTCGTTTTATCATGTAGGCTGTTGCAAAACACTGGCATCTAGCAAATAAAGACCATTACAAGTCATAGAGAGTACATAACAAGTTACAAGTATATTAAAATGTTCCTATTTCTAAAGGCAGCCTAGCAGCAAGCATTCGGTTTGTCCATAAGCCTAAGCCAACCTTGTCATGTCATTGGGTAAGCGGTTAGGGTGTCAGACTTGTAGCCCAAAGGTTGCCGGATCGACTCACGACCCGCCAGGTTGGTGGGGGGAGTAATTAACCAGTGCTCTCCCCCATCCTCCTCCATGAGCTACCATGAGCATGATACTGTCCCACCGCACTGCTCCCTTGGGGCGCCATTCATGGCTGCCCCTTTGCACGGGTGAGGCATGAATGCAATTTCGTTGTGTGCAGTGATCACTTGTGCTGTGGAGTGCTGTGTCACAATGACAATGGGTAAATCAATGATAATTATAGGCCTACTTAAACCATAATAGATATAAAAAAGAAACATACTTTATACAGTATAACTGCAGTCACAAATGAGTAGGCCTATACTGGACGGTACGTTGTAACAATAGTTGTTCTGTCAAATAGGCCTAGATAGGCCTATAATCAATTTCAGCCTAATCATTCAAGGCCCTTTCGTGTGTTCTTTAGGGGATTTTATGGTCAGTAATAAATGTTTAGAGAGCTTAAAATGAACTTCTGATGCTATAACATCCATGGACCTACTCCATAGTTTGTGTGATTTTTAATAGGGCCGTTTCAGAGGTCTGTTACGGCCTATACTAACACATTGGTATACCCAAATTAGAGTGTTTTTTAATAAGATATGGCTAAACTACAACAGTTAAATATTAAAAATGCACTAAATGCTACATCCAAAGTATTTTCAACATGAGTACTATATAAATAATATGAGTAATCAACTGGTAAAGTTTCAATAGTCATGTCTACGTTCATTATGATGGGCCTCTGCACCTTAGTATCATGATCCGTCATTGAGTAACAACACAGCCTAAAAGGTCAAGAAACCCCTGTAGGAGCTAGAAGAGGGTCTGACATATGGTGCTTGGCATGGGCATGTAGACTACACATTTATTGTAATGAATTATGCTGTGTTAAGTTGTTGATTATGATGTAATCCACTTTTTTCCCCCATACAAATCTTTGAAGGCCGTTTTCTCAAAATGTGTTTTTTCTCCCGCTCTGTGCGACGAATCTCCACTTTCGCTCAACCAATCTGTTCCATACTTTACAGTCTTATTCCAAGCAATGTTGTGAATGTTTATTAAGAGGGATTTGTTGATATGTCATTCATGGCCTGATTTATTTGACATTATTTGCATAAAAATAGGCCAAAATCGCATTTTTTAAGGTTATTAGCAGTATTTTCTCTTTTTCTGGATAACAAAAGGAGATAGCCATAATTCCCTCTGAACATATTTTTGTATGTACTATATTAATACAATACAAAAGGAATTTTGAAGCTGGCATTTTCAGGTGGTCAGATCCGTTGCATCAAAAATTATGCAAATTAGCGCATATTTAATTAGATAATAGCCTAATTAGCATATTTAAACACAAAATATAGAAAACTTGTAATACATTTTTTTCTCCAATTTAAATGAGTGATCAACTGGTAAAGTTTCATATTGATATCTGCAAGTTTAAAAAAATACCCTATTCACCTACAGTGTCTCGCCTTAAAGAGAGACAGATTAATGTGTATGTGACTTGGTTTCAGACTACTGGTCATGGCGCATCAGGCAACAAGGGTTTGACTTCCAAATGCCCTTCTCCTCTCAGCAATGGATATATCCATGGCCAGCATTGGAGAAAGGAGTGTAGTTTGGCCACAGGGGACAGAGAGAGAGTTTGTAACCAAAGCCCTTTGTTCCTGTATTAACCACATGTACAATGTGAAGGGCACTGCACAATCTCAGGCTAATTTACAATCGATACCAGACCATACCTTACCCAATATGCCACTCATCTTCTGGTCTAGGCTCTCGACTCGATTACGACAACTTTCTCTTGGCTGGCTTGCGTGCAATAGAGCCCTTGCAAGAGGTCCAGAATGCGGAGACACTCAACCCAAAAGGGTGCATGTTACTCCTCCGTTATACAAGCTGCATCGGCTGCCAGTGTCTGCTCAAGTTAAGCACAAGGCTTACTACACCCTTGGCTGCAAAGGTTACCAAGGTTGAGATTGTCCAGTGTTTCCCGCAGAATTTTTGTTAATCAAGGTGGTGGGGTGTTAAAAGTAGATATTTAGGAATGCACCGATACCGATACTGGTATCGGCACCCGATACTGGTATCGGTATCGGCTCCCGATACTGCTCATTATACTCGTACTCGTACTCGTCAAGCACTTGCCGATACCAGCTATGAGTATTACTATTACATAAAACAATGCAAAATTGTGTCATGTTCTGTGGACTTGAAAGCAGCATGGAAAAAAGTGCCACCTTATACATTTACTAACATTTAAATCTGCATGGAAATGGACAATAAAAATATCACAGGTGGAAAAAAACAAGGCCATGCATTTATTTTCATTGTATTTTGGTGGTAAAAGGTATCGGTATCGGTACTCGGTATCGGCAAGTACACACATTAATGTACTCGTACTTGTATCGGTTTTCAAAAAAGTGGTATCGGTGCATCCCTATATATATTTTTTGGTTAAGCAACTTTAGAATTACATTCACAACTTAGTGAAGCTGGTAGGTGTTTCTTGTCAAGGTGGCCACCTTAGCAATAAAGTGCTGAGGGAAACCCTGTTGTCTGTTTGAAATTTTTTCTGTCATGTGACATTTTGCACCTGGTAAATAAATTCATCTTAAAGGGTCATTCCACCGGTGGAGACATGAATATGTATTGACAGTGGGTCATGTATGTAGTAGAATAGTAGCATACATTTCTAATTTGGTGCCTTCTTGGCCGAGAAAAGGCAGAAAAATACTTTTTAGTGCTTGTGGATTTGTGACCACAATCCCCATAATGCATTGCAATGCTCAAGTTCCACAGGCCACACCCAGGCAGCTCTGCCAGTAGGTGCGATCGCGACTGCAGTCAGATCTTGCAACCTCTGCAGTTGCTTATCCCCTTCAACGCTCGCCTGCAGACTGCCTCCGAGGTCACGCGCCCATGAACTGGTTGGTCAACAACTCACTCACGTGTGTATATGAGTCTTGTCTCACACCCCTACACAAGTTTGCACAGGTCCCCACTTCAGCTCCTCCTTACTGCCTGTCCCCCCACTCCTCACATGTGGTGCGTTAGTAGAGCAAACTGGTGCGAGCTCATTGTCTTGTTCATATTTGTGGCCGACTGTAAATGCGCTGTATTTAATAACACCCACATCGTGACAAAAAGTGCTTGCTCACGTGCTTCTTCAATGTTGGTCGACAGCAACAGAAGTTGTATGGGCCTAGTGACTTACTGGAGCCTCAATGCCAGTGATTTTAAAAGCACTGGCACACTGATCTGTGATAGGTCTGTTAGCACATTAGGTCCAACCCACTATGGGCGTAGGGATGGGAATCGATCCACATTTCCTGGATCGATTCGATTCCAATCCAGAAGGTTATGATCCAATTCGATCCACGATCCGATTCAATTCGATTTAATATCGATCTTCTGTATAGCTGGGTTGTCAAAATTCTAAGACCGGCTATAAAAACCTAAATATCTCAATCTTTGATACCCACACAAACATGAAATACCTTGGTATGAGAGAAAGAAGTGGGAAACTTGGTATGAGAGAGAAAGGTGGGAAAACACTGGCACTATTTACTTGAACAGGCTGTGTGTATTTGTGCATGTAGTCTACATGAATGTGGAAGAAAGCTACAGGATGTGGTTGAGAAAATAGCACCTATAATCATTGGCAAAAAAATCGATCCACAAAGTTGTGAATCGATATCACACTTTTCGAACGTGAATCGATATTGGATCGCGATTCGATCTTTTGAACCCAGCCCTAGTATGGGTGGAGTTGAAAGGGTGGGAAAAAGGCTTGTGGTCTCAACAGAAATCCACCTCACTTACACTTCCTCCTACAATGATGCAAAATGGCGATATTACTTCATTGTAGGAGGAAGTGTTAAGAGGTGAATACGGATTTCTCCTGTCTCAGGGGAAATTGAGAGAGTGTTGCATGACCATTCAAAAGTAAGACTGAGTGTCTAGCAATGGAAAGCCTAATGCAAATGGGTGGAGTGTCCCTTTAAAACCTACCGGTACCTCTTTTCCTTTCACTATGGAAGGTATAAAGAGGGACTCCCACTCAAAAGTAACAAGCACTTCTTCATTGCCATGATAACAAGGGTTCATAAGGGTGGAAGTGGACTACACTCAAGCGATTTCTTCTTTTTTCTTAGAATACTGACCAAATTATAAAGACAAAACGACAAGAGGACAACGCACTGTCCCTGCAAACAGTGTGTGAGTGATTTGGCCAAGAGGAGAGGAGGTGACTCACCGATGAAGGTGCTGGTGTGCCTGAAGGCGCGCACCTGGGAGTCGGCCAGCACGATGAGCAGCTGCACCACGTGGCTGAAGAGGTAGCTGTCGTACAGCAGGCTGTGCTGGCAGCAGCGCACCAGCTGACACACAAACTCACACAGGCTCTCGCGGAAGCGCCGCCACTCGGGACCCACCAAGGACAGAGGATACCCCGAAGACTCCTGCAGACAAGACAGACAACAGGAGGAGAGAGGAGAGGGGGAGAGGAGGAGAGGAAGAAAGGATGGGCAAACGGGAAGGACAAAAGGACGTAGACAAAAAAAAGTGTAAGTGTGTGTGTGTGTGTGTGTGTGTGTGTGTGTGTGTGTGTGTGTGTAGGGGGTGGTAGGGCTGGGCCGTACACGAAGGAGACACAAACAAGAAGTCACATTTGGCAAGCTTAATGATCCGTGTGGCATTTCGCAGACCCAACACCCAAAATGGTATACACACCCCACCCAAAAATGTGTTTTATACAAACTATTATATATAAATATAAATAAATATAAATATTTAAAAAGTATTACTCATTAACTATTGCATTTACCATAGAAATACAAAGTGGGACAGAGAGAGGCTGAGGAGGAAAGGGCATGAGGACTAAGAGGAGGGAGAGTGGGGGATGGGTCACAGTGGAGATCCCTTGGGACCCCTGCAGAAACACTGAGCCACCCACAGAGGCAGATATGACAGCAAGAGACGGATTACAACACACACACACTGGCTCTGACACCATCTGAATGTAACCAGCATCTCACCTCATTGAACTCCTGGGTCAGCTGGCAGATAATATCACTCTTCTCCATGTCCAACAGCATCTCCTTGCTCACTCTGCCTATGGGTCAAAATGGAAGTCATAATAGGGGCCGTTTATACATACCCGGGTATTTTGATAAACAAAGACCTTTCCCTTCGTTTGTGCTTTTCGTTTACATACAAACTGAGGGTTTTCCTCTGAAAATGAAGCTTCAAAAAAACTGGCAAAATTGGAGATTTTTTAAAACCTCCAGTTAGCGTTTGTATGTAAACAGAGAAAAACGGAGACTTGAATGGCATTCTCCTTACTGCACGCAGTGTTAATGTATTTATGACAGCGCTCGGCAGCATATTTATGGAGATTTGCCGATGGTGTTAACGAAAATATTTTGGTAAGCATGGAGCAGAAAAATGTTAGTTTATCAAAATACCCGGGTAATGTGCAAATGTGCAAAATGCATAATAATAGACCATGTGTATTGTGAATTATGTTATTATGATGACACAGAAACAGTTTGCCACAAAACACCACCGAAAAGCTTTATTATTTTGTTGCGGCACTGTAGCTCCAGAAAAGACATTTGTTTTCATGCAGTGATGCAGTCATGCAGTTGTCATGCACTGATGACAATTACAATTCAACTTTATTTCTGTCAATCGCTGATGACTGACCACATGTCAATATCTGTAAAATAGATGTACAGTATTTATAAGGTATGTCTAATGTATAAGCTATACAGACGTAGGCCTAAAAATAAAGATATGTGTCCACTTTATTGTTTACACAGACCACGATATCAACAAAAAGAAAAGGGTTGCTGCCTGCGTCTCTTTGTCATTTCACTTAAGCTGGGGGTTCCACCTGCTAAGCATCCCAGAGATAAGCAGTGGCCAGCAGCGATCAATACGTCTTCAGAGTCGCATCTAAAAGCCATTCGCTTGACCCCTGACCTCAATTATCACCCCGACTGAGCACAACAGTGACTTGGTCACGCACCCCGCGCTGCTCTGACCCCCTCACCTTTGCACCCGGAGCATTGCACCAGGAAGTTGATGAGCTCCAGAAGCCCCGCCTCCTGCTCCTTCTTGTAGCTCTCCAGCCACTCAGAGACCACCGTCTGCAAAAAGACAGCCAATCAGAGGGGCCGGTTGCAGAGACACACGGCACACTTAGCAAGTTAGCACTGAGGGGAGGTGAACTGAGGTCAGGGACTTCCATTTCAGCAGCCCCGCCCCACACCACCCCACCGCAACACCTCCCCCTTGTCTGCGCCGTTCAGTTTTTCATCCATCCATCTCCCTGTCATGACTCCTTCCTTCAGATAAATGATGGGCTTTCCTTGTCTGTCACTTTTCACCTTACATGTGCTTGTGTTCCAGACAGCTCTCCTATCCGCCCACCCTACCCCCATTCCACACACCACAGCAGATGGGAGAAAAGATGGGGAAATCTAGCACGCAATCAGTATAAAATTAAATAAACAAACTGCATCTGGATCTCAAATGCTTTGAACACCATCCTAAGGCTCCTTTTCAAACATCTTTCTCTTTCCCCAAATGTCTTAGTCTTCTCTCCCAGTCTCTACCCCTCCCAGCATGTTTTTCTCTCTCCCTCCTTCACTTGCTCTCTATACCTTATTCCCTCCTTCTCTTATCCCCGGAGCACTGCTGCCTTCTGTCTCTCTCTCTCTCTCTCTCTCTCTCTCTCTCTCTCTCTCTCTCTCTCTCTCCTTCCCTGATTACCTTACCCCCAGTGCGCTGCGGCCAGACTTGACTGCTTCATACAGGCTCCCATCAGCGGTGTGCTGGGCTCCTCTCCCCTCTCGCTGCTCCCCCCTCTTCTGCTGCTGCCGTTTGGGCCGTCTGCTGGGCCCCTTCTGCACAGGGGAGGGAGTGCTCGCCGGGGGCGTTATGCTGGAGCCCTGACTGCTCGACTGCTCTGACATGTTTCGTCTGGGCCTCTTGCGTGCCTGGGGAATTGCGGATGGTGTGGAGAATTGAAAATGAAGAAACACAAACACAAACACCTTGCAGTAACAGGCATCTGGGAATCCTGAATGATGCCTTAAAATAATGTGTGCGTTTGTACGTGTGTGTGTGTGTGTGTGTGTGTGTGTGTGTGTGTGTGTGTGTGTGTGTGTGTGTGTGTGTGTGTGTGTGTGTGTGTGTGTGTGTGTGTGTGTGTACAGACCAGTGTTTCATTGTCCGGTGCTGTCAGTTTCATCCTCTTCTTGTGATTGATTGATACTTCAAAGTCACTCCCTGACCCAGACAGGTCTTCACAGGACTCCTCCTCAGAACTGCATGGCCAGGAAAAAAAAAACAGCAGAGATACAATAATGTCTTCTGTCATGCCATGTCAGTGTGTTCATTGTTAAATCATCACTGGCATTTGTCATGCATGATATGAACAGCTTCATCCAGATTCTCACCTTTCCAAGAAGGACTCTGGCATCTGTTCTATTTCCATTGTAAAAGGATGAATTTGTCAGCTGACTGTGCAAACAATCTGAAATGAAAGAGTTGTGTTACATCAAACTACAGTATATTTAAACTGTATATACAATAAACTATCCACAAACTATGTATAAAATACGTGTTTTCACAAAGGAATTCTTCCAATGCCATAATCACGAACACACATTATCTAAGACTATGATTTTCTGGATTAATTTTGATTTAGATTGTGCTGTCAAATTAATTTTAATTAGCTTAGATTACACTGAAGCATTGTAGGCTAAAACACACTAGCTTCGCCTAGCAGTTCCGCTTGGGAACAGAGGGTGGCGCAATGTTTGAACTGTTGACAAGACCGACGGCGACGCACATCATCATCACATGCATACTGGCTGGCAGGTCTTCCTGCCAATATGGGAAAATGTTAATGCCTTTAGTATTAATAACATTGCACATTGGCCCACCACCTAAACTTAGTGGTCAAATTGCAGTTATTGCGTAAGGTAATGTGGATAGCCTGTTGGTTAATAGATGTGATGATCATTAGCCGCCACTTGTCTTGATAGGACTGGAGGGCCTAGCAAACAAGCGCGAGATGCCACCTGAGGTAAGTCACACTTCACCTCAAATGATTGAGTTGATCAGCGCTCTTACCACACAGAAAACATATTTTACTCAATCGCCACAGCAGGAGTTGGGTATTGATTAGCTGTAGGCCTACTGTAGCTAGGCTACCTGTGGTAGCTGCTGTTTGAGGCGCCAGGTAGGTTGATATTCGGTCATTCGACGTCTGTCAGTTTCAGATAGCGACTAGAACTACTATTAAATGTCAATGGCTGACATCCATGCTAAACTTCACTTGTCGGCGTTTCCCAGAGCACATGAATGGACGATTTGTACGATCTCACTTAGAGCTCTATCAAACCAATGCACATTGATATTTAGCTTGCTCATGAAGTGCCTGAAATTGAATCGTCTCCACTTGTTGGTCGACGTTCTACACTATTTGTCTAAAACAGCCTTGCCCATATACTTTCATTCAATAATATTTACAGATTTTATCAGCCCTTACCTGTATTTAACCAGAAGTTGAGTCTCTTGAGCGAACTCTCAGCTTCGCAAGTCTCCTCCTGTTTACCTCAGGAGATGAACAAGAGCGGGAAAATTTTGCGTTACATGCTGATTGGCTATTGTCTTTTATTTACCTTGACAGCGACTTTTGATTGGCTATACTTTGCGTTCTACAATTTTTGCTTCAACAACACTGAAAACCAAATCGCAAAACATGGCTATAGGCTATTGTACATGGTCAAATTATTATGTGTAGGCGAGAAGGTACATATATAAATATAGGCTTCCTTGAAGTTCCTTCTCCTCCACCGAAGAAGAACTTGGCCTGTCTGGGTTTCAAAGTTGTATCAGTGTATTTTAGTGTACACGCACGCCACGCACGCTAATACGAAATTGAATGTGTGGTTATTATTCAACACACACGCGCAAAAGAGCTCATCCGTGACTCTGAATAGATCTATATTTGTGGGCAGGTCAATCAAGGCGAATCAGCTGGTGAACATAATAACATGCGCGCGCGCGTGCACACACACACACACACTGTGACACACACACACACACAAACACACTTCTTTCAGGTGGGTTCTTCTGTCCATTTGGAAAGGAAAGTCAGTCACAATGTGTTTTTTAGCCGAGTAGTAAAAGTCAAAGCCATGCCCTGGTGTGCCCAACCCATGTGCAAATGCAAATTCAATCATGAATAATTCTTCAAAAGGTAATCACGGCTGGTCTGATTTTTACGAACAATATTCCTCACCACCATATTCAGCCTATTTTAATTGTGTTTTTTTCCATGCATGTTAAAACACTTGATTGTGTATGTTAGGAAGATATGATAGGTTTCGCCAGCCTGACATTGCCTAATCATACACAGAGAGCCAAATTGCTGCTACCCCAGGATGGGCGCTATCCTATCAAATATGCGCCCCCACTCCGGCTCGTCTCCTCGCTCCCCCAACCCCCTCCGCACCTCACCCTTGTCTCCATTGGTCCTGTGGATGTGAGTCTCATTGTTCTGACAGATATATAAAAGCAAGCATTGACTGCAGACGACTTGTGCTGCTGAAGTCTGTTTCATTTCGACCGGCACGGGACAAAGGGAAACACTAATTTGAAGCGGTTTTTGGAGTTGCCATTTCCAGGACTATTTCGCGGATTTGTTTCTTCTTTTGTCGATGTGTGTTTTTGGACTTTGTAATGAAGCGGACAGAAATTACTTTCAGCCACACCATGTGGAATATCTAACCACCCGGCTAATTGGATATTGTTGCTGCGTTAAAATAAGTCTTTTTGAATTTTCCTGGTCGGACGTATAGCCTGAGCTTTTTATTGTGTCCTAAATTATAGCTTGATAACAACCTAACGGCGTAAGGGCGTGGGTGTAGTCACTGGACACCCTTCAACGCGAAGAATCCAAGATGGTTCATCGGTTTGCACCCAGCCGATGTTCGCCGGTGGCAATGTGTGTGCTGACTGTCCTGGCATGGAATTGGTCCTCAGCCATGGCGGGTCGGAGTTGCAGTGACACACGACAGGTGTATGGAGAGAAGGGGTTTAGCCTGGGCACTGCCCCGCTGACACAGATCTCGGGTAAGAGGCGAGCCGAAAATATTGAGTATAGTATATAGCCTAGTTGTCAGATAGTTTCGAATATGTGACACCGGAAAGTGTCTGCCCCTTGAAGTTTTTTTTTTGCTTCCTCGTATTGACACTTTGAAATTGTGTGTTAAATTAACCTACAGTGTAGACTACACTAAAATGCACTATATCAGCCATTGGGAAGCAGGCAAGTCGAATACAGTATGTTCATACATTCTATGGACAGTGCACTCATCCAATCATAGCTGCCTCTGCACATCAGTGCAGACACAAAGATATTTTAGTCAGTCTTACAACGTCACAGATTTGAGAATAGATTACATCGGTATTACTTATGAGTCTAGCTATGTATGGCAAATGGTAATACTTAAATAAGTACATGTACGTGGGTGTTGTGTGGTCTGTCTAAATGTGTCAAGACTATTGTACTGTGATTGGTGAGTGATTAGGTGTGGGTAACACAATGGCTCTATTTCCTGAAATGTCTATGGAGCTTTAAAACTAAAACTAAATTCAGTAAGTATCTCTCTCTCTCTCTCTCTCTCTCTCTCTCTCTCTCTCTCTCTATCCCTCTCTCTCTCTCTCTCTCTCTCTCTCTCTCTCTCTCTCTCTCTCTCTCTCTCTCTCTCTCTCTCTCTGTTACATCTGAGCCCTTGCGTGGTGTCCCGTGGGCCAGGGGAGCAGATGGCTCAGAGAGAGAGAGATGATAAGCGAGAGAAAGGAATGATGATGTGCGTGTGCGTGTGTGTGTGTGTGTGTGTGTGTGTGTGTGTGAGAGAGAGAGAGAGAGAGAGAGAGAGAGAGAGAGAGAGAGAGAGAGAGAGAGAGAGAGAGAGAGAGAGAGAGAGAGAGGGATAGCCAAACAAAAGGAGGACATGGCCAGTGAACGGGTGGGCTACCAGTGTATTTTGGTTTAATTAAGTAATGCCAATATTGATGGTGCCACCCCATTGTCCTTCAGAAAAGAATGCTACATGAACAAATAAGACAATGTGGTCTCAATCCACTGACTGCTGGCATGTTGTAATTTTTTCATGGCCTGGATTGACATGCATAATTATTGTGCTGAAACCACAGCATGAATGAATGGCCCAGCTCTGCTCAGACTAATTGTCTCCCTTGCTGTCCCAAAGGTGCCATTTCCCCCAAGGTTTGCAGGGCTGTGGGTGTGTTACTTCATCACTGGTTGAAATGAACCAGAGATTTTGATCAAGCAGCTCAGCTGTTCCAGCAGCCGTTGGTGGCAGGGCCAGGACTAATATTGTCATATGTCACCCAGCTGATTGGAGGAGAAAGTGTTGTTTAAACATCTGCTAAGCCCTGCTGGTTAATTGAGTACAGTTGGGAGTATGTTCAGGGAATTATTACTAAGGGAATGCTGTGTAAAATTACAACTGCACAAAGTCACACAAATGCACTCAGGCATACCTAAATAAAGTTGGTTTCATGAAATATCAAACACGGTGTGTATACCACCTCATGTTTAAACATTGAAAACATCCAAGAGCAAGACAGGTCTCCTATTTCCTCCGAAATGTCATTAGCTGTCATTCATTTGTGTTAATTCTTATTTGACGTCTTTACAGGGCACAGCTGAGGCCTAATGGTTGGTCGGTCTTAGTTGGTGTTTGAATTGTGTGGTTAAGAGATTTGAACCTTATTTCATAGTGGAAGGGTAAATAAATAACGCCGTCCGGCATCATGGGTGAAGTGCCCTAGGCCTAGAGCAAGGCAACTAACTTCTCATTGCACATTACACCAACATTCAAAGTATACTGGTTATGTGATGTTGTTGGAGGTTGTTCTAGTATTTAATCCCACATGGGTGTGCCAGAATTTAAGAGACATTCATTCCTATGTCATGTGCCTTTCTGGTGGCCTTTCTGCCATCCATAAACTCAAAATTCACATTTCCTTCCAAAATATGGTAAGACCAGGCTCCTTCATTCACTTTTTGACTGTTTTGTTCTGATGGACCAAAATAGCATAGTACCATAAAGGTACTAAAAAAGGTACAAAAAAAAGTCAGCTCCAACCATGATTTCTTGATTTCCCTCTTTTTATTTCATTTATGACAGATACTCTGTCGTTTTGGGCCAATACAGCCTAACCCACCTGTGCTCTTTCTTGATTGGCTCAGGCGAGCACCTGAAGCTGTGTCCCCAGGACTACACCTGCTGCTCCAGTCTGATGGAGGAGACGCTGGGGCAGCAGAGTGAGACTGACTTCCTGTCCGCCGTCGAGGACAGCAGCCAGTTCATCGTCACCTCTCTCATTCAGCGCCATCGCAAGTTTGACGGTAAGCACAGGCTCTGTTGGAAGAGCAAGGCATAATCATACCAGCTTTGCAGTAATCAGTCCCTGTCATTGGATTGCTATACATTCCCAGCAGACAGGCTATCTGAGCTACTAGAGATGGTAAACCTGTCCCCCTGGCCAATGCTAGATGCACATGAGGATGCGTGTTTGTCTCTATGTGTCTGTAAGTGGACACACTTACAAAAAAGGCAAACAGGCTCATTACAATAGCTGGCCCAACCCCCTCCAAGGGTTAACATAAGTGGCCTCAGGTTTCATCTTGTAAGTGTTTTTCTCTGAAACACACTAATAATATACCTTCACCTAGTATGTACATAGTTTGCCACTTGATTGTTTTCCTCAGTTCTACTTTAGAGACTGCTACATTTTAATGTAACTATATTCACCAACTACAAGGAATGGAATGGCTTGGAATGGAAACACATGTTGGAATTCAATCTAATATTTACAGTATATAACACAATATCAGAACTATACAATTGACTCAAAGTGCTTTCCAATACTCATATGCATTCCACACCAAGAGCGACCTACGCTGCCTGGTAGCGGAGATAGGCGTGGGACATTCAGAGTTATGAACATTCCAATTGGTTTTCGCCAAACCGCATCATAGCCCATTACCATAATATTAGCGGACTTTTTATCGTTAAAATTCGCTCTGGTCGCTCAGTTTGCTTCGCTCCTGTCAAATTCACGCTGGTTGCGTGCCCTCCATAGAAAAATAATGACTTCCGTCGCTTTGGAGGCCAAGAAGGCGCCAATTGTCTGAGATTTACGTGAGAGTGCACACACACACACGCAGATGCACACACTAAGTAATAGTCCTACATTAATAACTCTGGAAACAGTAAAGCCTGTTTCAATCTGTGCTCTGCTGATCCTGATGTTTTCCCTCCCCAGATTTTTTCAGAGAGCTCACTGATGTCGCAGAAAAGTCCATGAACCAGATGTTTACCACAACATACGGTCGCCTCTACCATCAAAACTCGCACATCTTCCAGAACTTGTTTGCTGAGCTTCGTCGCTACTACTCCGGTAAGCACAGTTCTGAGTAACTACCTGTTTAACACTGAACGGAATAGGTAGATAGGTAAGCTAGGTAGAATAGGTGGACCTAAGACATGGTCACACTCTGGACATAATTCTGTAACATTGCTTGTGTAGTACAGATGTTGGGTCTGCTGTTGGGATGCGGCCGTATATACATCATTACTCAATTATCACATCCTCTGTTCCTTGTTTACCTCCCTTCTTGTGCCTCCTCCTGTTGAGGAAATGAACGAATCTGGGGAGGATTTAGGAAACAAGGACTGGACTGTGGATATTGACATGTTATGAAGCAACTCCCTGTGGTAGGGCGACACATTGACATGCTTGTTCCTGCCTACAGGGGGCACTGTGAGCCTGGGCGAGGTCCTGGCAGACTTCTGGTCTCGTCTGTTGGAGCGGGTCTTCACCCTGATCAACCCCCAGTACCAGCTGAGCGAAGACTACCTGGAGTGTGTCAGCAAGCATGGCGAGCAGCTCCAGCCCTTTGGAGACGTGCCCCGCAAGCTTCACATACAGGTGGGCAAAAAATATACATCTCTCTCTCTCTCTCTCGCTCTCTCTCTCCCTCCCTCTCTCTCTCTCTCTCTCTCTCTCTCTCTCTCCCACACACAGCCTCATGCCTTTAGAGATTTCCGCTGTATGCCCTGCTAACAGATGGCTAGAATGACGTTTCTGTCCCTGACATACATGCACAGGCACACACGTTCTTGCTCTCTCTCTCTCTCTCTCTCTCTCTCTCTCTCTCTCTCTCTCTCTCTCTCTCTCTCTCTCTCTCTCTCTTGTTTACATCCAGTTACATATAGAGCATCTTCACCCATTTGGATAAATGCATGGTAAGCAGCTTACAGGTGAGCTGTAATGATTGCATTTCATGTCTGATATAACAAATCTTGTGTTGAAATGGCTAAACCCGTGTAGAGCTTTGCACTCATTACCTAAAGCACTTTTTAACAGCCCCAAGCATGGTATTTATCTCAACGGGGGGCCTTTTACATTTGCTGACTTTAGAAGGCATGCAGTTCCAAAGGAATGTGAATATTAGTGTCAGCAGATGACTGATAATCCTTCCGCAGAAACCCGTTAGCCGATGACTCACTGTTGTCAGGATGCATAATAAATATATGTGAATGAATACACATTTGGCTTGCTTCTGTTGAGATGGAGCTGGAGATGCGCTGGAATACCTTCATGCTCCTTTCTACTGCTTTACATTGCTTTACCATGGCAACAAGACTGTCTTTTTGTCTTTTGTCTCCTATCCCCTCTTTTTCTGGTTCTTTCTTTCTTGTTTTCCTTTTTTTAATTCGTTCCTTCTTCCATTCGTTTTTCCATTCATTGTTTTGTCTTTTCTTCTCTCACTTTTTTTTCTTTCTCTAGGTGTCCAGGGCTTTTATAGCTGCCAGAGCTCTTGTCCAAGGCCTCGCCACTGGGCGTGATATTGTGAACAAAGCAATAAAGGTTTGTAATATCTGAGTGTGTATGCAGGTTGAAGTAGGCCATGGCGTGCCACATCGACTGTACTGTGCTTTATGTGACCAGCATTTCACCTTGCCTCTTTTCCCTGTCCTCTTTTGTTATTGTCTCTCTCCATTCGGTCTCTCTCCATTCTGGTGCTTTTTTTGCCCTATGTCTGTTTGTCCCCCTCTCTTTGTCTCTTCCTTCCTCTGCCCCCTCAAGTTTCCATTCTCTATTCTGTCCTGCTCTCTCCAGATTGTTCTTTTTCTTTCCTCCATTCTGTTGTTCTTTTGTACAATGTGTTTTTTTGTTTTGTTTTCCTCTCTCTTTGTTTTTCTCTTCCTCCCCCTCTTTATCTCGCTCTTTGGATTTCCCTCTGCTATTCTCATTCATGCTTTCACACTCAAGCTTGTTGTCCTCCTTCCATCATTGTTCTGTCTCCTATCTTCTGGGTGCTAGTGTGTCCTCTCACTTACTCTGCTCTCCTCCTCCTGGTTGTTCTCTATTGCGTTTTATTTTAGTCATTCTATTGCTCTGTCTCACAGACACACACACACACACACGCACCCTTGTTCTCTTTTTCTCTGTAGATGAATGTTGGATCGGAGTGTGTCCGTGCCTTGATGCGGCAGTGGTACTGCCCACTGTGCCGTGCCATACCCACTGTGAAGCCTTGCCACTCCCTGTGCCTTAACGTGATGAAGGGCTGCCTGGCCAATCAAGCCGACTTGGACGTAGAATGGAACAGTTTCATTGGTATGTGACAAGTGGTTGGCACAGTACACGTGACATGAGAGAGTGGTATCATAAAGTCATATAGATTTATAGATACTAAACATGATTATATAAACGTGACAGATTCTCCCTCTCTCTCTCTCTCTCTCTCTCTCTCTCTCTCTCTCTCTCTCTCTCTCTCTCTCTCTCTCTCTCTCTCTCTCATATCTTATCTCTCTCATATGTCCTCTGTCCACAAATAATGTATCCAAATGTATCATTCCTATGAAATCTGTACTTGTTCACCCCTGCCTTATTGTTTGTCTACCCTCATTTCCTCTATCTGTTTATCTTTACCCTAGTGTCAAACCTCACCCTTCCTTATCTGTCCCTGTTGGTCTGGTGCTTTTAGATGCGATGGTGGCAGTGGCTGACAAGCTTGGGGGTCCCTTTAACATGGAGCTGGCGGCAGACTCCATTGCTGTCAAGGTGTCCGAGGGCATCATGAATCTGCAAGACAACAGTGTCACCATATCCACCAAGGCAAGACCGTGTAAAGGGACAAAGATTGGGGACTTTGCAAAATAATACTGTATTTAACCTCTTTGTACAGAGCCTATGTAATGTAATGTAATGTAATGTAATGTAAGCCTATGTTATAACCTTACTGTCACCAACATTGTAATGACCAAGTCTTAATCTGTTACTTCAGGCTCTTCAGTTATGTCACAGCAATGTTGTTATGAGGTAGTTGAGTCTTTTCACCAATGAGTGAACGGGCCCGCCGGTTGGCCCATCTTCACAAAGAGGCTACAATACAAAACTGGTCAATATCAGATCACCCGTGTAAGCAGCGCAAAGATGCCAAGACTTAATACTGCATTTAACATACTAAACTTAGAAAAGTCTGTTTCAAGTATAGAAAAACACAAGCACTTCAAGTCCCTACACAATTTCGTCAAAAGTCTGTATGATGCTACTGAAGCACATCAAATGTTTACCCCCTCTTGTTATGATGTTTTAGCATTAAGTGGAATTCGCACACATTTAGGCACCGGCATTAGTATCCCATTTATCATCAGAATCAGTAAGTGTACTGGCATCGTTTTTTACATACTTAATGATTATTTTCTGCCATACAAAGTAATCATAAACAAAACACTTGAAATTTATTTTGTATAATGTTGTTACAAATTGCATTGAATACTGAGGGAAAATGCCTACAGTTGCCCTTCAGTGAGCTGTGCTGTTCACCACAGGTATTCCAGGGATGTGGCAACCCACGACCAAAACCCAGCAGGACCAAACGCTCCCCCAGTAAGGAGCCACAAGCCAACCGGAAGCCGTTCAGGAATTACAGCCCCGAGGAGAAACCCACCACGGCAGCAGGCACCAACCTGGACCGCTTGGTAAAACCAAAATTACAACACCAACACATTTCCCTTAGGAAGGATACTTTTCTTCAATAAGACTCTCCTTCATCTCAATATCTTCATTAAAGGGACACTGTGCAGGAAATGGTCAAAAAAGGGTACTGCAACTATGCTGATTATTGAAACTGGGCTGCCTATTGCCAAATTTGATCTTTACATGAAAGTTTACTAAGTAATAAACAAATATTGGTAACCATGGCGGCGCGTAAACAAGACGCAGCGGCTAGGAGCTCCAGCAACTGCCGTAGTTTTTATTTAATTATTTTAATTATTTTGTTTATTATTTCAAATTGTTTTAACGTACTTGCATTGCAGTATAGTCGTGCTGAACTTTTGGCGCTAAAGAATGGAGCGCAGTATCTCCCAGTCGGACACGTTATCCCGACGGAGATCTTTACTGATACAGGGAGACCTGTTGCGGCTGGCAGGAGGAGGAAGCGCTGCGAGCGGAGACAAGAAGAGGGTCAAACGAGCCGGGGTCTCTGCAAGGATAAGATCTCGTCCGTTCAGACCACCGCTTCCTACCATCTTCCTCTCCAATGTGCGTTCCATCAGGAATAAGATGGACGAGATTCAACTGCAAATGGCCACGCAGAAGGCCCTGAAGAACTGTTGCTGTTTGATTTTCTCGGAAACCTGGCTTGACAGTTCCACACCTGACGCTGCCATCAATTTACCGGGCTGCACTGTTTACCGAGCCGACAGGACAGCAGACTCGGGTAAGACGATTGGCGGAGGATTGTGCGTCTATATTAACAACTCCTGGTGCACCGATGTGAAAGTAGTGGATAAAATATGCAGTCCCGAGGCTGAACTTTTGTTGTTAAAATGCCGACCGTTTTATCTACCCAGGGAGTTTACAGCTGTTTACATTTGTGCTGCGTACATTCCACCGGACGCCAATTCTAAGCTAGCGCTGTCACAAATATACAGCTGCATCAATAACAGTCTTGCGGAACATCCAGACAGCGTCTTTATCGCAGTGGGGGACTTCAACCACATTGAATTAAAGTCAGTGCTGCTCAACTTCCATCACAACATTAAATGTGCCACCAGAGGGGAAAGAACGATAGACCAAGTGTATACCAATGTCGCAAATGCCTATAGGGCTCAGACCCACCCCCACCTGGGTCAGTCAGACCACCTCTCCATACTGTTACTTCCGCGTTATATTCCCAAGATCAGGAGCGCTGAGACTGCTGTTAAAAATGTGAGAGTGTGGCCAGAGGATGCGATTCCTATGCTTCAGGACTGTTTTCACCACACAGACTGGGATGTTTTTAGAGAGCAGGGCACAGTCACTCATGCCGCTTTGGACAATTACACCTCCGCTGTTCTAGATTACATTACTTTCTGTGTGGACAGTGTAACAACATGGAAACAAGTTCGTGTCTTCCCCAACACACCCACCATGGATGACACAAGAAGTTCAACAGCTGCTTCGACATAGGAATACTGCATTTAGGTCTGGTGACCAGGAGGCGTACAGGAGTGCCAGGACTGCGCTGCGGAGGGGCATCAACACTGCAAAGCAACAACACAGAAGGCGCATCGAAGCCAGATTTGCTGACACCACAAATACCAGGCAGGTGTGGGAAGGCATCAGGGCCATAACAGGCAACAAAAGCAATATTCATCCCCCCTCTGCTAATTCTCCTACATTGGCTGAGGAATTAAATGTTTTTTACGCCCGTTTTGACAGGGAGAACACAGACCCTGTCCTGCCCCCCCTACCTAGTACAGATCCAGCTCCTGTCCTGACTACACATGAGGTGAGATGTACACTTAGCAGCATTAACACCAGGAAGGCACCTGGACCAGATGGAGTGCTGGGCCGGGTTCTCAAAGAGTGTGCTGCAGAACTCACAGACATTTTTTACCTCATTTTTAACACCTCACTGTCCACTGGTTGGGTCCCAGCCTGTTTCAAAGCCGCCACAGTAGTTCCCCTTCCCAAACAGTCCCACATCACAGGTCTCAATGACTACAGGCCTGTTGCTCTCAGCCCCATCCCTGCTAAATGCATGGAGAGACTGATAATGAAACATATTAAAGCTGCCACTACGCAATCACAGGACCTATTTCAGTTTGCATACAGGGAAAACCCCTCCACAGAGGACGCCATCGCCATTGTGCTTCACACACTCCTGGAACATCTGGAGCAAAAGAACACCTATGCACGTCTCCTCTTTGTGGACTACAGCTCGGCCTTCAATACCATCCGGCCTTACAGTCTTCGTTCCAAAATACACCAGCTGGGACTAAACACCACCTTGTGCAACTGGATTGTGGATTTTCTGACTGATCGCACACAGAGGGTCAGAGTAGGTGATCACATGTCATCCACTATTACCATCAACACCGGCGCGCCCCAAGGATGTGTTCTAAGCCCTCTGCTCTACACCCTGTTCACCCATGACTGCTCTGCCTCTTTCCCCTCCAACCTCATAGTCAAGTTCGCTGACGACACCACCGTTCTTGGACTGATAACAAACAACGATGAGACGGACTACAGGAAGGAGGTACAACATCTGGCATCTTGGTGTGACAACAATAACCTGGCCCTAAACACCAAAAAGACCAAGGAAATTATTGTAGACTTTCGAAGGAACAAGACCCCTCACGAACCCCTCTCCATCGGCTCAGAGGTGGTGGGAGAGGGTCAACAGCTTTAAATTCCTGGGGGTGACTGTGGCTGATGATCTGTCCTGGGGTACACAGATAGCCTCAGCAGTGGGTAAGGCCCAGCAAAGACTTTACTTCTTGAGGAAGTTAAGAGGCTATCACATCCCCAGACCGCTGCTGGTGAACCTTTATAACTGTGCGATCAGCAGCGTTCTGATGTATGGGTCTTTGGTGTGGTACTCTGGCTCCACAAAAGCAGACCAGCAGGCACTCCAGCGTGTGGTAAAAACAGCACAGAGAATCACTGGGACACCTCTCCCAGAGATAGGTACAATCTACACCACACGCTGTCTACGAAGAGTGCCTTGCAAGACTGTCACCACCCTGCTTACCACCTGTTCCAACTGCTTCCCTCAGGCAGAAGATACAGGTCATTACAGGCACGAACTACAAGACTCTCTAATAGCCTGTACCCTGAAGCCATTAGATGCTTATTCTAGTGCTCTTACATAGGTCTCTGGACTGGTGTTCTGTGTTTTTTTCCTTTTAAGGGATGGCACTTAGGCCTACTGTGACATCATATTGATTTTGTGTATTCATACATGTGTGCATACGTGTGTGTGTGTGTGTTGTGTGTGTGTGTGTGTGTGTGTGTGTGTGTGTGTGTGTGTGTGTGTGTGTGTGTGTCTGTGTGTGTGTGTGTGTGTGTGTGTGTGTGTGTGTGTGTTGTATGCACCTTAAAAATATCAACAGCACTGGGTTATTAACTTTGAATTGTGGGGAGAGGATCACATTTTTTTTTAAATTATTTTACTGTTTTTGATTTACTTGATTAATTTGTTAATACTCATATTATTACTATTATTTACTTTAATTTATTATACTTCATGATATCCTTCATGAATTTAGACTTTATTTGACTTCTTTTTGGTTACTTCTATAGGCCTACTTCAAACTACGCAGTGTTGTTGCTCCACCCACAATTTCGTTGACTTCATTGACAATGACAATAAACTCCTTGAACTTGAACTTGAACTTGAATATCTTCTAGTATGGTCCAAGTACAGTCATTTTTGCAGCTAAAAATTGCTAGCTATTTTTGGATATTCAAAATGGCGAACCATGGAGAAGATCCCTCTTTTCATGTATGAAAAGTGCAATTTTTCCAGTCATAATGAATACTTAGAATTTGATGGTGGTGGTAAGTATTCATGAAAAAGGTAACATTAGTGAATGGGCAGCATGAATTCTGGAAATAAACAACTAAAAATCTCACACAGTGTCCCTTTAAATAAGTACATGTCCAGAAGAGGATATAGAATCACCCATGCATTGTGCCTTGGCCCTTCAGGGTGTAGTCATAAGTAGACTGGTGATGGTTTTTTTGCAGACACACAAAAACCCATGCAACATTTTATGGTCTTTTTGAAAACGCACCTAACGCACTAACTCAAGGCTGTAAGATTGACTACACATTACAGGCAGATAGTGTTGAGAGTGGATTTAAATATGTTTGCCACAGGTCAAGTGAAGTGCGCACAGACAGAACCATCACTCACAAACACTCCCTTTGGTTCCTCATTGGTTTGGCAAACATACTGAGGACGTGAATAGAACCGCAGCCAAACCCCCTTTACAAGAGCCACAACCACCATGTGTAGTAGCTACTGTACTGTATATGGGTGGTGATCAGCAGTCATGATGGGCCAGAACACTCACCTCACCGCAGCTTGTGGTGTATGAGGACTGCAGAGATGTGTATAAAAAGCTGTTTAAAGAGGTCTTAAATCTTGTTAAAGGCGGAAACATTGTTTTTAATAAACCACTGACATTGGAAGAAAAGTGTTGGTGTAGAATTCCTTAGAAATGGTAGAGGGTGATGGCTGGCACTGATTAAAACCTTAAGATTTTGTTTTGTGAATATTATAAAAATGCTGATTCCCCATGAAACAGTCTTTCTGCCCCTTTCGAAGCTCAACATTAATCAAAGGAAGTTTTGGTGTTTTACTGTTTCCAGGTGTCGGATCTGAAAGAGCGCCTGCGTCCCATGAAGGGTTTCTGGGTGTCTTTGCCACACACCATTTGCAATGATGACAAGATAGCTGCAGATGTCACCAATGAGGACCGCTGCTGGAATGGACAGGCTCGTGGACGGTGAGCACTAGGCGGCAAGCAATACATTTGTCCTATTTTGCTTGTGCAATGTGTTTTTGGGGTCTATGTTGATAAGAATGCGTGATGGTAGTTCTAGAAAATACTTTTTGGTCGCCATAAAACAACTCATGGCTTAGAAAGTAAAAACAGCATATTTGGTAGTATTTCAGTCCTGTAACATTATCTGTGTCCTCTCTTGTTGAAAACGCTTGGCAGATACTTGCCAGAGGTGATGGGTGATGGGCTGGTGAGTCAGATCAACAACCCTGAGGTGGAGCTGGACATCGCGCGGCCTGACGTCAGAACCAGGCAGCTGATCATGGAGCTGAGGGTGGCCACCAACCGCCTCAGGCACGCCCAGGCAGGGCAGGACACAGACTTCATGGACAGTGAGTCTGGCTCTTCCTCCACATTGTATATGATCAAATATAAACAAATACAAATAAAGATAAAAGTCCCACTTGGGAATCCCATAGTTGGTGTGATGCTATACTCCCTAAGTATTTTAGTGTTATGTTATACTCCCTAAGTATTTTGGTGTGATGCTATACTCCCTAAGTATTTTAGTGTTATGTTATACTCCCTAAGTATTTTTCCCATACAGTAATATAGAAAAGTACTTTGGTGCACTTGTTCGGCTTCTGTTTCCTTCCTTTGTCATCTCATTTATCCATGTAACCTTGAAAATGATCCTTTGTAGTAACACGACAATTGGATTTTAGTCATTCTTTTTATTGTGACATAGTACAGTGAAAGTAAATACAGTATTTTGTGATGTGTAAGCCTTAGGTGTCAATTGATTGCATTGATAAAACCGTCTGCTGATTTTCTTTTGAAGGGGAAAAAAAGACTTGCAAACAAAACACAGCTGCTTTGACTGACGAAATAGGAAATGAATCAACTCAAGCATTATTTTGACAAGAGTTGAGGTGGTGTTGTTATGTGTCGGGCCTGATATTCCTGTTACGTTATTTACAGTGTATCACAAGACCAGTGCAGAGGCTTAAATGAATAACATTTTCCAATCTCTTGTCTCTAGTCGAGGGAGAGGATAGCAGTGGCTCGGGCGGCGGTGACTCAGGCGAGAGGTTCAGCGATGATTGGCCCGGCTACGGCCCGTACTCCCCACCCTACAGCAAGCCTGCGCGCAACCCCAGCGGTCCCAGCCGGCCCTCCCGCCCTCGTGATCGGGACCGCGAGCGTGACCGTGAGCGGAGCGGCACAAAGTGGAGCCGAGCCAACCAGGGCCGAGGGACGTCAGCCGCCACACCTTTATTCCTCTCAGCATCTCATGCCCCCCTTGTCTGGGTGACGCTGGTGCTCTCTCTCGCCACCATGTGGAGGTAACCTGTCATGGCTGTCTTGGACTCAGTTCAGATTTGACCTCTGCCCTCTGGCAGTTAGAAAAAAAAGAGTTGTTTGTGCCTCTGCCTTTCTAAAAGTACACAAATCCAGTACATAATGTGAAATGCTTCATTGAATCTTCAGCTTGTCGTCTATAAATATGATCAACAAGCTTTTAAATCAAAGCAATTCCGCTAATATTTCCCAAGACCGACCATGAAATAACATGAAAATGTGACCATCAAGAGGTGAAATAATCCCTTTACTGTGAAGGATGTCTTAAGAAAACTGTTTTGGCAGTAAATGAGTATTTCAAGTACAGTCTGTGCTCAAATACAAGTGAGTGTTTCCAATAGCAGCAATTGTTATAGCTGTTTTCACGTGAGTCAGAATATCATAATGTGCACATGTGTGAGTGACTCACTCCACACATCTTAAACACTGATACTTCATAATCAATCAGCAAGACGAGCAATAACATTTTACTGTATTTTTTTCCACCTTGATGGAGAATCAGGAAGCACAACTAATCAACCAGCCAACCACACTATGCTGTCTTATTCATGAAGTCTATGCAGTTTGCAAAAATAATGCGCTACATAGGATCTTTTTGTAAATGTCATAATCAATGGGTTGGACTTGTATTGTCCTTTCTAAGCACCTTTCCTCTAAAGTGAATGAGTAACGCACAGTAATGCCATTGTAGTCGACCTTTTTTGGTGATGATATCAAAATGTGACCGAATACCACACGTTTATCTTATTATTGCAGATAGTGCTACCATCCGTGACTGCAAAAGTTCAACATTTGAATAATGTCTGTTCACCATGCTGATGACAGAAGATATCTGGCCTAGCATTTTCACATTTTTACAATACATTTTAAATGCACACTTAGTAAAACATGGATAAAACGCATTTCGAAACACATTTAGGTTGTTTTTATTCAGTGCTGTACACCAACATCACATTTTCTTTTTTGTTGCCGTTGTTTTTTAGTGATGATTATAATTTGATTAAGTGATTTCACCCCTGTACACACGTCACGTCCCTCAGCAGAACTGAAAGACTTTGAC
Organism: Engraulis encrasicolus; assembly: GCF_034702125.1. Lineage (NCBI taxonomy): Eukaryota > Metazoa > Chordata > Actinopteri > Clupeiformes > Engraulidae > Engraulis > Engraulis encrasicolus. The sequence goes on from NC_085878.1 coordinate 19,505,623, forward strand.
CAATCTCAGAAATGCCCTCTTGCAGGGAACATGCATTTCGTTCTCAGTTTTATTGTTGTAGATATGTATGTTGTATGTTTGCTAATATGTTATGTTTATCTTTTTATGCCTTCGTATTTATATGCCTTGTTATTTATTTCTATTTATTTTTGAACATTACCTTTTGCAGAGTTTTCTGCTGAATGTCTAAACCAGAGGAGTGTGTGTGTTTTAATTCTGTTTCTGTTTGTGGAGTGCCATTTTAGCTCCGAAGGCAGGATTGTTAATAGCTGCTAACTGGGTGAAAAGGCCGAGATGTTGAATGGCTGTATTGTCAAGAATGTCGAGCGAACACCCAGAGAGGGAAAAAAGACAAGACATGACAAGCTTGAGTGAATTGCAGCCAGTGTGAACCGTCCGTGACCTTGTAAAAACACACAAGCTGCTTGGGAAAGCCTGTGATGAAAAGCACATTGGATGAAAAAAAAAAGGATAGCGAGAGAAAGTCTGTGTGTGTGAGAGAGAAAGTGTGTATATATGTGGTAAAGAGAGAGTGAGATGGAGAGGAGGTTAGGGACACAGAGAGACAAAAATGCATTTGCAAAAAAGAAAACGGAGTAGAGGTGTTCAGGGACAACACATGGATTGTGAGTGAGAGATTGAAATCCAATTGGATGTGGTACAAATTCAGAAAAAAATGGATGGAAGGAACAGCTTCCTGCTTTATTTTTCTTTAAAAGCCCTGAATGTTGAACACACCTTATGTAAACTGATTCATTTGTTTTGTCATGGAACATGACAGAAGTGTGCGTGTGTCGTGTGTGCGTGCGTGCATGTAGACACACATCATTCTCATTAAATGTATTAGGTGGTACTGTGATAATTATCAAACCAATCCTTGAGACAGGTAGATTATAGTTCTACTTGCATATGACAATATCATACAACAAAATCCTTAAGGTGTTACACTAGTGTGATGTACAGTAGATTGTGCTGGTTCTTTTTTTCATCACATTCAGTATTTCATTATGTCATATCAGGGTGAGCACAAGTTGAAAAGACTTTGGTGAAATCAAAATAACCTTTGTATGAACCCCATGTTACAATCACCTTTTCAATATAGTTAGGTTACTGTACGCTAATGGCACAAAATGTTGACCTTTTTCTATGAATGTTCCACTGTGAAATGTGTTTTTTTGTAACTCTTTTATTTTTAAATGTCAAGAACACATTGTGTACGTGAAACCAATGAATAAAACGATTGTTTCTTTAATTAATGCCATCCATGGTTCTTGTTTTACATTAGAAAATAATCAAGAAATCATAGTAACATACGGTAGTCATATAAAAATAATAATGTAACATCGGACCAACATGTTCAGAAAGCTAGCAGAATAACACATTTGCATGTACAGTACATCCTCCGGTGCGGTAGTGCAGTGCTCATATATCTCCCTTTGGGGAAGCGGTATCTTCTCCTGAGACTATGTAGTATTTTTCCTTCTTTTTTGCACACATAGGGTGTGTGAAGCAGCCAACCTAGAAGGAAATAATAAACATACATACATGTGATCACTAAGCCTTGTAAACTAACACTCATTTACTGTACAAGTTCAAGCACAGTAAACAATAAAAACAAGTGCAGTGTTAATTCAACAGAGAGTACTCTGGGACCAAATGTAGTCTAGGAGATGTTAAATCGCCTATAAGTGTTTGTTTTTTTACTGCATACCATGTGTCTCAATCAGGGGCGGCGCTTACAGGAGGGGCGAGCAGGGCATTCGCCCCTGGGCCCAGGGCCCTCCCGTATTGATAGTGGGGAGCCCTATTGTGACCTTGGCAGGCTGTATAGGGGGGGCCTATCAGTGTTTTGCCATGGGGCCCGGTGTGCAATTCTTCCGCCACTGGTCTCAATACTCAGTGGCTGACAGTCTCAATAGAGCTGCATGGTTTCAAAAAACAGTTTATCTTGCTGTTACGTAAAACATGACTAAAAGCTGAATTGGTGCATGGACTAAAAGCCCTACTACACAATGGAGCAGTAGATAGTCTTGTCATAAGATCTGTACCAATGTGTGAGTGGAAGTGCACGTGTGTGTGTGCATGCTGATGATATACTGTATACTGTACAAACTATACAAGTGGAACGCTAACCATGCTGGGTGTATGGAGGAGTATTAATATTTCATGGACTAGTAGCATTTCTTCAAAAGAAGAAGAAGGTCTGCACACTGTTGCTTGCTCCCAGTGTATTAGACACAACGGCTCTATCTCAATGCCCAGTGTTCTAGCCTTGCTAGGACGTGACACACTCAGTGATTGAATACTCTTTGGAGAGCTCCACGGAGTATCCATTCACCAGGCGTTTCACGTCTTAGCACGGCTAGAACACTTGACATTGAGAAGTAGCCAAAGTTCCGACCAGTCTGGTCTGTACACCTGACGAAGACCAGACTGGTCAAAACGTTGTGTATAATAAACTGGGAGCCGCAACAGTGTGCGGACCGTCTTCTTCTTTTGTTTGATCGCCTTAATCCGGCACCTGTCTCACCTGGCTGTGCGCGCACTGCTAAGCGGTACTAGTAGCGTTCCTTACCTTCCAGAGTATGAAGCCTAGTAGGGCCAGCAGCAGCAGAGCCAGGAGGACTGAGAGGAGGATCACCCACCAGGGTACTCTACGCTGGAGCAGGTTCTTCCTCTCGGGAAACACTGTCACTGTCACCTGCACGGAGGCACACAGACCAGCCATCACCAAGAGCACTCTGATGCCACACTAACATTCACATAGTTTTTAAACTGCAGTATTAATCATTAGCGGCGCCATCAATGGTTCACACGCAGACCACAACATGCAATTAATAACGTAATTAAAGCCATACAACTCCTAAGGGACAAAGTACAAAAAATAAACTAAAAACACCACACATCATTACTGTTCACTATTTTTAGTTTGTACTGAGTATTCCTCGCGCTTCAACAGGTTCACTTTTAATGTTTTTGTGTAGATGTGTACTTCTTCCCATGTTAGTTTACAAGCAAAGAAGGCAGCTTTTCATCCTTTATTTTATTTATTTATTCATTTATTTTTGCATTATTGTTCATTTGTTTTATTTATTTACAAGGCATGCCCCTTGAGATACACCACCGCATTTTCAAGATGGTAAAATTCAATACAAAAAACAGTGGGAGGAAAAAACAATAAAGAAGAATCTTTAGCAGCAGATGCCGAGTGTGTCTGCATGAACCTGTCTGTATGTGTCGGTGTTTGACTGAAACCAAGAGCATGCAGTAAACAGTGTACTGTACCTGAGTGTTTGTGCTTCTGAGTGCAATATTCTCTAGAGCAGAGTCGAGACTGAGCGAGGCGTTCACCACAATGTTCAAGTGGTTAAAAGACTCATAGTCCTGCAAGGGATAAAACAGGATTAGTTGAAATGCAGTAGAACAGTGAAGAGCAAGCAATAAGTGAAAGTAGCCAAACAAACACACACACCCTACTTTGTCATTTGCAATACAATTTCCTATTGGCAACGACCCAAGTTGCTAACAGGCTAACAACTATGCTTTCGAGATCTGCAGTTCACACTTTGTTGTAAAAACTCAACCACATCATAACAACATGGCTATGACATTATGGAGAGCCTTAAGCAACAGATTAAGACTCGCCCTTAAGGTGACAGATTATAACAGAGGGTCTGTGGAAAGGAGTTAAGCAAAAGACTTACCTCAAGAAATGTGGTGTTCCACACACGTGATCTGACCCATATCACCATGGTATTGCTATCCCAGCCCAGTAGGGGACACTTTATAGTCACACAGTTTACTTCATCACCACAAGACTGGGGGCAAAAGAGAATATGCACAACAGTACAGAGTCAATTGGTACCATACTATTTTATACACACACACACACATACACACACACACACACACACACACACACGCACACACTCACACACACACACATTTCTTAAAACCTCTTAAAATTTGATATGTACTTATTTCTGCTGCATTAGCAAAGGTCTATTTACCAGGGTTTTGTATTTCCTTTTGCCTCCAAATATGGACAATATCCCATCTGTGCTCAAAGCCTCCAGGTTGGACTCCACGGCCTGCCGCTTCCCCCTCGGCACATGTTGGGTCTAACAGACATAGGGTTGATATTAAAAGGATTAAATGTATTTACATCACATACATAATGTATGAATCAATATCTTTCATCCAGCTGCTTCCTCTGGCCTTGTGCCTTTGTGTTCAACATCATGGAGGACATCTCAACATCTGAAAAGATGAGAGCGCAGGGATGGAGACAAGATGCCGTCAAAGCCAGTCTGCGCATGTTGCTTTATTCCTCCGTTTGTCTTTGATTCCTTCTTTGATTCCACCATGGGGGGAGGGGGGAGAATGAGGCCAGAGCAGGGCAGGTCTGGGCCAAAGAAACGGCCAGGGCATTTTTGCGTGGCCACCTTAAAATTGTGGGCCAGTCTCTAAGAAAGTACTAAATAGCCCAACCACATCGGCCCCGGATGACTGTCGACCCACATTACTAGTCCAGGGGTGCTTGGGTGGTTGTCAATGGGAAATTGCGATGCAAACAACAAAGTAGCTAACATAGTTAGCAACTATCGTTTCCAGAAATGCACCCCAGGCCTGGACACGAGGCCAGAAGGCAGAAGAAGCAAATGGAGAATAGATATTGAGGTGCAAACAATCATTCCATAACCGATGTCAATGAGGGCAATTAGCTGAGCAACCTTGACATGTTTGAGAGGATTGACTTCCTGTTGGGGTGAGCAGGCCACTTCCCGTCTGCCATCAGTAATGGCCACCAGGTAAAGGAGCCATTTGTTGTCATTGTTCATCCGTGGCCACTGGAGGTTCAGGGAGGCAGTGGCCATTGACTTTAATGGTCCTCCCATATTGTTGATCTGAAAATGAGATTAGGGGGGGAAAAGACAGATTGTATGATGATATCACAAGTTTACATCTAATGCACTATACTGTAGCACAGGTGATTAAGATGAGATTTCTTTAAGAATGTTAAGACGGATAAATGTGAGTTTCTCCATACCCTGAACTCGAACTGGACTAAACTACCAATGTCTTCCTCTGATGTCACTGTGTCCTCTGCTTTCACGTCTCCTCCCACGGAAAGCTGCCGCGGCCTCACAGCACTGTACAACAAATTGGGATGGCAGAATACCTCTGTTATAGTGCTTCACCAGTGGTTATTGGGGTGAAAGGAATCACAACAGTTTCATATTTGCATTAAACTTTAAATTAAACTTTTTTTAAAAATCTTAATTGTGTATTTTACCATTGTAATTTAAAATACATCTATCTGCAATTCCGCTTGCTTTGACTTAACGTAGGCACAATGATGACAATGGCATTGATATAACTTGGCCAGACCCAGACAGTGTTACCAACCATGCACATACCCAAACACCTGCAGGTCGAGGTCAAAGATGAAGCGAGCTCTGGCCTCCACTGCAGATATATTCTGGGCACTGATCCTGTAGTGGAAAGAGGTACGCAGGGCTGGATTAATGCATAGGCTATATATGGCTGCAGCCTACTAGGGGGCCCCTGATTAGCTAAAAGTGAAAATTTGCTGAATTTTGACAAGATGCAATATTGAAAAAATCATCTGTAGTTTTAAGTGCAGTAGAAATGTTATCCTTAATTTTAGTTTTTAATTATTATTTTTACCATCCAACACAGCACAGAGCAGTTGCAATCCCCATTTCACTACCAATTGTGCTTGCACAAGGAAGCATGTGACAAATAAAAATCTTGAATCTTGATCTTGAATCTTAATGCCTAGCTCATAACAATGATAGTGTCTTTGTAAATGTGTCACAAAATTTGCCCTCCTGGGGGCCCCACAGCAACCTGTAGCTTAGAGGCCCGAGGCTATCTTAATCCGGCCCTGGAGGTAAGTAATTACTCTGACAGTACTGGTTGTTTCAGCATTCATGCAACTCATCAGTGTAACACATTTCATGAAATAATCAACCTTTCAAGAGTGTATCAAAGGGGCTCAACTTGTAAAGGGAGGAAAGTATAAAAGAGGCAGCAATAATAATAACAACAACAACAATAATAACAATAATGATATATTTTATTTGAGAGCGCCTTTCTAATTACTCATAGTCACGGTAAATACAACATCAAGTCATCAATAAAACCAGATACCGTATTGGCCCGAATATTACACAATCCTGAATATAAGACGACCCCCCTATTTAAAGCACTATTTTTTAGAACAAAAACCCTACCTTTTAAATCTTTTATGTGTTTCTTATGTTTTTATGTGTAAAGTGTGAGTGTGTGAGAGAGAAGTGTGCTACTACTGCATCACAATTCCCCATACCGGGACAAATAAAGCTACAGAACTGAACTGAACTGAACTAACACAGTGGTGGTGTATGTCAGAGGTTCTTAACCTGGGGTGCGGGCACCCCCTGGGGGTGCGCCAGAGATTTCAGGGGGTGCGCAGAATTTAGTCTGTGTTGAGGTTGTGACCAAAATTCTGTAAGCGAACATTGTAATTAGGCCAAATTAAAACATGTTTTGGTCCTCGTGTATTGGCATAAGGTATTGATTAATGAATCATTGTAATTAATCACTAAAATCATTTTTTAGCGTGTATATACTGTACATAAAGACACTTGAATCGGGGGTGCGCGACTTGTCTTGGGCACAGGTAAGGGGGTGCGTTAAGAAAAAAAGGTTAAGAACCACTGGTGTATGTAGTGGTAGCAGCGGTGTTAGTCATACAACAGGAGAGGCCGGAGAAAGCACAAAGAGAAAGTGGTTGAATATCTTATCAAGACCCAAGATAAGGCACACAACTTGTTTGCGCACATGGGCACACTCAAAGAGCTTTACCCATAATGAAACCATTTACAATCTTGAATGTGTGGTTTTCAGAGCCATTTAAGATATAGACAGCCTATTGGAGTACCCTTTTTCTTTTTCAATATTATCACACTGGTGGTCTGTCAATCAGAGAAGATAAGACTGCCACAAACTCATTCATGTCCAAAAATATAGAATAAAAGAATGAAACGGTATTATACAGGCATATAATAGCATACAGGTTTGGAATAGAATAAAATAGAATAGAATAGAATAGAATAGAATAGAATAGAATAGAGTAGAACAGAACAGAACAGAACAGAATAGAACAGAAAAGGCTGTAGTACAGACTCGGTTGAGTCCATATTTGTTAAAACCGAGACAACTCCAGTGGAACTCCATCTACTAGCAAGTCTGAGACGAGTACTAGACCATAACAAATCTTGCTGGGTCATCACTGAACTATATCAAAAGTGAGCTATAGTCTGGGGACCACCTACATACAAGTTTGTAATTGCTCATGGGGGAGGTGTGGTTTACAATTGTATTGGCAGAGGACGCGCTCAACTTCTTGGAAAAACGAAAGTCTTTGGGTGCGAGATAAAAAGCGTCAACTTAAGGAAGAAAAATCCGCACTCACAAACTGCGTATCATACCACGCACTGATGAAGGCTTGTTAGCCGAAACGCGTTTGCTTTTTGGACATGGTGGTAATATAAATAAATAATGAGACGCAGTTTGTGAGTGTGGTTTACGATTGCCCATGGCCATTCACATGTATTTGATGTTATATATATAATGTGGCGTATGTAGCCCATTGCCAATAGTGCCAGTTGTATTCAAAGAAACTACAAGCCATTTGTCAATTACTAGGAATCATCTTTCCACCCCTCCCCGGTCTCTGATTGGCTCCCTAGCTCAGGCTGGTGCTTTGGGACGAGTCTTTCAGATCGGAACGATTGTGGAAAGCAGCATGGGATTTCCTAGGCTATCGAAAAATGGTCTTGGGACCAGACTCGATAGCTGGGTACAGACTTGTGTAATACAGCCCTTGCCTAGAATAGAATAGAATAGAATAGAATAGAATAGAATAGAATAGAATAGAATACCGGTAGAACAGAACAAATCTTAATCCTCACGTTTTCAGTTGCAGAGTGGCGTTGACCTCAGATGTTTCTATGGTGATCTGCTTCGTGGACATTGTAAGGTAGAGGTGAACCTGACAAACAAAGCCTACAGTTATTACTGAGCTGATGTGTGAAGAAGAGCATTACTATAAAGAGCCGATCAGGCAATTGCTTTTGGACCCACCTCTGCATCCCTGGGTAAAGGATTGCCTAGTTCACAGTCCACCTGTGTACCATTCTTATTTGCTCTGCAGTACACCTGTGTAGGGCCGGAAAGAGGAGGGGGTAAGCAGAGAAGGTAATGATGTAGGGCGGAAATGAAGAACAAAGATGGAAAAAGAGGGAAGTCAGAGAACACACAGAGACACTGTATACAGAGAGAGAAAGAGAGAGACAGACAGAGACAGACATATAATGTATTCAAAGTTGTATCAATGAATTAATGTCCGTTATACCCTATGCTTTGGCAAAGCATTTAGCCAATTTGTTGTGCCAAGAAAGAGAGAGAGAGAGAGAGAGAGAGAGAGAGAGAGAGAGAGAGAGAGAGAGAGAGAGAGAGAGAGAGAGAGAGAGAGAGAGAGAGAGAGAGAAGAAAGTATCAATGCTTATCAGTGAAAATGTTTAGCGAAAGTCAAACGCCTAACGAATGACCTACTGGGTGGTGCACTCACTGCACCCACACACACACACACACACTGACTCACCGACTTGTCCTTGGAGCTGTGACTGAAGTAGGGGAGTGACTCAGGCAGGGTGACCTGCAGCTGGCTGTGGTGAGCATCCTCCCCCGCCTTATTGGTCACCGTGATGTGCAACCGCACCTGGCTGTCAGTGGCTGAAATCACCGCTGTCCCATTCTCACTGCGTGGGCGCCATGGACAAAAGGATGAAATCATTTCTGTGCCACAACAGTACATGACTCACAATGTTAAATATTAACATCAAGTTGATTTATTTATATTCACAGGGATGATGTACACATTAACTTTACTAAAAAATGTGTGTTGGGCAAGGCTTTTTAGTATTTTACACCACCTACAGTGGACATTAATATTTTGCGAATGGGAGTTTGTAGTGGAGCAAGCATGACATGCGCACATCCACATTAAAAAGTGGACTAAGGTACACACCCAGAGAAAAACAGGAAATAAAAGAATTATTAGCCATTAGCTTCAGTCCTGCATTTTCATTTGCTCTGACATGCTTATTTTACTCCATCCAGAGTGGAAACTACACAGTTTTACATTACACATTTTGCAGTACACTATTGTCTCTTTTCCACTGCTGGTTTTCTGGTAGGCCTACAGCTCCACACAGCGCAACTCTGCCACCACTTTTTACTTTTCAAATAGGCATGACACAGCTCAATCGTACAAGCAAAAAGTGGCGGCCGAGTCGTGCTGTGTCAAGCTGTAGGCCAACCAGAAAAACGGCAGTGGAAAAGAGGCATATAATATGAGAGTTAAATTCAATACTGAGTGTTAAACAACACTGCCTGCCACATTCATTGTGTTAGCATTTGTCGAATACAGTACATGCCATGCGTTCAGTACCTCTGTAGAGGGGTCACATGGTCCGCGTCACCAGGCTTGGGCATGGATACAAACTGATACTGCAGTGCCAGGTTGCTGTGGCAAATGCCGTCGCTGCCACATCCGGTGTTCACAAACCTCAGCTGTAGGAGTGAGCAAGGGTAAAGGGTGAGCTGAGGGGAACAAGTGACTCACACACACTCACGCACTCATGCCAGCACACATGCGAAAAACACACACAGACACAGACACACACACTGATAACAGTGATGTGTGTATCCTGATAACAGTCATCAACATGAATAAAGCAATTCCGTTCTATCCTCATTTCGTCTCACACCCACCCACACCCACAGTGACACACCTACAGTGACACACCCACACATGCACAAACACACACACACACAGACACAGACACAGACATACACACACACACACACACACACACACACACACACACACACACACACACACACACACACACGCATACACACACACCTAACACACACCTACTCACGCACATTACATACACACACACACACACACACACACACACACACCTCTGCCTGTGTGAGCTTGTCCTGTGGAGAGGTGACAGGTGTCAGCTCGGGCAGGGAGCTGGCGTGTGTGGAGCCGTGGCTGGACGTTGATCTCTCATTCTGGAGCGAGACGAGCAAACTGATGGGAATGGCACTCATCTTGTCTTGGACGTCTGTCTGGGGGAGAGGACGGATTTATTTAAAGCTCTCCGTTTCTTCAATGATTTCTCTCTCTCTATCTCTCTCTCTCTCTCTCTCTCTGAGAGATGTTTTAGCTACTAATAACATGTATTATCACAATCTGATATTATTATTGTTATTATTATTATGAATAGTGTATAGTTGTTCTGATCTGTTTTCCATGTGATGTCCTACACACACGCACGCACGCACGCACGCACGCACGCACGCACACACACACACACACACACACACACACACACACACACACACACACACACACACACACATGTCAAGTCAAGTCAAGAGTACATAAAAATCTATGTAACAGGTTTAGCACAGAAGTTTGAAATTGCGTTTGACCAGTCTCCAATGTGCAGTTTAACTAAATAAGACAATTAACTTTAAATAAGACATTGACAATAATCTCTCTCTCTCTCCCTCTCTCCCTCTCTCTCTCTCATTCGTTTTTCTCTCTCATTCCAAGACTCACTACCTGCTCATTTTTACTGCATCGAGTTCGATACTGTTGCACCATATTTGCCCCACCTGTAGTCTGATCTGTGTGCTGACGCATTCCTCCTTATTGGGACCTAGTAGCTTGACTTGGCCCTCAGCGTGGGACGGTACCTCAAACTGCACTCGAGACGGCAGCTTCCACTCCCGCCTCTTCCCGTCTGTATCCAGGGTGTAGCGGATATCTACACATGCATGCACACGCACACACACCCATACACAAACACAGATACACATTTATACTTGCGCGTTCACAAACACACGCACGCACACACACAGACACACACACACACACACACACACACACACACACACACACACACACACACACACACACACGCACATACACACACACACACACACACACACACACACACACACACACACACACACACACACACACACACACACACACACACACACACACACACACACACACACACACACACACACACACAAACACACAGCAGTGCAGCAGGAGGGCAAGGCATGGGTGGCACAAAGTCCAATTTATCAAACAGCACAACATTACGTAAATAGCATACCAGTCATGGTAGGAATGCTGGCAAGGCAATTGACAGGCCTCATACTGTACTTAATGTACTGTATTAGAACTGCATTAAGACTGGCAATCGTTTTACTTACAGAAAGCATTACCAAACGGACTCCACTTATCCTAAATATCAATGTGTTGCTGGCTATTTTAAAGTTAAAATGACAATCAAGACTGCTTACTTATATTTGACTGATAGGTGGTCGAATGTGAGGAGTAAGAAAAACAGGACTGGATTGTGAATTTGCTAAATGATGAAAAGGGGAAAAAAAAGTTAGTTCAGGGTGATTGCAAAATGATTCAATATACATTCCTGACTTTGATCTGTAACTGTCTTAAACTCACCACGGCTGCAGATCGCATTTTTGCTTCTTGATGTCGATTTTGTCAGGGCTTATCTTCATGGTCCTCTTAATATCAATGACAGGTCGTGCCCTTTCAAAAGAGCAATAAGTCAAACAACATTTAACACCATGGCATGGCACACCAAGTACATGTGCACAGTATTTACCTTTAAATACTCTCTCTGTATTACCTGTAAATAAATACAGAATCTGAGAGGGAGCCAACAGCTACATCTGGATACTGATTCCCGTCGATGTCCATATTCCCTGCCAATGCATATCCAAACAACTTGGCACCACCTTCAGCTCTCAAGATCTGAAATAAGGTCAATTTAAACATACATAAATGATCTGTAAAACTCAAATAATCTGATTGTTGGGAATGAGTGTGACAGGTAGGGCTGCACAATTTATCGAAAATGTATCGATATCAAGAGTGGCAATATGCGTATCATGAAAATCACTTAATTATCGATAAACAAGTAAAACATTTTCTGTGCTGTCCAATCACTAGCTTAATGTCAACAAATGCGGGGGAAGCCCGCCACGACCAAAGCCGCGTCACAGACACTCGGCTATATTTCTTAATATCGTGTAAATTCGTCGTTATTCGTCGTTATTGAGGTATTGCATGCTGTTATCGAGTATCGATTTTTTTCTGATATTGTGCAGCCCAAGTGACAGGGTATGTCTCTAACTGACCTGGGCATATTTCCTTTCAATACCCTCAGCTGAGCCGTGGTAGATGTAGACACATCCAGATCCCTCGTATGGAGCGCCAACTGCTATATCTGTAATGAGGGGAGAATTCAACAACAGAATGCATATTTAATTAAAAGAATATATTTCTGGGCACACAGCTGTATGTAAACACTGGCCAAGATACAAGAAGAAGGGGACGGGTGCTCTGCAAAAGGGGAAATCCATTTGTGTTTTCAAACATCTCTCTAGCTGCCTTCAGCAAAAGACCTGAAAGAGAAAATATAATCTCAGTTGGCCTTTGATATGCGCTATGGTTCAGGGTTCTTTTTGATTACCAAGGGGCTATACAAGCAGCAGCTTTATTGTGTTTGACTGAGCTCACAAAAGAAAACACCAAGGCCCTAGCAGCTGACCCTGGAATCCGTCTTGATTGACATCGCCAATGCTTTCAACCGCCAGCCCAAACATGGAGTCCTTGTTGCCACGGAGACGGATCCTCTCAGGGTTGTTCCAGTCTCTGCCGCCGGCGCGATTGATGTAGACATACACAGCCCCGCCCACCTCTCCATCCTTTTCAAAGTACTGGGGGGCTCCCACCACCAGGTCCTCCCACCTTCATCAAAGACACAGCGCACCAATACACACACACACACACACACACACACACACACACACACACACACACACACACACACACACACACACACACACACACACACACACACACACACAATGAGACATCATTACCATGAAAGACACAAAGACAGAAAAGAGACAGAAACACACACTATAGTGAAACAGTCCAAACACTACGGTCTGATGGTAATTTTACAATCAAAGCCTTTGCCTCAACATTACTGTAACAGAATTACAAAAGTAATAAAAAAAGATATTAATACAAACACAAAGGTCATTGAAGGGACACCAACACAAGCAATTAAAAGAACAATTTACAAATGAAGCAAGTGCACCAACAGGGCAAATTGCAAAATGCCACTCAAATGAAAATAGCCTTTGGCTGCATGATTAAAACCACAGTACAGGCTTTAACATCCAAATATATTCTTGTTGTTAGTATTTAATATTGTCTGAGAAACGCATAGAAGCAATTTACCTTCACCCTCACACAATCTCCCTTCTTACACAAAATGTGCAGTAGCCTTCCTGTCAAACCATTGCCTTGGTTAGACAAATGCGGATATTTTCAAAAATTAATATTTTTTATGCATGTACATGTTTTGGTCTCGTTTGCACAGCATGTCACCGTTGAANCGCAGGGCCGGTTTTTAGCATAGGCCGGCTAGGCGGTCGCCTAGAGCGCCATGTGAAGAAGGGGCGCCGAAATGGCGCTCTCCTATGCGTAATTTTGCGATATGAAGTTTTTTTATGAAGTCGCAATCAACAAAGAGTGGCGAAAGCGCTCCTCACGGCAAAGCGCCCCTCAGCCAATAGTAATATCTCTTCCAACTGTCTCTGGGAAGTCTGTGAACCAATAAACAGACAGTTCTGAGAAAGGGGGCGGGACGAGTGACAGCGTGCGGTCTATTTTGAATTTGGAGACTCACTCGAGAGCAAAGAGGCTTGAGACAAGAGGGCTTACTCACGTCATAACAGCGTAGTAGGAAATGATGGCGAGGGGAGTACGGAAATGTTATTCACTGTGGAACAGGTCATAGGACAGCGTGAATGTCTGTCAGCTGTCCTTAATTACCCCCAGCAATTACTGCTGACCAACAGCTGCCGTTACTTGGCCACAAATTACGGAGTACGAAAATGGCATCCATCGTGGATGGATGACCAATGACCATGCGCAAGGGAGTTAATTTTCCATCCACTCGTGTCCTCAGGCAACGCCCCCGTACTACACCGTGGCCAATGCATTCCCCGCCATGAGATTGTTCTTTCTCTTGAGTTTCTTTGCTCGAGAGACAGAGAGGACAAGCGCAAACAGTAGTGCTGCTCTGCTGGATGGAGATTATTATGTTCTCATTAAACCACTCATTGCATGATGCAGGAGTTTCAGAGGGTGTTTTGGAACTATGTGATTTAATCAGCAACCGTTTGTGATTATGGAAAGCCTAATAGTTATGAGGTTACTATTTGGAATTAGAGAGAAAAAGTTTTTGATCAGAGAAATCGCTAGTTAGCATGCTAACATTAGCCAAGTATGCCAAGCAATGAAATCCAGTAAAGTAGCTGTTAGTAGCCTACTCACTACTCACTAACACCCACCTGATATCATAATACTTGCTTAGGTTGACAAGCAATGTAAAGTAAGACTGGTGCAATGTTTAAAACAATTTTAGCTGCCATATCTCCTTCCATCCACATGAATTACCTGCTTGTTGTAAGCTTAAAAAAACATTAATTTCCAGACCAGAATGACATAGCCTACATTAATCATGTAACAGAACCATGCACAGCAGACAAGTGAGGCTATTTACTATATTTTGTATATTATGAAATTCAATAGCGTGACAGCTCTTCTCCCTTTCTCTCACCCTGTCCCTCCAAACACATAGATAGCCCCCTTCTCATTCTCCTACTCACAAATGCACCACTATTTCCAGTCCAGAAATGAAATTGGTTTGGAAGACAGCACAAATGTGTAGCTTATTAAAATTGTTATGCTGCCATACTTTGTGATGCTGTAGATAGTGTAGATCAATGCAGACCTCCTTGGTAGGCTTATTGTCTACACATGCACTTTACATGCAAATGTACTGTATCATCCTGGCATTTCAATTTCACGTTACAATTCAAACACATTGATAACCTCCCTCTCATCTGGGGTTGGGGGCCCCACCACCATCACATCCAACACACCACACAGTGAAGCTACTTTCATGCGACTCAATCTGATGTGTTGGTCGCCTGTCAAAAAGAACCACAAATCCATTTGATGAAAAACGATTGTTCTTGATGCTATTTAGTTAAGCTTACTAAGGATATTAGTCTTGTGTTCTGTGAGGTATAAGAAAGATTTTTTTTTCTTTCAAAGGTAGGGGGTGGGGGGGGGGGGGGGGGGGGGGGGGCAGAAATCAAACTCGCCTAGGGCACCAAATAAGCCAGAACCGGCCCTGGATGTGTTTCAGAAAAATGGGAGCTATAAAAACACCCATGTGTGTTTAGGTCCACTGCGGGTAACAGCATCATATGGTATATAATATAATATGTACTGTCTTGTTGGCTCACCCATCTGCATTAAGGTCCACTACGGCGAGGTCGTAGCCAAATGAAGAGGCCAGATCCGGGCCAGTGAGGCGGTGTACCATGTTCAGGCTAGATGACCCCTCGCGCCGGAGAAGCAGCACCTGTGCATTCATATGGACATTGATTTCAAAGTGTACACTGTACCAGTGGTGTAGCCAACTTTTTTGAAGTGGGTATGCACGTATGCTGTATACTTGGGCAGCCATAGGCGCAGTTGTTCCCACACTAGGGGGCCGGTGTGCAGTGGGGGGAAGGGACAGGGGCGGGGTTCTTGCAAACAATGTTACACCCATGTATGTGCCAAGATAGTACTAATGAAATTGAGACATTCATCCCGAGACAGGGGTAGCCAAAGCAACGTGTTCTATATCTTTGACCTTGTGAGGTTCAAAATGTCAGGCAATGTCAGCATTATCAGGGTAAATAAAGACTTACAATATACATATATGTAAGAAAAATGATTTTTTTTTCAAGAGATTACACGTCTGGCCTGAAAAAAAACTGACTCACACATGGATATGCTATGTAAGAAATTACCCACAAAGGCCATACATAAAAAAAGAAATGGCATTGGTACAATAGTAGCCTGACAGTGTAGCATAAAATTCCATTGTACTCTTGTGAATTTTGTTCCATCCATACAAGTCTAAATTTATTTAGAGATTAAACTAAATAGACTGGATGGGCATTCCAAGGCTTCTTTTTGACGCGTTAGCATTGATGAAAAATGGCTGTGCCGTTCTAAATAGGCTACCGATAATATTCAAGTAGGCTTAGGGAAGAGTTGGCAATATTGGCTGGGCCGTTTTCTGGTGAGTATACATACCTGCGTTCTACATAGACTACCCTGCCACGTACATGTTTTGATTTGTGCAAATTTTTGACATTGTGCAGTGCAGTGTATACATGATAGAAAATCAGCATTTCATCCACCAAGAGGCAGTCTCTCCCTCTAATGGTGTGTGTGGATGGGTAGGTGGATGAAGCTGCGGCTGTGTGCGCGTGCTTACTATGGTGTGTGTGTGTGTGTGTGTGTGTGTGTGCGTGTGTGTGTGTGTGTGTGTGTGTGCAGCTTTTGATTTTAATGTTTTAAATTGCTTTTGATTCTAATAATTTAATGTCTTATTGTAATGTTATACCGTAAGGTTCTTAGGTTTTATTTTGGTGACGTTTTCTTTCTCTATTTCTTGTTTTCTTTATTCCGTTTACTTATATTTTTGTGAAGCACATTGGACTGCATCTGGGTATGAAACGTGCTATACAAATAAAATTGCCTTGCCTTGCCTTGCCTTACCGCGTGTGTGTGCGTGTGTGTGTGTGTGTGTGTGTGTGTGTGTGTGTGTGTGTGTGTGTGTGTGTGTGTGTGTGTGTGTGTGTGTGTGTGTGTGTGTGTGTGTGTGTGTGTGTATGTGTGTGTGCGTGCGTGCGTGTGTGCGCTGTGCATACCTGTCCACTGTGCCACGCCCTGGGGGCCCCTGCCACAATGATTAACTCCCCCTTCTTTGTCAGAGCAGTGCTTGAACCCAAGGAGAATCCTGTAAGCACACACACACACACACACACACACACACACACACACACACACACACACACACACACACACACACACACACACACACACACACACACACACACACACACACAGTGAACATGTCTTCATCATTATTCTTTCTTTTCAACTTCTTAGAGCACAATGAATGTAATAATAACTGAGTGGCCCTGCCATGGCCAACCGGTAGGGCACTTGTCTGCCATGTTGCTGACCCGGGATCGATTCCCGGCCCGGGTCATTTGCCGACCCCGTCTCTCTCCCCTTTCACTTCCTGTCCACCTCTCATACTATCCTGTCATCAATAAAGTTGAAAAAGACCAAAAAAATAATAATAATGAAAAATAACTGAGAATAATAATGTGGTACATAAATACAGTACCGGTACTTGATTGATTGTTAGATAGATAGATAGATAGATAGATTGATTGATTGATGTCTTCTGAAGTTTCTGACCTAAGTAACTGCTGCGGTTGACAGGCACGAGTTGTTCCTCAAGTTTGTTATCATCGCCTGTCTCCAGAAACTCAGCCTCGTAAGCCAGCCGGTCCTCAACCGGCTCCAGACGCACAATGCCTGCATCAGGGAAGGACACAGCATACAAATGAATGAATGAATGAATGAATGAATGAATGAATGAATGAATGAATGAATGAATGAATGAATGAATGAATGAATGAATGAATGAATGAATGAATGAATGAATGAATGTTGCATTTCCCATTGCTTCCGTTATTAGTCATTACATTTTATGGTCATGAAACAAACTTTGCTAGGATAAAAGTGGGGCCCCCGAGGAATCTAACGGAAGCCTTCAGGTTTAAGTGAGGGCCAAGGAAGGTTTTGCACAAACCACAAACTGATCATATGTTCCTTTTTCTATGAGAAGCTACAAGAATAAGATTGAGCTAGTTACTAGTTACTGCTCTATCACTTTGCACTCTATATACACACACACACACAAAATCCACACACACACACACACACACACACACACACACACACGCACACACACACACACACACACACACACACACACACACACACACACACACACACACACACACACACACACACACACACACGCACGCACACGCACCATCACTGCTGGGTGAAAACCTTGTACTATATATCCAAAAGCATAAACTTTTCAGAAGATGTAGCACAGTATGTTTTAAATAAGTAGATATTTCCTCAATAAGATTTTGCATTAATTATTTCTAAATCCCATACCAACATGTGGAGACTGCTGAACAGTAGGGATTTGTATCTGAAATAAGTAAATAAAAGTTGAGTGACAAGGTTTCCACCTGACAGCACTGACTTACGCTCACTTCACAGGGTAGGTTAGAATGTCTGTAAAGTGTCCTGTAAAGTAATTCCCCATACTGGGACAAATAAAGTTACTTTAAGGAAGAAGAAATCCGCACTCACAAACTGAGTGTTTGCTTTTTGGACATGGTGGTAATATAAATAAATAATGAGACGCAGTTTGTGAGTGCGGATTTTTCTTCCTTAAGTTGACTTTTTTTATCTCGCACCCAAAGACTTTCTTTTTTTCCAAGAAGTTGAGCGCGTCCTCTACCAATACAAATAAAGTTACTACAACTACTACTACTACTACTACTACTGCAGCAGCTGCTGCTACTACTGCCACTACTACTACTACTACTACTACTACTACTGCTACTACTACCTTTCCCATCGTAGACCCCAGGCGCTCCAAAAAGGATATGTCGCTTGTCGGCGGTGAAGGCCGGGGACATGCCCTGCTGGCAGAAAGCGAAGCGCTCCTTGGTGATGCCTTGGTCTATGCGGCCACCCTGTGTGCAGACGTGGCGGTCCCAGTTTGACTCGATCCCTGAGTCCTCTGTGTCTGGGTCCTCCTCCTCTTTGGGCAATGTCAGGTCCTCCTCCAGGATCATGCAGCGGCCTGCGATCAAACGTCTGTCCGAGTCCCCCTTGACCCAGAACTGGTAGCGGTGAGCACACACCTTAAGGGAGAGAGAGAATGTGCGAGAGAGAGAGAGAGAGAGAGAGAGAGAGAGAGAGAGAGAGAGAGAGAGAGAGAGAGAGAGAGAGAGAGAGAGAGAGAGAGATTGAGTGTGTGTGTTCATGTTGATCTTCATATGTTGATCTTTGTACGCTTTGGCTACACTGATACTCCCAGGCATGCCAATGAAACATAGGCCTACTTGAATTTGAGAAAGATCAGATATAGTTCAAAAATACCATAATGCTACCATACCATACCATCCAGGTACATGGTACACACCATACCACGGTATGACGGTCCAAATTCATTTCTTTATATTCTTGTAATGGATTTTTCCATATGTTCATGTAATGGTGGTACATACATAATCACGCACAGTGGCAGAACGATTGCACACAGGACCCCAGGGCAAAACACTGGTAGGGCCCTCCATAAGTCCACCCACTTCTCCTGAGGTGAGATTTAAAAAAGAAAAATTCTGTCCGTGTTTGAATACAAAAAGGGGGTAGACATGATAAGTTGCCTAATTAATTGATGACCACACAAATTGCATACCCCCACTTTAAAAATCTTCACTACACCACTGGTTGCTCTTGCTATGAAGATGGTCCAGCGACTCTGTAGCTTAGCTTGGGTCTTTTCTGGTGTATTCGTGGGGTAATTCTTGTTGTTAAATGTTGCCTTGCTTCACAAGACCTTACGAAAAAGGACTATGGTTTATTATGGTATTTCTATGATTGTCATGGTTCTACCATGGTATATCATGATTACTCTAATTACTCTCAACCTACCATAATTGTCCTATGGCTTACTATGGTATTACTGTGATTTTTATGTAGTAACATGGTTTTACCATGGTATGTCATTATTTCTCTACCCTTACGAAAATTGACCATGGTTTTAATGCAGTAACCATGGTTTTACTACCACATTTCATGGTGATTCTAAGTAGGCCTACTATCAACCAACCATAGTTCTAGTACAGTAGCTGCCATAGTAGTAGCCCTTACAAAGATTAACCATGGTTCTACTATGAAAGCGAATCATGGTTTTACCATAGATTTACCATGGATTATAGTTAATCATGGTTTTTAGTGTAACCATGGCAACAATGGTTAGTGACTATGGTTCAACTTGTGATTTAACCCTAGTATACTCCTTGCCATAAACCATGGTTCCCCCCAAACCATGTTTTTTTTTTTTTGACCATAGCCGCCCACCCCAAAAGCCCATTTTTTAAAACCATGGTTTTAAAAAACATGATGAGGGGAAGGGGTGTATGGTTAAACCATAGTCACGAACCATGGTTTTCTTGGTTACCCAAGTGTTACCCAAGAAAACACGAAACCCTTGAATAACTTCTTGTGAGTAGCCGTTGTGTAATGGCTAGGGAGTTGGACTCTAGATCACAGGATTGCAAGTTCGAATCCTCCCATCACCATTCTGTAGACCTCCATCCATGGCTGAAGTGCCCTTGAGCAAGGCACCTGATATTGATCCAGGGACTGTAACCAATAGCCTGTAAGTCGCTTCGGATAAAAAAAAGCGTCAGCTCACTGTAATGTAATGAATAACTGTTAACCATGGTTAGTTGTCATTGTAAAACCATGGTTAATTTTTGCATAGTTAAACGATGGTAAATCCATGGTTAAACCATGGTTAAATCATAGTCAAACAATGGTTGAATCATAGTTAAACCATGGTTGAACTATAGTCAATCAATGGTTAAACCATAGTCACAAACCATGCTCAAAAAAACGTGACAATTATAATTAACTAAAAACCATGGTTTAGTTCTCATAGTAAAACCATGATCGATTTTCGTAAGGGAGGACTCATGCAAAAGATACTGCAGTGTCAATGTGACTAACCTGATAAAACAAAGGGATGATTTATGATCGCTCTGTACTGTGTTTTGTTTATGACCCCTCACAGATACACAGAATGTTATTTTGTTGTAGAGAAGGGAGAGGTTGACCTTACCACAACCTTTCCCCCAGGGCCTTGGCTTCGAACCCTGGAGCCCATCCACTGGTCCTCTTTATGGTCCTGGGGCGTGTCTACAGCATGAGACAAACAAAAGGATGGGGACATTGATAAGGAGGTCATGACTAAATACACGAACGCACGCACACACATTATTACATTACATTACATTACACCTCACATTTAATCAAAGCGACTTACAACTATTATTTTTCAGGGTATTGGTTATAGTCCCTGGAGCAATGTGGGGTTAGGTGCCTTGTTCGAGGGCACTTCAGCCATGGATGGAGAGGTCAGGGTAACCTGACTCTTGCCCTCTGCTATGCCGTTCCGTTTACCCGCTTTTCAGATGGGTGCGGCGGGGAATGGAAGGGCCTCACGTGTAGTTGCTGAACCGCAGCCAGATGATGTAAATCAGGTTAAGGTCAGGGGGGGATTCGAACCAGCAACCCCTAGATTGAAAGACCAACTCTCTAACCACTAGGCCACGGCTTCCCCATACCCAGCACACACACACACACACACACACACACACACACACACACACACACACACACACACACACACACACACACACACACACACACACACACACACACACACACACACACACACACACACACACACACACACACACACACACACACACACACACACACACACACACACACACACACACACACACACACACACACACACACACACACCTCTCTCTCTCTCTCTCTCTCTCAAACACGCACACACACACACATACAGACACACACACATAAACAGACACACACATACACCCACACAACCCCAGCTCCTTTCCCATTTGACTTGCACTACACAAACACACTCATGCACATACGCACACATTTCAGCAAGAACACACTCAGCACACACACACACACACACACAGTTGTGAGGAATGTTACGGACCTATGCCATCGAACTGGATGTGCTGGCGGTCAAACAAGCACCACACACACACACCCCCACACACACACACGCAGGCACAAATACACGCTTGTGATGAGTGGCCACAAAC
Source organism: Engraulis encrasicolus (assembly GCF_034702125.1). Taxonomy (NCBI): domain Eukaryota; kingdom Metazoa; phylum Chordata; class Actinopteri; order Clupeiformes; family Engraulidae; genus Engraulis; species Engraulis encrasicolus. The sequence goes on from NC_085878.1 coordinate 19,527,733, forward strand.
CTGTGTCATCGAACTGGATGCGTTGGCAGCCAGAGGTGCCAGGTGTGAATGTGCAGCTGTACAGCCCTCCAGTGATGTTGGCCCTCTGGTTTCCCAGGGCTTTGGCATGAGGAGCGCCCACTAGCAGTCTGATCCAACACACAACACGCACAAGAGTCAAGTCTTTGCCACCCTTTGCCTTCACTATGCATAATTCAATATTACTTATAATTATGTAAGTATACATTAGTATACAGTATAAAGCAAGTATAAGCAAGTATAGTATTGATTTCAGTTGACTATTTTATGCATGGACATAATTGTGATTAGAAGTGCAGTTGAAACCACAAGTTTACATGCAGTGCATACCGGTACACTTTTTCACAAATGGGAAAGGACAAAAAAAGGACAATTCGCAAAAGTGAATTATCTTCTCTTGGTTTTCATGAAAATTGTTGACTTTATTGTATAGGCCTATTTGTTCATATTCTTATAATTATGTTATACATTGTTGAATGTTGTTTTACATTGTTTATGTCTATGTAATTACCTTCAGAACCGAATACAGTAGGTAAGGCCAATGCTCATAGAGTAAAGCTCGATACTGTTTATGAAAAGACTTTGACATTAGGCCAACTATTGCCAGTCTGGTGACAGGCAGCACAGGGTCCATGATGCTATTCATCATGGTGAACAGATGCTGACAGATGCTACATGCCCACTGTTGACTGTGTCCTGATTTCTTCGGATAGCACCTTGTTACAGAAGCCTACCTTTCAGCACAAAGTAACGCCAGGCTACATTTCTCAAGTTACAGTATGGCTTGCTGTGCTATTGTTACAACACCTTCAACTTTCTATCTAGATTGCGCCTGTGTGTTACAGTAGGCCTGGTCTACATGTAAAAAATATATTTTTAGTTGTAGGCTATTACAAAACAAATACAAAAAAACACAAAAAGCAAACAAACAGATATCTCCTAGGCCTATAACATTGTCTACTGTAGTTGTTTGCACGTGTTGTTTCTTTTAATTGTTGAGATGCCCATTGTTTTACCGTCGTTAAACTTGATACACGAATTCACCTGGGTCACCTGAGACACCACGCGCGTGTCCTCCCATACCCTCTAGTCGAGAGAAAGACAGCGGTATAACAGAGAGGAAGCAACTCACACTTTGCTGTCCACCGGGTTCCGTTGGTGGTGCATGGCCAGAGAGAAACCAAACAGGCTATTTGGGTCGCCATCTCTCCTTAAGGGTCCGGACGTGTCCAAGTTAAAGGCTGAGAGACGGGCGAATTGACACCAGGCCAGAACCGTTGCCAGCGCGCGCGGTGGGATCCGCCAGGCGCTGCGTTCCCAACTTCGGGGTGCCATTGTTTAACCGATTAGACACCTGCGGGAACACGTGCGAATTTATGAGTTTGCCATCACGCCGTAGCAGACCTGTAAGCAGGGTGTGGTAGACTATCCACCTTGTTTCAACTTTTTTTATTGTCACCAGAAAATGGGTGTGGCAGACGGCTTCATAGCTCTGTCCCTCGAGATAACTTGTGTTAATATTTGTCTAAAAGTTCACTGCTGAGGGAAGTGACGGACATGACCTATGATCGATGTTTTTATTATGGCCATATATTTTTTAGCGCCACGATGTGTCCTGCCTTGTCAATTTGATTTCTTAAGTGAACTACAGTCAGAAATGCAATAGCAGCACCCTACCAAAACATTGCTGCCGTTAGGTGGCGCAACAGGTCAACAAATATGTTAAACTTCAGACGACAGTCATCAGGGAATCTGATTGCACATGACATTGAAAAAAATATTAGAGATATGCCCAGGTTATCAACATTTAGTATAATGAATTAGACCTATTTACATAGATAGATAGATAGATAGATAGATAGATAGATAGATAGATAGATAGATAGATAGATAGATAGATAGATAGATAGATAGATAGATAGATAGATAGATAGATAGATAGATAGATAGATATACTTTTTTGTCCCCAAAGGGATTTTTTTTCAACACCATTTAAAAAAATGTTAGGTATATATAATGATAATAATAATAATAATAATAATAATAATAATAATAATAATAATAATAATAATAATAATAATATGCTATAATAATCATCATCATCATCATTGTCATCATAATCCTCCTCCTCATCATCATCCCTAGCCAATTTGTAAACTGTTTGTATGATATATCAGGACCATTCTACAGATGGCGCCAGTGACCACAACAAACCCACACGCACGCACACACACACACACACACACACACACACACACACACACACACACACACACACACACACACACACACACACACACACACACACACACACACACACACACACACACACACACACACACACACACACACACACACACACAGTATATAGTCTATACTATAGTCTGTCAGTCTGTATTTCTCTCTGTCTGAAAAGAAAAGACTATGATGTGGTATCCAGCATGAAAAGCCACTGTTTGTTGAAGACTTTTGTTCTTTGTTGTAATTTTCTGTCAACGAAAAAAGAGTTAATAAATAAATACACCCATCTTGATTGTTCAATGTGACTACATTAATTGTAACCAAATAAAAAGTATTTTTTTAAAAATTGCAACCTTAAGTGCCTCAGACCTTCTCTTCCTGAGCTTAACTTGAGAGCCCCTACACTGATGAGCACCAAGGAAAAAGATAAAGACACAGAAGCACTCCAATTATCTGTTTGTGTTTGACTACTTTAGGATGTGGCACTGGCTACATTATCTTTCATTTAATGTGCCGAACCACAATTTTATGAAGTTAGGAAGAAACTAAAAACAATTCATTAGTAACACATGATGACGGTAGATGTGTGGGCTCTGTTTGCATCGGTGAATTGTGTGTGTGTGTGTGTGTGTGTGTGTGTGTGTGTGTGTGTGTGTGTGTGTGTGTGTGTGTGTGTGTGTGTGTGTGTGTGTGTGTGTGTGTGTGTGTGCGTGCGTGTGTGTGTGTGGTTTCCATTGTTGTTTGCTGCCATTGTATATATAAATAACTCCACTAGTGGTGGATGGAAAGTTCTAGCGTATATGTGGTTTGAGGTGTGAATCTGAGAGGCCTATATTTCTGCACCTCTGTCACACACACACACACACACACACACACACACACACACACACACACACACACACACACACACACACACACACACACACACACACACACACACACACACACACACACAACATCACTCTGACCTCTTCAATTGTGCATGCATGTTTTTTATTACAGCATGTCAAACTTGCACAACACACCTTGCAAATGCTACTTTTTGATGCAGATGCATGCACATGGACACGCACACACACACACAGCCACAAACATAAACACGCAGCCTCTTTCATTACACCTAGTAATGTCTGATATCCCCTGTGCATTCAAAATTAAATGTGGCCTGTTTTGCAGTTGAGCCCCATGAATGAAGCATGAGACATGAAAAAGTTTACATATAGCATCTCTGACGCCATGCCGTGTGTATCCATACTATAATGTTCAAAGAGACGTTTCTGTTCGGTGTTCTGGGAAATAAAGGCGGTGCAAATCGCTAACTCACAAACATGAGAAGTACAGAGAGGGACCACAGGCACATGTGAGGTAGAGAAAGAGAGAGAGAGAGAGAGAGAGAGAGAGAGAGAGAGAGAGAGAGAGAGAGAGAGAGAGAGAGAGAAACAGACAGAGACAGAGACAGAGACAGAGACAGAGACAGAGGCTAACGACCAAGACTGGTAGTACTTGGGTCTGCTCGCACACACACACACACACAAGCAGAGCTACGGCCTACAGGTCTTAGACGGCGCCACTGCCTGGGAGCTGAGTAGGCCTACAGTTCAGTAGAGAGAGAGATAAATGCAAATTTAAAAAATGGCACTCTGGTTTGCTCGCACATTTGCGCGCGCACACACACACACACACACACACACACACACACACACACACACACACACACACCATGTGCCTAAATACTCCTCCTCTCTACTCGTTAGGTCTAAAGTTGCCTATGGCCTACAGGTCTAAGACGGCACCACAACCTGGGGCTGAGTAGGCCTACAGTTCAGTAGGCGCCCTGCTATACAGCAGCGGTGCTACAGTGATGCCTGCTGCAAAGTATGGAGGCTGGCTGCCGTACATCTGATGAAAATTCAAATATATAGTATATATAATATATAGGCCTATATCTGTCACTTGTGTCAATGTTATGTAATATTGATACAGCCGTTATAAAGTACTCTACATGTAAGGAGCCCTCTTTTGAATGTTAATACTTAAGTATTTTTTTCTCCTTAGCACGTGTCCATAAATGAAATGTGGTAAAATAATTGTATTTATTAATAACATTGATAATAATCTTAATTATGTTAATTAATAATGCTTTTAGTATACTCTTTTGATGTACTTTTCGTATACAATTTTATATGATGCCATATTTCCCTATGCCTGAGAACAAATTATCCATAACTCTCACAAGGTTGTAATTAAGTAGGCCTATTGTATTGTATTGAATTAACAGAATACATTTCATTATGTAAAAAGCACAATTCAATAATTAACATGGTGCAATTCTTTACAATGCATTTAACGGCAGTCTCATTTTGATCAAACAAAACAAAGGGCTACGATGATGAATGCATACAAAGAAGGCTAGAGTGGGAATGTATGTCTGCTCTTTCAGGTGGTTACGTTCAAGTTAGAGAGAAAAACAGCTCAAGCTTAAGGTGGAAAACATCAAGAACAACACTACAGCTTCACATGAATGTGGTCAAAGAAAGGCACGCACATACGTACAAACCTCAAGAGGACACAAACGTTGGTACATGTGTAAAAGGAAGTGTCTGACTTGAATTCTAAATATAGCTTACGGCCTTCAAAACTCACGTTATGACACAGAGTATAGAGGGACATGATTTAACAAATATTTTACAAAAAATGTGGGTATATTGGAATTTCAGCTTTCTGATGTAGTATGAAAAACATTGAAATCTTAAAATAAAAGAGACCCTATATGCCTGAGAAAAATACACCCAAACATCCACACGCATTTAACCATATGCAAACGCATATGTTCCATTCAGAAATATGTCATGAATACGGTGCATAATAGTAGTAATAATACTAATAATAAAATAAATAATAACAATTATAATATTAATTATTATTATCATTATTATTATCATTATTGTTATTATTATTATTATTATTATTATTATTGTTGTTGTTGTTGCTTGTTGTAGTTATTTTATTATTAACTATTACATTTCAAATTATTATGGGTTTTTTTTCAAATGCACACCTGCTGGTTCCAAATATACAAGCTATTGCTGTTTTTTTCTAATCTAATCTAATCTAAGTAACCAAGAACCAAATGATTACAAGAGTGAGTATGAAACGATGCGCTGCAATGACATGGTTGAATGTGTGTGAAGGTACTAACAGGCTGACAGGAAGTGTTCAGACACGCTGGTTGAAGACCAGGCCCTCTGTGTCCTCCCTGCATGCTGATTGGCTAAAGCTCCTCACATGTAACTCTAACCCACTGCCCACCCCTTCCCTGTGTGATGGGTTTATGAGAGATGACAAATGATGTCTTTTTTTACAGTCCTTACTGATTGTTAGACAGTTTAGGACATGCTTCTAGTGTGTGTGTTTGTGTGTGTGTGTGTGTGTGTGTGTGTGTGTGTGTGTGTGTGTTTGTGTCAGCCTCTCTGTCTGTCTGTATTTTGTAATACTGTATAACTGAGAATGATGGGCACAGCAGTGATCAGATGTATATTGCTGCACCAGGAAATGTGTCTTTGTCCGCTCTACCTTGCCCACTCTTACCGCAGAAATACACCTACCGCGACAAGAGCGAGGCGAGCGACGGAAGTAATTGACTTTGTATTGAGTCGCGCAACAAAAGCGATTCTGGAGACTAGAGCGATTTGCGCGACGAGCGCGACAGTTTGAAGTTGAAATCCTTTCAACTTTCTATGACGCGGTTCGGCGACAAGCCGCAACAGCCAATGACTGTATAGAGGTCAGTGACCACAGCCAATGGGAATGCTTGAATGCTTTGTCTTCTGTCTGCCTGTACAGACATACTCTAGTCTCTTCAATCACTCGTAGTACTTGCTGCTGCACTCTGTCGCTTGAATCGCATCGCGCCTGGTCTATTCGCGCGGTTAGTCTGTAGACGGGGGTACAGGGGTCTGTAGTAAATGTTGGCCAGGTAGTGGGGATAAAGACTTCAGTCATTTCATTTCCTGAGACACACAGACATTTAATCTTTAAACAGCAACAACAGAAAGGCAGACATTATGACCTGTTTTTCCACACTTCCTACCACAACTTGTCCAAGTTGTATTGCTACTTCACATTCACTTTAGCAAAAGCAAGTTGACTGATTCCACATGCTTACCACTCATCATTCATCTGAAGAGCCTCTTAAACCCATTTCATTTTCATCATAAAAACAATGTGACCAAATCAGAGTCTGCAATGGGGTGCCATGAAAGACTTCTATTGCCAAGACATATGTGTTGTAAAATGCACATGTTGTATAGGCTACCATTCCTTCATAGAACCAGATCTTGCAATATCTCCTCCTGGTAAATCTTAAAGAGGCACTAGGTAGGATGACGTAATTTGCGCGCTGCCCGTGGTATGCCTGTCTCAAAATCTACACCGTAATGAAAAAATGCTCTTCAAATAAACTCGCTGGGAGACTCAGTTTTTCATCATGGAATGACAGCAGTTGATACAAATCTGAATACGGTATGTAAAGCGATGTTTTTAAATGATAAGTGTTACCCACAACACTCTCTGGGACCGCGCTGCTAAAACTTGCAAGTGGGGTTTTCTGACAGTGGACCACGGATATGATCACGACAGCCATCGTTCACTTATTAAACTTTTAATCCTACCTGGAGCCCCTTTAATAGACATCACACAAAACAATAGTAGCCAAATAAAAAGTATACAAAAATTGCAAACCTTGAGTGCCTTAGAACTTCTCTTCCTGGACTTTAGTATGGCTGCGTTGGAAACACAAAATACCTAACAGCATGGCATGGGCACACCTGTGATGCATCCCTGAGCGTGTGTCCTGTCTCTTTGTAACAAGGAGTGAGACAGAAAACCATTCAAGCACCAACGTGCCGAAACGCAAACATTCATCATCGGCGAGTTACTGGGGAAATTCTACTTACTTGACGGCACAATGAGAGAGGCAACGTGGCCAAGTGCATAGTGCGCTATGCTGATATTTAGAAGATAAAGGAATGAGCAGAAATAACCATAATACTACTAATAATAAGAGACATTGTGCTTAGCAAATCAACTAATAGACTAGATGAGGCTTAAATAAAACAAACAAGTTTGTGAGAATATAACAATATGTTAGATGAAAAGGTTAAAGATGAAAGGCAATGCCAAATCTATGTAAACTCCAGCACAGTATTGCATATGTCATTCCAAGTCAATGCAGACAAAGCCCACAACATTTTTGTTAGAGACATCTGTTGATTCACATCAAGATGAACTCCACAAACTTATCTAAATGCTGCATTTTAGTGATGGAGAAGCTGCCTTAAACACGGTGAGACAAGGTGAAAAGAAAGGAAGGATTAGGAAGATAAAGCATGTGTGAAGAGATGCACTGAAGATGTGAGAGAGTGAGAGTTGGCAGAATGAGCATTAGGTGAAGTGTGAAGTCTGCATACCGTGAGTGACTGAGTCAATGAGCCATTGCTTATGAAAAGAAATCCCTTGTTCCTCTTAGGACATGAAGGCACACACACACACACACACACACACACACACACACACACACACACACACACACACACACACACACACACACACACACACACACACACACACACACACACGTGCCCCCCCAAGCACACACACACACACACACACACACACACACACACACACACACACACACACACACAGGATTACGGTGTTCATGGAGCATTTTACATGACTGAAAAAAGAATGTCCATTGTTACAAAAACAAGCACAAGGTATGGCCTCCTCTATTTGAAAATGCTGTTAACCAAATATACTGTATCTGTGGAGTGACATCATGTATTCACTGGAACACCAGCAGTCCTGAGCTATAGTGCTATGTGCACTGGACTGTGACTTAGCATCAGGCGCGGAGTGGCCATCGGGAAAACGGGGATTTGTCCCGGTGGGCCGCGGCCGCGACACATATTGCAACGGCAGTGTTACGTTCTCAGCCGGCCCTAAAGCCTCTGATCGCAACATATTCTCTGCTGGCCCCAAAGTATTTCAGCGTGAAAGCTAATATGAATTAGCTGCAACTCAATTCTTACCGCAATAGAGGATGACTCAAGAGTATATATACCGTTTACCCGACCGCAATACCTCAGTGACGGTGTCAAACACTAAATTGGCCACACCCCTTCTCTACTGATAATGTTCATACACCGTAGATCGCAGAAGTTTACTAGATCTTAGTAACATAGTTTCGTTTTCAGTATTTCAAGAACCTGTGATATTTAGATTGGTTACCAAGGAACGGAAATATTAGTCAGTTGTGATTTATTTTCCGATTTCCACATGACTGTTACAGTTTACAGTCTGCCACTGCAGATTCACTTCTTCTGTGGTTATTGACTTGGGTTACGAACATACTCCACCAAGTGGTAAGGAAGTGAACTGCAGCTAAGCAGGAAAACACGCTGTACATGTTTTGATGGCATTGGTTTGGAACTAGAGGTATATCTCCTTACAGTCGAAATAATGTTATATCATACATATATTTATATATGGCACATTTAGGATGTAGCCTATGTAATGTCTGAAGAAATGGAACAAAATAATTACCACACAAGATTCTGATGTGAGCAGTGTTGGGTGTGTAGCCTAAACTGTGGATTAAAATGTAATTGCAAGAAACAAAGACATTTGCTGCGACGAAGACAGCGTTTTAAGGTAGGCCTACATCCTTTGGTTATACATTTTGTTGACTTATAGTTGTGCTTTGAAGTAGCTAGGTTTGGCTTATTTGCTGCATGGTGGGTTTATTGCACAATGTAGACAGACTTTTTGTAAGCTATAGGCTACTATACTATATTTTGTGAGCCTACTCTTCTAAAAATCCCCACACTCAAAACTTTGTGCCCATGCTCATCCGTCTTCCTTAAACGATATTTCAATTTCAAACTGTCAAAATGACAGTGGAGTGCATATGGAACAGTAGCGTGATGTAGCCTAACCTAGGCCTATGAATGCTTTGGACTGTGATGATGGCTCCAGTGGTGTAGTCTACTTTTTGAAGTGGGTATACTGTATATTTGAGCATTTTTTATGTGTACTGTATATATTTGTGCTATTGTAAATAATGGATCAATCCATTTTAAGTGGGTATACTGCAATCCCTGAAATTTTGAAATGGGTGCGTATACCTGCGTTTTACATAGACTACACCACTGGCTGTGCATTTCATCAAGGTGTAGGCTAAATTCTCTAATTTGACAACACTAATGTTCACATGTAGTACGACTGCAGATTTCGTGGCTTTTGTCTTTTTGGTTAGGAAACCATGTTGTTCGCTTTGTTTTTTTTGTTGTTTTTTTTGTTTTTTTTAAAAGAGGGCCGCCAAGGGGAAAATTCTCCCGGTGGGAAAAGGTGGGCCACTCCGCCCCTGCTTAGCTTGCATTCAGTTTTGATACAGAATGTCACACATTCACTGGGAAGAGGAAGACAAATGTTTGAGCTGGACCATTACTGCCCCCTACACTGTAGACAGGTCCAACAGGAAGATGAGACATAGGACACCAGTAAAATGGCAAGAAAGGAGTAAGAGATCTCTTATTCGTGTTCATGACGGGGGTGGCATGAGAAAATGCCCTTGGGTTTGATTTCAAACTCACGATGCTTGACGCATGATATGTATGCCTCAACCAAATGTAGGCCTACCATTGTTCTTCCCTCAGAGATGACATCTTGCACTCGATATGGCAGAGCACCTCCACAAGTTCAAACCTCAAAGCTATAATAAACATCTCACTTTGACATTAGGATGGATGTGGCTACATTATTTTCCACTTTTCCGTAAGTTGCTGAACCACAAGTTCATGAATTTAGGAAGAAGCTAAGACCAAGTAATTGTTAAGACATGGCGGTGTGTGTGTGCGTGCGTCATGGGGAGGTGGACTTTGTGCGCATGGCTGGGATTTGTGCATGTCTGTGTGTGTGTGTGTGCGTGTGTGCGTGCGTGCGTGCGTGCGTGCGCATGTGTGTGTGTGTGTGTGTGTGTGTGTGTGTGTGTGTGTGTGTGTGTGTGTGAAGTTTCCATTGTTGTGTGCAGCCATTGTGCTGGACCACCATGCATATAAATAACTCAGTTACTTAGCTCAGTGGTGCATGGAAAGTTGTAGCGTATATGTGGTTTTGAGGTGTGAATCAGAGAGGCCGATGTTTCTGCACCTCTGTCACACACACACACACACACACACACACACACACACACACACACACACACACACACACACACACACACACACACACACACACACACACACACACACACACACACACACACACACATCGCTTGCTGAACTCTTCATAATTGCATTATGGGCTAAAGTATGCATGCATTTTGTTTTTTATCACACCATGTCAAATTTGCAAAACAAATATGTAATGTGTATAACACACCTTGCACAACGTTTTAATGTGCATGGACACAAACACATACAGCAACAGACATACAGAGAACCCCCCCCCCCCCATACACTATGTGGCCTAGTAATGCATGATACCCTGTGCATCCAAAATGAAATGTACCCTGTGCTTTTTACATTTTTTTCAATTACTAACAAGCTTTTGTCCAATCCTCAGCGACATTTGCAAAACTCTTAATACAGTTAGCACACCAAGGGCTTTCCATTGACAGTTGACACATTACATGCCTTTTTCACACAATTAGCAGTCAATGAATGCATTTCTTTGTGTATATTTAACAGTGTGTGCTTTTGAGAAGAAAATTAACTGTTTGGCCAATTGTGCTTGGTAGGTGGTAGTCTGTGTTAAGAGTTTAGAAAAAGTATCCAAAGTATGGGTAAGCGCTTGTTAGCAATTGAAAAAAAACTGTAATACAGTTCCAGGAGCAGTACGTTTATAGCATCTCTCACACCATGTTGTGTGTATGCATACTATAATGATGAAAGGGGTGGGTTTTTTTCCCCGCTGGGCATTCTGAGAAATGACGGTCATGCAAACCGCTAATTTTGTGAAACCTCTGCGGTCAAGTGGTAGTGCAGACGTGTGGGAGTGATTCTCAGCAACCAGCATCCTGACAAACAAACAGGATACGCACAGAAACGGACTGCAGGTAGATGTGTGTGTGTGGGGGTGTGTGTGTGAGAGAGAGAGAGGGGGAGAGAGAGAGAGAGAGAGAGAGAGAGAGAGAGAGAGAGAGAGAGAGAGAGAGAGAGAGAGAGATGCAAATGAAAAAATGGCACTTGCACACACACACACACACACACACACACACACACACACACACACACACACACACACACACACACACACACAAACCATGTGCCTAAATACTCCTCCTCTCTAGTCGTTAAGTCTGAAGTGGCCTATGGCCTAGGTCTGCGACGGGGCCACAGTTTGGGGGCCGTGTAGGCCTACCGTTCAGTAGGCGCCCTGTTTCACAGCAGTGGTGCTACAGTGATGTCTGCTACAAATTATGGAGGCGGCCTGCCATGCATCTGATGAAAATACAAATATAGTTATATCTGTCACAATATCTGTTTATATAAAATTATATAAAATTGATACAGCTGTAATAAAGTACTCTACATGAAAGGAGCCTTCTTTTGAATACTAATAATTTGTACTTGAGTGTTTGTTTCTCCTTAGCATGTGTCCATAAAGGAAATGTTGTAAAATCATTTTATTTAATAATGGTAATAATTTTAATTAATTATGTTTCTTTCAGTGTGCACATTTAATACTACGTACTTTTCATATGATCTCATATTCCCCTATGGCTGTGAACAAATTATCCACAATTCACGAAAGGTTGTATTTAAATATTTTACAACATTTAATAAACATAATACATTTGATTATGTGCTACAAATGTAATAATTAACATGGCGCTGCAATTCTTTACAATGCATTTAACGGCAGTCTCTTTTTGATCAAACAAAACAAAGGGCTACGATGATGAATGCATACAAAGAAGGCTAAAGTGAGAATGTATGTCTGCTCTTTCAGGTGGTTACGTTCAAGTTAGAGAGAAAAACAGCTCAAGCTTAAGGTAGAAAACATCAAGAACAACACTACAGCTTCACATGAATGTGGTCAAAGAAAGGCACGCACATACGTACAAACCTCAAGAGGACACAATACATGTGTAAAAGGAAGTGTCTGACTTGAATTCTAAATATAGTTTACGGCCTTCAAAACTCACATTATGACAGCAGAAATATGAATTTTAAAAGTTGTGCATGTACAGTAAATCTAATATTCAGCTTCTTAATGTAGTATAATATATTGAATTATTAAAATTGCAGAGACTCTATATAAAAAAACAAAAAAAATACATTTGCGTGTAACCATAAAATGTTTATGTTCCAATCAGAAATACACATAGGCCTATGTAAAGAATAATAATTATTATTATTATTGTTGTTATTATTTATTTATATTACTATTATTATTATTATTATTATTATTATTATTATTATGCATAATGTCATTCATTGGCGTATTTTTAAAACTATTAAAAAATGCACATCTGCTGGTGCCAAATACACAAATGCTGTTTCTTTTTTCTAATCTAATCTAAGTAACCAAGAAACAAATGGCTACAATAGTGAGTGTGAAGTGTGAAACGATGCGCTGCAATGACATGGTTGAATGTGTGTGAAGGTACTAACAGGTTGACAGGAAGTGTTCAGACACGCTGGTTGCAGACCAGGCCCTCTATGTCCTCCCTGCATGCTGATTGGCTAAAGCTCCTCAGCGGTAACTCTGACCCATTGCCCACCCCTTCACTGTTTAGAAATGACAAACAATGCCTTTTTTACAGTCCTTGGTGAATGTTAGACAGTTAAGTAGATTCTGCTAGGCGCATGGCGTGTGTGTGTGTGTGTGTGTGTGTGTGTGTGTGTGTGTGTGTGTGTGTGTGTGTGTGTGTGTGTGTGTGTGTGTGTGTGTGTGTGTGTGTCTGTGCGTGTGTGTGTATGCAAGACGATTATAGTGTCAGTGGCGGCCCCAAACAAAAACCCAAAGGAATTAATATGAGAAAACAAAAACACCGCTATTATAGTTTAAAATAGGGCCATTTTCACCATCTAGTGGCTTGGGGGCCCCAAGCGGCTGCCTGCCTGCCTAGCCTGGTGACGAGATGCACCTCTGTGTGGTGTGTGTGTGTGCAGTGGTGTAGTCTACGTAGAAAGCTGGTATACGGAGTATACCCACTTCCAAATTTCAGGGATTTCAGTATACCCACTTAAAATTGATTGATCCATTGTTTTGAATAGCATAAATATATACAGTATACCCACTTCAAAAAAATCTCAAATATACAGTATACCCACCATAAAAAGTAGACCACTGTGTCAAGTCAAGTCAAGTTTTATTGTCAATTTCTTTACATGCACTGGTCATACAAAGAATTTGAAATTACGTTTCTTGCTCTCCCATGCAGACATAGACTAATCTAGGTAAGGACATAGACAGTATAGACATAGACAGTACTCATACATGGACATAAGACAGTATGGACATAGACAGTGCTCATACAGACATTTAACGTGCAAGACTGGACAACAGAAGACTTGTAGAGAACATACATTAAGAGGAGGTATTTTGTTATGATTTTTCTAAAAGTCCTTTATAGCGTTCTGACATAGTAATAGTAGCATTTGAAGAAAAATAGATATTAAAATAGGTCTATCAAATACACCAACAGCAGTGTGTGTGTGTGTGTGTGTGTGTTTAGTGAAGGTAGAAAGTGCGGTGTGCGTCTGTGTGTGTGTCTGTGTGTGTGTGTGTGTGTGTGTGATGCTCTTAAATAAAGAAAGGAGCTCTATTTTGCACCATAGGTAGACAATGAGGAGGCAGACTGCAGTCGCCATGAGTACACTACAACAGACAATGGTCTTGTTGTCTCTATCTATCCCCTCTACATTGCCCACATTTACTCCCCCGGTTTATGGTCATAGCGTGTGTGTGTGTGTCTCTGTGTGTGTGTGTGTGTGTGTGTGTGTGTGTGTGTGTGTGCACGCGGATGCGTGTGTGTATGTGCGTGGGCGTATGTGTGAGAAAGATAGGGGGGAGGGGACAGACAGAGTGTAAGCATTCAAGCTTTGAAGAGACTTTGAAGTACAAACTGTTTTTCACACTTCTGACCATAACCTGTCCATGTCTTCATATGTCAAAATGAAAAAAAAAAGTTTTATTGTAATTTTACTTTCACTTCAGCAAAAGCAGGGTGGCCATAGTTACTACATATCATTAATCTTAAATACCTCTTAAACACATTCCATTTTCATCACAAAAACAAATGTCAGCGAAATCAGAGTGCTGTAGGGTGCAACTACAAACATTTGCATTGCCAGTGAAGTAAAATACAGTTCAAGTGAAGTTATGGTTTACGTCACACTCACGACTAAAAGGTGTAGTGTACTCTAAAAATGTACTCGCTAGAAATTAACTGTGCATGTGCGCTATACAGGAAAGCATTGCATTTAGTGATGTGCCAGAGGATGTCAGTGAGAACGACTCTAGTCTCACTGTGCCACTTAGAAACGTTCACACCATCTACATCCTGTGAAGAATTGGCCTACTATACCCTCTTCTCCTGCCTACTCTTCTGAGGAGTTGCAAAAAAGTAAATTGATGTTCAAATCAGGGCCAAAATAGAGGCCTTTGCAACAGCGAACAGGTGTTTTTTGATATAGGTTGGATTAGATATTACAATCTTGTCCACTTTTTTAGTTTTTTGTTATTGTGAAGTTCAGTTGAATCAACTCATAGTGAATGTACTGTATGTGTTGTAGTGTAAAAATAATTGAAATTCAATTTAAGGATCAAGGGTATTGCAAATTTGTCAAGCAGAAGTTGACTTTGTTGTAATGAGATTGAAGTTCACTCAACATGTCAATAGTTCTTCTGCAATACATCAACAAATCCTTTTTTACAGTCCTCAGGTACTGATGACATTCCTGTCATGTCCAGCTCCATCTGAGAAGGACATTCTCATCACTGAAAGGTCAGATCAGAGGTGTTTAGAGACAATTAATGAGAGACAAAGAGACAATTAATGCATCATGCATTGTTTTTAATCTTATAGATAGACAAGGACAGCAGTGTCAAGAGTTGGTGACACATCGTATAGAGAGAGTACATAGGCCTACATGAAACACATATACTGAATTTCTCATCTATACATACACAACATACATGTACCACTCAAACTTAGCATAAGCTTACATACATACCGCTACACTACAACACATACACCAATACACCACCACATCCCCAGATGTTCACACGTGATATAAATGCCATATGCAGTACATGGCACACCACATCCACCCTCGGGGCTGTCTCAAACATTGACCACACACTGATTTGTGCATCAGTTTGTCAAAGATCGACAAAGATAATGGGTGACCACCATGTTGGGCAATGCTAGCAGTCCATTTTCTGCATCTCATCTACAATCTGTAGTTCAAAACCAGAAACACTTAGTAGGTCAATTATTTATGAGTCTGTGGCACAAATACTGAATGAATGACAAGCCCATTCACATAGTCAGATAATTAAATTCCACTTGGACAGAGAGTTTTCATCCTCACAATGAAGTTAATGTATTGTGTATCATATAATAGTATTTATTCAGATCTAAGTTTAATTAACAATTCAGCATCACTTAACAGAATATTTCACTTGTGTGTATTCAGTGTCTTCATGCTGCCTCCCTCTTCTAGTGCTCTGGCCAGCCACATTCACTGTGGCATAATTCAGTACGTCCTCATTTGTTTCCTTCAAAACAAAACACAAAAACTGTATGACAAACCTAATTGAAACATTTATCTTAAAGGATAATTTCAGCCAATTTCAACATGCAGTTGTAATGCTCACACTACCCTGGACTTGTTAGTACCTGAGAATTTTTTTTTCCCTTTCAGTCTTTTTTTTCCCTTCACTTTTCCGAGATCCTGGTCATTGTAATGGGGGCAAAGTTTGTTTACAATTCAAAAAAAACATATCGATTTATTCCCAAAAACATCCAAAAGGTTATGCAACATCAGCAGGCAACTAGCAAACAGCGATACCTTTTGGGAAAATGTTTGGAGTAGATGTAAAATAATAATGTAAACAAAATCCGCCCCCATTAGAATAGCTCAGATCTCGGGAAGGACTGAGCCAAAAACTGCAGCATCAACGGGTACTGACAAGTCAAGGGTAGCGGGAGCAATACAACAGCATATTGAAATTGGCAAAGTGCTCCTTTAACTGAAATGTACTCTCTTTCATGTGCTACGTAGTCGACAAAAACAAACAAGCTCACAAATAAACACATGAATACATACATGAATAAATAGATAGCTTTTATAGATATGGGAGAGAGAGATGGTGAAGGATTGGGAAATTGTTGTGGGTCGGACATAAACCCATCAGGTTCCCTTTGTTTAAGGTATGGCGCCTTGGCTCACTGAACCATGGAACCATAAATAAATAAATAGGGCCTATCTTAATAAACAAGTAGTCAGGTATCATATATAAATCAAGTAATACATATACTTTTGTGCCCTAAAAGATGGGTATCCTGAAAGCTAAATGCTTACCGGATTTTCTCCTTGCTCCCCTGAGGATGGGATTGTGGTGTCGTCAGTTGCTTGACAAAGATGGAAGGCATTTCATTACATCAAAAATACACAATTTAATTTTATATAAGTGTATTAATTTGCCATTACTATATATTTAATCTTTTTTAATGTTTCATTATATTTCAGATTCATTTATTTATTTTATTTTATTTTATTCACTCACCTTCACAGCATTGGCTTGTTTTGTTCTTGCAGATGATGTACATTAATAGACCAAGAAGAAGAAAGCAGACTCCAACCGCAGCACTGAGGCCATACACCAGAGGAGTCACGGGTTCTCCTGCAGGTCAAGACTCTACATTTAGCATTGGGTCCACTCGATGTCAGGAAAGGGGCAGTTGTAAATGGTATGGCAAACCTCAGATCAGCAGACTTTATGATCTTTTTCTTTAAGTGTTTCACAACCACAGAGACCAAATTGAAGATCTCTATTGTTAGTGGGATGATTAAAACACACCTTCTCCAACCAACTAGCTTTTTAGTCATTTCTTAAAAGATTAGCCATCTACCATCCATATACTGTATTTATCAGCTGACATATCTATGGCATAGTCATAATTTTTTAACTTTAGCAGCATATCTATGCTCAGCAAGTCTATCCCGAAGCCGGCGTTTTGTCCTCCCCACATAGAAAGCAACACACTGCGAGCATTTCAAAATGTAAACAATATACTCAGTTTTGCAATTAATGAAATGTTTTGTTGTGTAGGTTTGTTGTGTGATAGGGTGAGTAAATGTTTTAACCTTTGTCACAACATCACAAATCATGTTACAATGGCCACACTTAAAGGTGCCATTTGGAATTTTTGGAAGCCAAGTATCTGAGACATGGTACACACAAGTCGACCTCACAAGAACCAGCTTAAAGTGTTATTTGTCCTTACTGATGTTCAGGACTGTCCCATTTCCAAACAGCACATGTCCACAGGTGGAGACAGCACAGTAGTAAGTCCCGCAGTCTGTGAGGCTGAGGTTGCTACTAGCGAGGCTGCTAGTGTAGTTACAACCTCTTCCATAAAGGCTGCTCTGGTTCGTGCCACTGTAGATGACTGCTGGATGGGCATCATCCTCAGCTGCTCTGAACCAGAACACTCTGATGTCCGTTGATTCGATTGCTGTCTGTACTGTACAGTTCATTACTACAGAGTCTCCTGCGTACAGCATGCTCAGCACTGGGGACTGAGTTATCATTGTTGAATGGTGTTTTTCTAGAAGGCAAAATATGTATCAATGAGCGAATATTTTATCAAATTCAAGTCGATGTACTGTACTGTAATATGAATGTGTAGGCACTTACCTTGCACTGCCAAGTACGTTCCATTTAGGAAAAGCAACTCAAAAGCATCATTAACTCCGCAAAGGTACAAGGCTTCATCGGTTGACTTTGCATGAGATATAACCAAGTGAAAACCTAAGGCATCTAATGTGAAGTTGAGATGAGAATTTTTGAACTCTGCAAAAAACTGCTGCGATGTATGGCTTTGCCATCGCATCACGGGATACGGTTTTTGGCCTGTGACTTGTTTATACCAGAAGAATACATCATTTTTATATTTATCTTCAAAGAAGCATTTCAAGGTAATGTTCTCTCCGGTAAAAACTGAGATGACTTGACTCATCTTATTTTTTGGGTTATATGTTGGGTCTTGTCCACCTGTAAAATAAGTGCAATGTAATATAATTTAATCTAAGAATTGTCAATTCAAAAACATATGTATTGTCCAGAGTAACTCGTGAAAATGAATCAACGCACTAGATCTGAAACATTCTTACTTTCAAACCATATAATCCAAAAGTTATGGTTGCAATGAAGCAAAACCATGGATAAGACAGATATATTTGAATACACACTGTACTTACATGCAATCTTATGAAGGGTTGTAATGATGAATAACATGGTTATCACCACATGAAGGCTAGCCATGTTCAAGTTATCGTGTACCAAGAGAAAGATCGCTAGTACTGAAACATACAACATCAGAGAGGAGAAGCTGTTCTGCTGATGGGTCGTAATGTTGCAATGTCTTCAAAGGTCTTATAGTACAAAACCCACCCCTCATCTTCAATTTTCCACTGTATCGCTCACAGAAAGGCTCTTTGAAAGCTGAAATGTGTGTCAAGAGGTTTTACATTTTCCTCTAGTGGTAAAGAAATGTGCTGCATGTATCATGGGGTCAACCACAGGAATGACAGGTGTTATATGCTTCTGTACTTACAGTAGGCCTATAGCCCCATTGGAAAGCACTTTCAACTGTCCAACTGTTCTGCCTTGATATTACATTCTAGGAATATTAACAGCCCATCGATACAACTGTCTTTTCTAGACAGGAGCAACTTTTATGATGAGGAGGGCCATGTTTTTTCATTGCCACCATCGGAGGGCTGCAACTCACAGAGTTTGAGGAAATGTAGACTCTGTTTGGCAATAGAATAATTACAACAAATTGATTCAGAAGTCATTTAAAAAAAAAAAAACATCGCATTGTTTTTTAAAGTACTGTTTTTATCTAAGGGTGGCACTGAATGAGGAGGCGGGCCGCATGTGGCCCCCGGGCCTCCAGTTGCCCATCCCTGACCTAGATGCACATCAGAGCATGTTTTCAGGTGACAGGTAGGCCTACATTTCAAGGAAGAGGATGTCCATCAGCCCCTCCTAGAAGTGGTTATGCTATGTTTAGCTTCATGATCAGTTTGCAAATTATCACATCACTCTACATAAAACAGCCAACTTCAGCCACTTCAGCCATGGTGATCTTTATATAGTCGCATAAGAGATGTCAAATCATAGAATCTTTCAGGAAAATGTCAAAAGTCACGTTGATTAGTAAGTCCCTAGTGTTTGATAACTGAAGGGTGGGTTACTCTTTTTTTACACTGCTCTGGGTTACTCCATTCACAAGTGTCTTTGAGTGTGACAAGATTCTACGTGTGTGCTCATGTGTACCAAGTAAACTACATTTTCACATTATTGGGATTAAATGAACATTCTCATTCACTCATTCAACTAATTGTGAATCATTTTTCTCAATATACACATAGTATGTACAAGCATACAAAATTCTTATTGACACTGGATTTTTTATTCATTATATTACATAATATGTACATGCCTCCATTAACAAAAGGGACACTGTGCAGGAAATGGTCAAAAAAGGTACTGCAACTATGCTGCTCATTGAAACTGGGTTGGCTATCACCAAATTTGATATTTACATGAAAGTTTACTAAGTAATAAACACATATTTTCTAGTATGGTCCATGTAGAGTCATTTTTGCAGCTAAAAATGGCTATTTTGGGAAATTCAAAATGGCGGACAATGGAGAAGATCCCCCTTTTCATGTATGAAAAGTGCAAATTTTCCAGTCATAATGAATACTTAGAAATTGATGTTGGTGGTAAGTATTCATGAAAAAGGTAACATTAGTGAATGGGCAGCATGAATTCTGGAAATAAACAACTAAAAATCTCACACAGTGTCCCTTTAACAAACATATCAACAAATATACCCATAGGGTCTACTAATGCAGTTATTTTAGTACTGTTAGAACCAATTAAACTACATGAAGATACTATCAAACAGTAAAAAAGAGGGATCACCGCACACTGGTGGACTTAAATTTACCGCTTTTTATTTAGGTGAACAACGCGTTTCACCTTGCGCTTCGTCAGGTTCGAAGCGCAAGGCGAAACGTGTTGTTCACCTAAATAAGTAGCCGCAAAATTAAGTCCACCAGTGTGCGGTGATACCTCTTTTTTTTTTTTTTTTACTGTGGATTACTGATGACTGTACTTCACCAGCACCTGGAACTTGGCTGTGCATAGGAGTTTCAGATCTTTGAATACTATCAAACACTTGTTACATATTCTGTTGAACATCAGAATACACACATTCATCTGCCTCCCTTTTTCTTCTTGATTTTGGCTTCCTCTCAGAGAAGTGCAATGCTGCGTAGTTGACTCGGGTAACATCTGTACCATCACTCTACAGAGCAATTCAATAATCAGGGATGCATGTTACAGTAGAATTGATGCAGCTTTGCAGCAAACAAGGCAAATTGACATAAATTGTGAGTAGAATTTCTAAATCAGTAGAGGCACATTTCCAAAACATTTTTCCTGACTTCAACAGTGTTGGTGAATTACATATTTGAAAAAAAATATTGTTTTACCTGTGTCTGTAAGTAGTCAGCTGGAGTTCCCGCCTGTTTGCCTGCTTGTCAAGATGTGCCAAAAGAAGATTTTCAAACAAGATTTTATAAATTACAAATAATATTATTGAACGGCTTTATGTACTATAGATACAGTATGCGATGAGACATGTTTTAAGGTAGTTTAATGTACCTTTGCAGTGTTGACACTCTTTTCCATTGCAGTTAAGCCAGATCAGACACATTATTATGCAGATACATAGAAGCAGTGCACTTCCCACAACAATCACCACAGAATCTAGTGCGGGCTCTGAAAATAATCAAATCAATTACGAAAACAATCAAATTGTATACGTACATGTCATATTATACCAGAAAACAGTATCATACAAAAATGGTTGACAAAACAAATGTAAACAATATTTAAGATAACCATTATTATTGTTGAAGAAAACATAAAACCAAGCATTCCAAAATTCCTTTGCTTTGCCTTTCCTTTCCAAGCTTACCAAATTCCAACTTTGTTCCATTTCCAAAGATGAGTTTTCCACATATGTCCACCACACAATAGTACATTCCACTGTCATTGAGAGTAAGGTTGGTCTTTTGGAGATGATAGACACACTCATTCTTATACTGACTGAATGTGTGTGGAGCAAAATAAATTAGTCCTGGGAGTGAATCTCCAGAAGATCTTCTGAACCAAAGAACTTGGAGCTCCTCTGACTGTTTTTCAGTCAGCACTGTGCACTGTAGAGTCACAGAGCCTCCGAGATAGACGGGGTCTGATATTGGGGTTTGGGACACAGTGGTAGCAGCAGACATAGGCTCTTCTAAAACACAGAGAGGGAGATATGGCAGTGACCCCCGTAAATGTTAAAAAAAGTATGTAAGTAATAGAAACAAATTAAAAAATAGGCTACATACAGAATTTTCAAAAAGATTATTTTGAGGTTTTTGGATTACTTTGATTATTTAAAGTGCTCATGTAAACAGAATCCAAAACACCTGCAACTGATCCACTCATTATCAGATTTCTTACATTTCTTCAAATGTATGTCCAGTTATCTGATTATTGCCCTTCATCAGTTTGTGATTATGAAAACAGACCCATTGCTGCATACAATCACGGTGATATGTTGTAATGCTAAATTGTGCTTACCTTCAACTGCTAAAAATGTTCCATTAGCAAACAGCACCTCATAAGATTTTCTCACACCACAGAAGTACATTCCCTCATCAGAGCGACTTGCATTCGTGAAGCTCAGATGAAAGTGTCCCGCTCCTGTATCCAATTTAAACCTTCCATCTTCAAAACCTTCAGAAAATTCCGAGTCTATACTTTTTTGAGCCTGTACAATGAGTGAGGGTTTGCCTCCCAATTTTTGCTTGAACCAATAGAAACGCATTGTTCCAAGATCTTTGGAGAAAAAGCACCGCAGGATTGCATTTCCACCAAGGCGAACTCTTGTAATGGGTCCAGTCTGATGAAAATCGTCAGCTGGAGCCACACCTAAAATTTGAAAGAAAGAAAATAACTTCACAAATGTAATGGTAGGCCTACGCTTTCTGTACATGAAATACATTTGCTTAGCTGTCCAGCTGACATGAAAAGTGACATGTAATAAATTAAATTGCAAGTATGCACACCTTCAGTAAAATAAAAGAAAGCACATTTGTTGAATGGACTATATGATAGGCCTAAATACTTAACAATTTACTCACAGAGTTTTCCAAGTAGCAAAATTGTCATCAAAACCATCATGTTGGGTTGGAGGTCTGGGGGTGAATGTTCTTTCTTCTGTGTCTCAATCACAAATGACCGTCTGCACTGCATATACATGCATCCTCAAGAGGGTTGAAAGACAAGTCATTGGTTAAGCGAAACATTTTAAGCCCACATTGCAAAAAAGGTTCCACTTGAGCTCTCACGTGTTGTGGAAATTTTTCAGGGGTAACACAAGACGGGGTTGATGTGGCTACATTTTAGTTTTGTGTGACTTCCTTATACCCATGCACAAAACATTATTACATTACATTTCATTACATTGCATTTGGCATACGATTTTTAACCAAAGCGAATTACAATTGACAGGGCCGGTTCTGGCTTATTTGGTGCCCTAGGCGAGTTTGAGTTCTGCCCAACCTTTTGAAAAAAAAAACCCCTCTTTTTTATACCTTACAGAACATAAGAGTAATACCGGTACTAAGCTTAACTAAATAGCATCAAGAACAATAACTGTTTTGCATCAAATGGATTTGTGGTTCTTTTTGACCGACGACCAACACATCAGATTGAGTCGCATGAAAGTAGCTTCACTGTGTGGTGTCTTGGATGTGATCGTGGTGGTGCTCCCAACCCCAGATGAGAGGGGGGTTATCAATGTGTTTGAATTGTAATATGGAATTGAAATGCCAGGAGAGTGATACAGTACATTTGCATGTAAAATGCATGTGTAGACAATACCAAGGAGGTCTGCATTGATAGCCTATCTACACTACCTACAGCATCACAAAGCATGGCAGCATAACACTTTTAATAAGCTACACATTTGTGCTATGATTCCAAACAAATTTCATTTCTGGACTGGAAATAGTGGTGCATTGGTGAGTAGGAGAATGAGAAGGGGGCTATCTATGTGTTTGAACTGGAGGGACAGGGTGAGAGAAAGGGAGAAGAGCCGTCACGCTTTTGAATTTCATAATATACAAAATATAGTAAATAGCCTCACTTGTCTGCAATACTACATCACTCAGCATTAAAACATGCTGCGCATGGTTCTTTTTCTAACTTCGCTCGGTGTTTCACTATGGGATACGCTTCGGGCGTGACCATCTACGGAAGCTCCAATGACAATACGTCTGTCAAAGACAGACAGGTCGACGCGGTCGGGCTCCGCCCCTCAGGGTGTATACCCCGGCGACCTCCTGTGATCCATCATTCTCGCTTTCTTCCTGACTAAGAAGAGCGGAGCTCCCGAACAAACCAGCACTAGGTAAGGCTGTTCTCGCTTAACCGTTCGCCGACGGACCGCCAAGGACCCCGCCACCGAACGCGAATTCGGCCCGATAGTGCTATATTGTGTGCCTTCGCCTAAAAGTGCACAGAGAGTTGGCAGTTCACCCTGCTTACTTTCAAATTCTGCTAAAGTTCCGTGTCGTGACGAACTTGACCAGGGTAGCGTGGTCGGCTACTCGCCCACCTAGCTAACCTAGCTGCAGCATTAACTTGTTTCAGCTTACTCCCCACCGGCCACCAGCCGGCGGGAAGTTTGTACGGTGAACCAAACCGTTTAATACAGTGAGTCGCCTAACTTGCGTGTATTTTTAAATTTAATTAGACTTGCTTACCGGACCTCACCCCGCTGGGCGGGAAGGGTGCTAGCAAGCAAGTGCAGTTAGCAGCACGTGTTGGCTAATCTGCTAGCAGGTGTTAGCTAGAACCACGCACGTGTCGCGACGAGTGGTTCCACTAACATTTTCTCCTCTGATATTTTCTCAGGAATATGTCAACTACCTCTTCCCCCACCAAGGGGTCAGAAGGGAAAGGGCTGAACCAACAGCCTCCTTCCCGCCCATGCCCGGCCAAGTGTGGATCCTCCATCTCCGGCAGAGATCGTCACATCATGTGCGTCTTCTGCACCGGCGTGGAGCATGCGCGGCTGGCGGTATCCAACCCCCAAGTATGCCCCCACTGCGCAGAGATGCCTCAGAAACTCCTGGACCGACGCCTGAGCAGGGCCACCGGCAACAACAGGGGTCCCAACCAGGGAGTCAGCCCGAGACCCTTCTGGGCCGATGAAGTGGAGAGCGAGTATCCACTTGAAGACGAGCCCAGCGTCGACTACCCCCGTTCCCAGGGAACAGAGGAGGACCAGGGCGCTATGGAGTGCGACGACCTGTACCTAACGGGCGACACCGACGAGGAGGGTGACCAAACCCTCCTCCTACACTCCAGACCCCCCAGCTCCAGCGACCGCACTGGACCTGCGGACACTAACTTCTTTGAGGTTTGCAAGAGGGCAGCCGCCAGCCTGTCCCTGCAGTGGCCCGCCGCCCAGGACGCCGTGGGACAGGAGAGGGACCTCTACGACGGCCGTCGTCTCCCCCCCCAGACTGCGCACACCAGGCAGCTACTCCCTGCAGTACCTGACTGTATGAAGGAGGTCAGGAAGCACTGGGACAGACTGTTCCGGTCCAAGTTGCCCTCCAGAGGCTACACGACACTGGAGGTCGACAACATGGCCAACCTAGGCCTCGGCGCCCCCCCACCAGTGGAGACGTCTCTGGCTTTCCACCTGCACCCTAACAGGCGTTCGATGCCCGCCACCGCCACCGTTGCCCTGCCCGCCAAAGCAGACCGCCTCACGTCATCCATCCTGCAGAGGATGTATAAGTGTGCGGGCCGCTCTGTGTCTTCCCTAAACGCCGTGACCTTGCTGGCAGCCTACCAAGGCAACCTACTCGAAGACATGGGGCGGCAAATTGATGTAGACAGCCCAGATCTCAAGCTGTGGGACGAGATCTGCGTCGTCAACGACCTCCTTCTCCGCACCGCCAGGGGAGCTGTCCAAGCGAGCGGCCGGACCATGGGCCTCGCTATCGCCGGAGAGAGAGCACTGTGGCTGAACCTATCAGGCCTAGGTGACGCCCAGAAAGCGGAAGTCATGGACGCGCCATACGACCCCACCAAGGGACTCTTCGGCCCAGCCCTGACGAAGATGAGGGAGGCGTCCTCCCAGCGAAAGCAGGAGGACGAAGCGTTCAGCCTGTGCCTCCCGAGAAAGCCAACTCCCCGCCCCCAGCCACCCCAGCCGGCCTACGCCACGCCGGGGAGGGGCAGAGCTCAGATGGGCAGAGGCCAGCGTCCCCCACCCAAGGCTCAAGGAAGCCAGAGCAGGGGCAGGAGCCCTAACCCGGGCCAGTGGCCTAAACCCTCCTTCGCCGCCGCGGCATCGAGGAACCGCCATCAGCCGGCCCAGAACAAGGGCCAGAAGCCCTGACGACGAGGGCCCACTCTCTCCCACCTCTCCCCCTGGTTCAAAGAGGAGGAGAATGGAAGACATGTCTCAGGGGGCCCCCCCCCTTCCCCCCTTGGTTCAGTGTCAACAAGCACAGTGTCACCAAACACATGTTCCATGTTCAATAATAAATGTTCCAACTTCGCACCCAGGCCAAGGGCCAAGGGCGAATGTTCCATTTACAAAAATAAATGTTCAAACTTCGCACCCAGGCCAAGGGCCAAGGGCGAATGTTCACCCCAAAACAAAGAATCCGCCTCAAAAGAGACACTTGGTGTCCACAGTGGCAAAAAAGAAACAAATACAAAAAAATGGGTGCCTCCCCCTCATAACCCCGCTAGGGGGAGACAACATACCAGTAGCAGTGAGCCCAGGCTCCAGTATGCGCATGACGTCATCACCACGCGCACATGTAGAGCCAGCCACGTCATCAAACAGCGACGCACTGGGCTCCTTCACAACACAGAAGAGCCAGTGGCTGTCAGTTACGACTCACCCATGGGTTTTAGCTACTGTTACGCGGGGCTACAGGCTACAATTCGACAAGAAACCACCGAGGTTCAGTGGAATACTAATGTCGATAGCCAACGGGGATTCTGCTCGAGTTTTAAACGAAGAGATAGAGTCTCTTTTACAGAAACGAGCGATCAGAAGATTACCGGAGGCAGAGAGCAACCAAGGCTTCTACTCCCGATATTTCCTCATCCCAAAGAGAGGCGGCACTTCACTTCTTGGACCTACGTGTACTGAACAGGTACCTTTGCAAATACACGTTTCAGAATGCTAACACACAAGGTGCTGTGTCAATCCATTCGCCCCAACGATTGGTTTGTTACGATAGATGCGGCAGACGCATTTTATCACATAGAGGTATTCCCGGCGCACAGGAAGTTCCTGAGGTTTGCGTTCCAGGGCATAGCCTACGAATTCATAACTCTGCCCTTCGGGTTAGCTTTAGCGCCTCGCTGCTTCAGCAAGTGTGTGGAGGCAGCTCTATCTCCCCTAAGATACACCGGGATCAGAATACTGTCTTATCTCGACGATTTCCTCCTATATTCCCACTCGAGGCAGCAGGCCCTTCTAGATTCTGCGACAACACTGTCACACCTACAGAATCTAGGGTTCAAGATAAACCGAGAAAAGAGTCAGCTAGAGCCCGCGCAGTTCACGAACTATCTGGGACTACACATAGACTCCCTCTCGTATCGTGTGAGGCTGTCCGATGCAAGAGTAACATCCTTCACACAGGGTCTGGACCTATTCCAGCCTCAGAGAGCAGTGTCGTTCAGACAGTGTCTAAGCCTACTGGGTTTGATGGCATCGGCCATATCAGTGGTGAGATGGGGTCTTCTCATGATGAGAGATTTCCAACGCTGGGTGAGCGCACTACGCCTTTGTTCCCGTCGTCACCTAAACCGCAGAGTCAGGGTGAATACGACATGCATGATAGCCCTACGCTACTGGAGGGACCCAGCGGTGCTGACCACTGGGGTGCCTCTAGGGGGTGTGGCATCGAGAATGATGCTAACGACAGATGCGTCCCTACAGGGATGGGGCGCTACACTGGGGGGCAGAACAGTGAATGGTGTCTGGCCAGACAGACTGAAGTCAGAACACATAAATTATCTAGAGTTGCTTGCAGTGTTCTGGGCACTGAAACACTTCCAGGACATATTGAGAAACAATCATGTGTTAGTGAAGTCAGACAACTCAACAGTGGTAGCTTACATCAACCGCCAGGGCGGCACTCGATCCCTAAAACTACACAAGTTGGCGAAGGAACTGTTGCTCTGGTGCGGGGCTCAGTTCCTGTCGGTACGAGCAACACATGTGCCGGGGGTACTGAACAGAGGTGCAGATCTCCTGTCCAGGGGGAACCCCTTATACGGGGATTGGACCCTCCACCCACAAGTAATAACACAGGTGTGGCAGAGGTTCGGGCAGGCAACCGTAGATCTCTTCGCCTCGAGAGAAAACGCACAATGCCCTCTCTATTTCTCCCTAGCAGACGAAAATGCACCACTGGGTGTGGATGCACTAGCTCACCAGTGGCCAAACGCCAAGCTGTACGCATTTCCACCAGTCAGCATGATATCCCCCACTCTAGCCAGAGTCAGGGCACAGCGCCTGTCACTAATCTTGATAGCCCCGTATTGGCCATCCAAACACTGGGTAGCAGAGATAGTACAGATGTTGGAGAGCCCCCCGTGGCCCCTCCCCATACGGAGAGACTTAGTCTCTCAGGCGAGAGGAGAGATCTACCACCCACACCCAGAGAGGTTGGCTCTATGGGCCTGGCCCGTGAGAGGTGGAATCTAGATGCAGTAGGCCTGCCCCCAGCAGTCATCGAGACGATCCAGGGGGCTAGAGCTTCCTCCACACAGAACCTATATAGCTGTAAGTGGCGTGTGTTCGAGGCCTGGTGCTCACAGAAAGAGATAATATCCTTTCAGTGCTCAGTAGTACAGCTGCTAAACTTCCTACAAGACCTTTTAGATAAGGGAAAGGCCTTTTCCACAATAAAGGTGTACTTAGCTGCAATCTCAGCCTGCCACGTGGGCTTTGGAGATAAGACAGCAGGACAACATCCCCTGGTGTGCCGCTTTATGAGAGGCGCGAGACGCAAGCGCCCCATCTCTAGACCGCTAGTCCCTCTTTGGGACTTAGCTCTGGTGCTGAGTGCTCTCAGTGCCCATCCCTTTGAACCACTAGAGCACGTGAGTTTGAAGTTCCTCTCGATCAAGACTGCTCTGCTCGTAGCCTTGACCACAGCAAAACGTGTGAGTGAACTACAGGCCTTCTCAGTGAAGCCCTCATGTTTACAATTCGGTACTGATTTCAAGAAGGTTCGCCTTCGCCCCAATCCAGGGTTTGTGCCTAAGGTAATGGACTCAGCATACAGGTGTCAGACGGTAGAGTTGGAGGCGTTTCTTCCTCCTCCATTCATCTCGGAGGAGAGTCAGGTGCTCAACTGCCTCTGCCCTGTCAGAGCCCTCAGGATTTACATACAGAGAACAGCTGAGTTTAGGAGACATGATCAGCTGTTTGTTGCATGGGCCACTCACCACAGGGGACTACCTCTGTCTCGCCAGAGGTTGTCTCATTGGATCCTTGAAGCCATATCAGCGGCTTATCAGAGTAAGGGCTCTCTACCGCCAGAGGGCATGAGAGCCCATTCAACCAGAGGCATGGCCACTTCCTGGGCCCTGTTCAGGGGTGTGTCAATAGGAGAACTGTGTAATGCGGCGAACTGGGCCTCAGGGAACACGTTCGCTCGCTTTTACAGATTAGATGTATCAGGCCCATCTTTAGCTCACGCAGTACTGGGGGTAGGCTCCTCTGCAGTGGTCTAGATGTCACAGCACCTCAGCTAGAGTACCTTGGACTACGTCTAGTGTGCAATACGGGAGTGGGCTATATCTCCCATAGTGAAACACCGAGCGAAGTTAGAAAAAGAACGTTAGGTTATGGCTATAACCCTCGGTTCTTTGATAACAGAGTGAGGTGTTTCACCTATCTTTCCCTCCTTGCACCAGGCAGGGAAGAAACCGTTAAGAATGATGGATCACAGGAGGTCGCCGGGGTATACACCCTGAGGGGCGGAGCCCGACCGCGTCGACCTGTCTGTCTTTGACAGACGTATTGTCATTGGAGCTTCCGTAGATGGTCACGCCCGAAGCGTATCCCATAGTGAAACACCTCACTCTGTTATCAAAGAACCGAGGGTTATAGCCATAACCTAACGTTCTGTTACATGATTCATGTATGTCATTCTGGTCTGGAAACAATGTTTTTTTAAGCTTACAACAAGCAGGTAATTAATTCAAGTGGATGGAAGGAGATATGGCAGCTAAAATTATTTTAAACATTGCACCAGTCTTACTTTACATTGCTTGTCAACCTAAGCAAGTAGGCCTATTATGATGTCAGGTGGGTGTTAGTGAGTAGGCTACTAACAGCTACTTTAGCCTACTGGATTTCATTGCTTGGCATACTTGGCTAATGTTAGCATGCTAACTAGCGATTTCTCAGATCAAAAACAAAGCTCTTTTTCCCTCTATTTCCAAACAGTAGCCTCATAACTATTAGGCTTTCCATAATCACAAACGGTTGCTGATTAAATCACATAGTTCCAAAACACCCTCTGCAACTCCTGCATCATGCAATGACTGGTTTAATGAGAACATAACAATTCGCCTTTGGCTAAGCCCCGCCCCCTTGTGCTACGATTGGTTGGAACCATCGACCGCATTAGAATGGTTCAAAAATAAAACAAACAAACGGCAGAAAAAGAAAAAAAAATGGCGTATGTAGGCCTACCACTAGCTCTACCTGGAGAGCTCTTGTCCAAATTTTACAAGGCGGCGCATACAGTAGCAGACAGGAGCCGACAGAGGGGGCTGCAGTATGCGTAGGAGGGCTATATAAGGGACATTTGTGTCAAGCGGTCCGAAAATGCCATATAAGTCGAGGCGAGGGCGTACCGATCGCAGTGTAAAAATGAGCCACCGCATACATTATTTATCGAGTCCGATGCGAAAACCAACGATATTAAGGAGCAGTACTGTTCATGTACAGCTGGGTATGTATTAGCCTATTCGTCAGCATTAGTTATTAAAAGTAAGCATTGATATATAGGCCTTAGTCCTTATCAGTATTTGCCGGAACGTTTCCTACCTGTTGATATGATGCGCTACATTGAATCCAGTTAGGTGTAGCCTTATTATTTAAATAAACCTATAGTTAGTAGGCTACAGCACGCAGTGCTTAGGCCTATATACAAAAGAAAAGACACCCCTTTTCAAAATGTTACAGTAGACTATGCATTAAATTGCCGATTCCCATCACTGTCCAAAACCAAACTTACTCCTGGTCAGATACAGTATGTGCGCTGCTGCATTTGACAAGATGTTGTTTCCAGTTCCACAGGTTACTGTGCACACATTGTAGGACTGGTTCACACATTAGACTTGAAGACACCAGTTCAGTCGTGCACAAGCTTGCCACAGCAGTGGCATAAACCACGAGGTACTAAAGTAACTCCACAGCCCGTGACAGCAGTCGTCGTGGCCAAGGCGAACGAGCAAAGAAAACGCAGACCTATATTCTGCCAGTACAGGCCTAGGTGAGCCACAACCAGACTAAACAGCACCCACTGTGTAGATGTAGCCTTCCCTATAACGTTCTTTCACATCATAAACAAAGTGAATATTTCATACCCCCATGAACTGCAACCTTCCACCATAATAACTTCACTCGTGTTTTTTTTTTTTAGAGCAGATGACATAATCAGAGATGTATTTCAGATTACAGGACAGAAGTAGAAAGGCATGCTTTCTTCATTTCACAGGGCCGTCTCAGAGATAACAGATGAGGATTTGGCGTTATTAGGAGAGCTAAGAGGGACACCCATTTGCTACATAGTTAACAAACCACCAACAAATGTAGTCATAGGTCAACAGGAGTACCCTCTTGGAAGTGGCTTGAGCTACCAGGTAAAATGCGTAATTAAGTTGACAGAATAAGCATAAGTAACAACCCTCACAATTTGACATTTTAAAGACATTAAAGTAAGGGAAATATGTGTTCATTTTTAATTTGACCCATGCAACAAATGTCTTTTTTTGGGAATCAGCTTAGTAGGTATTTGTTACATAGAGAGCACAGTTTTCATTTCATTCACATTTGAATTCATAAACATACTGTACAAAAAAAACTGGACTGAGACATGCAACCAGTTTGTTCTTATTTATTTTTCTGAATCCACAAATTACACAAACAACAGTCATCTGAATAAGAATAATAAGATATAAAAATACAAAAAGTTGATTAAAAAAACCTCAATATTTTACAATGGCCAATGCCATCAACAGCACCTCACGCCTAAGCTTTAATAATATGTGGCTGAAAGTTTGACAGCATACTGACCACAAACCATATTTGATTGATGTTGCCAAATCTAACATTACGGACCCCTTTAGACACAATTTTGAATTTCTTCACTTTGGCAATTGCCCTTTCTACATGAACCCGGGTTTTGCTATTTGTTTTGTCATGACAACATCTGCGGCTGGCATCTGAGTGTTTGCTTTGGCAAATGGGGGGATGTTCAGGTTAAGCCCAAGCTCCTTTAGCTCCTTCTCAATTTGAAATCCTTTATCGGTCATTATTCCATCACCCTTCTCCAGATAGCCACACTGAAGCAGGCCTGCCAGTACATCTAGGAAGCCACATTTTTTAACAATTTCTTTGTCCGAGATTGAGCCGGTGAACAGGGTGGACACAAAAATAATTGAGCCTCTGGGATCACAGGCAACAAGTGATTTTAGTGTGTTGGTTGACTTGTAATTTGAAAATGTTTGACTTTGCAGTAATAATGATGATGGCTTCTCTGTTTTTATTTCTGTACAGTCCAGGATGGCAATGGTGGTGGGGTATTTTGCTCTGAACTCGTCAGGCATATTTTGAATAATTGAGTTCCTATGTGGCCAAATCGGTAGGCTTCCTAATTTCTCATACATGTGGTCAATCCACGAATTGAATAATGTGCTGACTGAGCGCTCTGGAATTTTGAATTTGAATGCTAACTCTTTGAGGTCGTAATTTTGCCTCAACTTCATGAGGACAAGCAGAAATTGATGTCGTAAAGGCATTAAATTTATGTTCTGGTCCACTCTGCTATATGTCAGAGGGCCGAGTGTTGGTGTGTCTGTGGCAGTGTGTGGAATTTTGAAAAGTGCACACAGCTGGTTGAAAGTATTGTATTGGAAACCAGTGCAGTACTCAAAGTACCCAGGTACATCACACAGAAATACACTCTCAGGTGTTAGTGGGCATTGACATTGAGTGTGTGCACTGTGGGTGAGTGTGTGCGGTGCTTGACCGGTTTGGATTTGCTTTTTAAGTCAAGCAATTTCTTTGTCCTTTTCGGCAAGTTGCTTGTCTTTCTCAGCAAGCTGTCTCTTCAGTTGTTTCAATTCTTCTGCCCATACCTCTTCTGTGAGCTTCTGTTGGTTCCCGGTGTGGTTCTGGTTTTCTGTGGAAAGATATAAATATTAATAAAAAAACATTTAAAATTAGGCCAACTTACCAACAAACTAAAACAGGATGGAAATGCATTTCGCTTTTTCAGTTCCACTGCGCCATCCTCTTCTGTGGGCTTCTGTGGGTTCTCTGTGTGGTTCGGGTTTTCTGTGTGAAGACATAACAATGGAAAAAGAAACATTAAAATTAATAATATTTTCCTTTCATTCCATACAGCTACCACTGTTGGACACCACATTAGGGGCTTCAGTTCAAACAGACATCCCAGAATTCCCGGCCTTCCCATTGCCCCCACAGCCAGGGTCCTATTGCACTGTGCTGAGCGCAGTGCATATGGAGAGGTTCAGGGCGATTTCTCTAACAAAGGCTGAGGCAGAGGACATTGAGCTTAACACTAGGCAGCAGAACAACAACCTTCAGTGTCACCATGCACGCTCTTCGCGCCTAACATCATCCCTATTCAAGAGAATAGTGTCGAGAAGATCTGACTTCCAACAATTAGCTGCCATTATGTCAAGAAAAAAGAAGAACGTGGTGACAAAAGCGATGAGGAGAGGCCTTGAGTTAGAGCCAGCTGCTGCATCGAAGTATGCTGCCATTACTGGCAACACTGTTAAAAAATGTGGTTTTGTCATCAACCCCAATGCCCCCCATTTAGGAACATCTCCAGACCGAGGAGTCCGGAGTGGTGAGGGTGAATATGGGCTGTTAGAGATCAAATGTCCGAACAAAAGCACGTAGACTGATTGCCAGTATCTGCAAATCATTAATGACACATATAAATTGAATCGCACACACGACTATTACACTCAAATCATGGGACAAATGGGGATAACCGGGATGCCGTGGTGTGACCTTTTCATTTGGTGCGAAAGCAATTATCACCTGGAGAGAATTTATTTTGAAGAGGACACATGGGAAAAAATGAAAGACAAACTGGACCGTTTCTTCTTTGAATATTTCCTGCCTGAAATGTGCAATTACATCCACTCAAATGAACAGTAGCCTACCTGCATCTATGTCCATGGACTGCAGCATACTATCCTCCAGCACCGATACTGCAGCGACCACTCTGCAAATACATGTAAAATAATCAATTACATTTTGTAAATACTTCTATCACACCATGTTTTGTTGCAATGGCCTATTCTTTCTACAGCAGTGTTGGGAGTAACTCATTACAAAAATAAACAATTACTGTGGTGCATTAGGTTACTTCTTGCTGTGACACAACAATGTAGGCCTAATGCTTTTTTGAACAAAACTCTGTAATATTTTCTCATTTACAATGCTACGTAAGTTAATATTTTGAAAAGACAGTCAGGCCTAACATGTTATCGTACATTTTTTGAGTACCGGTAGGCCTAACTTTCATAACACTCACTACAACTCTTACCTTTTAGTGGGAGGTAGTCCTATTTGATTAGGAATGGCAGGGACTGGATTTGGATGTTGAAGGCTTGGTTCCCCATCGACGAAGTGCTGAAATAATACAAAAAATATATTTAGCAATGTTGCACATTAACAAACACAACGGTCATGCAATAACCGCTAACAACAACAAGAAAGTCAGATGAAAACAAAACTGCTTTTAAGGCAAATGATAATTTCACCAGGAAGGTGGTAGCCTAATAAATGAAGTTATTTTGTATCAGAAGTGTATCATCAAACTCATGCGCGATATAGGCAGTTGGAAAATTACTTAATACAATCGATGGTTACGACCACTGGTCAGCGACCAGAGTAGTGTTATGAAGTTAGTGATAATAAACTCTAACTACAACATAAGTCATCATCTTGTGACCGATACGAGTTTTAACAGACATGTTTGTATATATATCTTGAACGACGAAGCTCTGGTCAACTTGTCAAAACCAGTGTTAATTTTGACAGGAATTTTTAATTTAGTTTTAGTTTTAGTCTCTTGACGAAAATGTAATTTTAGTTTTAGTCACAATTTAGTCATCTAAATCATTTTTGTTTTAGTCTAGTTTTAGTCAACTAAAATTCATACAATTTTAGTCGACGAAATCTAAATTAATTTTAGTCGACTAAAATAGGCTATTGGGTCAAAGACGTCCAAAAAGGAATTGTCATTCAGTGTAACGGATACCTTCTGCTGACTGTAACTGTAAGAAACATGACTCTTTTTATTTTATTTTTTTTCCAATGAATTCATGAAAGCCTCGGCTGTTATTCATTCACTTGAAACAATTTAAAAAACATGTTTTTTACAGTTACAGTCAGCAGAAGGTATCCGTTACACTGAATGACGGTTCCTTTTTGGACGTCTTTGACCCTATATTTCCTCTTGTCTACACTTCTCTATAAAATGGTCAAACTAAAATACCATTTGGGGAAATCAATGATTAAAATAACATATTGTAGGCTATAAGAAAATATTGTAAAAAAAACTGCCAGAGCGTCTTATAAGCCAGTGCGTCCAATGTGTAAAAAAATCATGGCCGCGACACTCATAAATCTCTGTCGATATTTTAGAACGACTTCGGGGGGGAAATGGGACTGCACGTTATGAAAAAATAGCCTACTTGTGGGTATACCAGTAATCAAGAGCGTCGCGGGGTACAGTAGGTGCATGCAGGCGTTACAATGGCACGGCACCTGTTGGAAGACGTCTCTCTCTCTCTCTCCCCCTCTCTCTCTCTCTCTCGTGCGCGTATTGCAAGCTGTTGCATATTATTTGCTTGATGCAAAGTTGTGATGGCACGTGACACGCGCTCTCGTTGACATGGTTGTGTCCATGGTTGCATGCATTCGCAAGACGTTATTGCAATAACTCATTTGAAAGCGTGGAAGGGTCATTCACTTCCTATTTCAGTGTCCTTGATTGAAACATGTCACAAAACTCCACACTTCCAAATCCTTTGCGATCGGCACTAAAGTGATTCTTATCAGAAGGCTTTTGCCTACGCATAGACCCTTAGCCTACAAACAGAAATTAGCCTACAAACATTAGCGAACATTGAAAAAAGATCAAACAACGACCGTCGGGTAGCAGGTTCATGAAAGCGCAGGGAGTGGAGAAGTTCCACAAAAATGCAGAGAAAGATGTTTGCTACTGTGCGACAGCACCACC
Source organism: Engraulis encrasicolus (assembly GCF_034702125.1). Lineage (NCBI taxonomy): Eukaryota > Metazoa > Chordata > Actinopteri > Clupeiformes > Engraulidae > Engraulis > Engraulis encrasicolus. The sequence goes on from NC_085878.1 coordinate 19,563,945, forward strand.
ACCTATTTCATGACTGCTTAAACTTCTTCGTCATGGATAAATGGGCAACAATATTTTTTCCAGCCAGGATTGCACTGAAAAGTAGGCTACTGCTGTTAAAAAAGGGTCACGGCCACTGCTTGTCACTGTGCCTGCTGCGTGTGTGTGTGAGGGAGGGGAGGAGGGAGGAGACGCAAAGCAGATGAGGGTCGCGCCTTGCGAAATAGCAGGCAATTCTTTTCCAATGTTTCAGTGACATATTAACAAAAATGCTTCCTATTGGTTTTCGTCTCGGGTGGTATTGTAGTCACATTTTTATTTTTTTTGACGAAAATATGAATCAATATCGTTATATTTTTCGTACAAACGCATGCTGTTTTTTTCGTCATCGTTGTATTGTCGTCAGGGGAAAAACAATCGTTACGAATATTTTGACGAAAATATTTCGTCACGAAATTAACACTGGTCAAAACATGCCGGCTATGTGATATAGCTAATCGCTTTTTTGCTAGCTACTTAGGTACTCATCTCTTAACCTAAAACACCATAAATTATCAAACGAATCCACCTGTAAAGTAAACTAAGGTTATACGCAACCATTGACTACTGTCAATGTACGCAACACTTACCTTAGAGCAGACATACGTATCCTTAGTAATCCTTCTCAGGTTCAGCCGGGGACGTCCACAAAGTTTTATCCAAACCTTACACCTGTCATGATTTGATAGAGGTTTTGGGAAGGGGAAAAAACGTATTCCCCCCTTCAACCTGTCTGGGTAACGCGTGTCGGTTTTACAATCACCCCAGGCACAACGTTTGACCATTTTCCCGTTTAACTACGGCGGTGGCAACAAAAAACGAACCAAAACATGACCCAACGCTGTCTAAATCAATGGAGCGCTGTCAGCACTGTCCGAGGTTTGTCCGAGGTGGTCCTTTTGCTGCGCTGTGATTGGTCAAAACAGCATTTTAGGGCGGGCCTTAGCCAAAGGAGAATTCTCCACCCAGCAGAGCAGCACTGCTGTTTGCGCTTGCCCTCTCTGTCTCTCGAGTGAGTCTCCAACACAGTGGGTTTACATACAGGCTGGATCTCAAATGGCGCACTTGTGCACTTCGGGCACTATGTTTCAGTGCGTAACTAATACGGCATACGCACTGAAACATGAACACTAAAGTGCACAAGTGCACCATTTGAGATTCAGCCACAGTGTTCAATCTCGCCCTCCAACCCGTGCCTGCAGTTCACCTAGAGAGCGCTGTCGAGACAGCAGAGCCCAGGCTGGCGCTAATAACTGACAATTGTGCTCGCTGTCGGCTGAAACTTGACAATATTATTGTAAGTTCTGAGAAACCAATGTGGATGTAAATGAAATGTACAATAACCTGAGAGTTATGTCCTTCTGATTTCTTACAACATTGGCATTTATGAGTGAGGCTCCGCTAGCATCTTGCTAACAAAATTGCTTTACGGCCGTCGTGATCACAGCAATGCAGCCGGCCGACCAATCCAAACGCAGTGTGTGAAGCCACTCGTGACGTCATATTGACAATAAAGACGTATTTTACAAAGATCCAGAGAGTTTAAACATTCAAACTAAGTGCTGTTTGAAAGGATAATTCATCCTGCCTTTGGGAAAAATAAAATGAAACGACGATACCAATTCTCTCCCAAAGCAATGGCAGCATCTGTGGATGAGCTCCATGGACCCCATTCATTCTAACAGCCTCTGCGCTCCTTGCCGCTCCTCTGCACTGTCTGGATGGCGACACTTAGTGGACAGTACCACCCGGAAAAAGTCGCAAGATTCCTCTCTCGTACTACCCATAAACACCCTCTGGTCTCCAAATTCAAATAGATTGCACGCTGTCACTCGTCCCGCCCCCTTTATCAGGACTGTCTTTTTATTGGTTCACAGTCTTCCCAGAGACAGTTGAAAGCCATATTACTATTGGCTGAGGGGCGTTTTGCCGTGAGGAGCGCTTTCGCCACGCTTTGTTGATTGCGACTTCATAAAAAAACATCCATATCGCAAAATTACGCATCGGAGAGCGCCATTTCGGCGCTCCTTCTTCACATGGCGCCCTAGGCGACCGCCTAACCGGCCTATGCTTAAAACCGGCCCTGACAATTGAGAACATAATCCTAGTCAACATCACAAGCAGATACACAGTGAGCAGGAAATATACAGAACAAGTGCAGATGCTAAGTAGGCTTAGTTTTTTAAATTTGTATTTATTTATTCATTTTGGCTTAAGAAAATTAGTATAGGGTTAAGTAGAGTTCACAAACACATCATGCCATAGACTCTGGCTCGGCACTGCAGCTGAAGCATAGCATAGTCATGAGAGAGAAGAGTCTTAAATGCTTTTTGAAAGTTGAAAGAGATGTGCTTAGTCTTGCTGCCTCTGGGAGACTTTTCCAACATTGAGGAACAGTGAAAGAGAAACACTTCATAGAGTAACACTTTATTGGGTAACATAAGGAAGATACAATATGCAGCAATGTTATTGTTACCACCAATGCCATAAGCTACTGTTATTCTGAAAAGATAGTTCACATTTGGCCCCAGATAAATAGACATAGGTATGATGACACATAGAGGCAGAGATGAATACAGTGGGCCCAGCAGCTCACCTAATGGTAAATGAAGGTCACATTAAAAAACAGAAGCCAGACAGATCTTTACTTCTCTGTATAATTCAATCCAATCATACACTTTGGTATTGCTGAAAGTGTTCGCTAACCTGCCTTGTCTCACACATGAAATTTCCATTTCATGTAAGTTTAATGGACAATGAAGAAGTCTAAAGCTGGGCTTACACTGTGCGACTTTTGCCCCGATTTTGCCCCGATTTGGCACTCGCACGACTTTTTGAGAGTCGGGCCGATTTCTTGCTCAACCTAAGGTCAATCGTGAGTCTCGCATCGTGCAGTGTACATGGGGTAATGACAAGCGATTTCGCCTCACGAACGTGCAATCGCAGGGTCGCAAGAAAATCAAAACGGTTTGAAATTCTGGTCGTGGCTTGTGCGTAAATCGCACAGTTAAAGCAGTGGTACGACCCGATTTGACACTTCACATGCACAAATTAATAGGGCCGTGCGATTCGCTGTTGAGCGCGACCTCATCTCCACCTCAGGTGCGCATGTTCCCTCCTCTGCAGACCGGGGAATCATGCCTGTCGCGTCGTACGGTGGAAGCATTTCGCTCGCATCCGACTGTCGGCTCGTGTAGTGTGAGTCGTGAACTTTTAAACAGTGAAATTCCATCGTGCAGTGTGAGCAGAAGCTTAAGACCCACGAGTGAAAATATCGTACAGTGTATGCCCGGCTTTAGTCTAAGTGCCATCCCATTCCTAGCCCATAGGGTTCGATTCGATATTACATCTGATCCACCTTTTGCAACATACTGATTCATGACATGCCCCAGTTATAAAAGAGCAAATTATGTCAATTACATATTCATGAACAAAACAAATCCAGGTAATGATCAAGGGGTCTGTTACACAAATGTACAGTTGTTTGAAAGATGCGAATGTAATTTTATTATTTTTCATTGCTGTAAACTTGCCAATACCCTGTAAAACCTGTTGTCCTTAGGACAGACATAACCATTTCACTTGACTAAAAATAAAACAACCTCACTGATGGAATGGAATAATATCATCATTATGTGGAAGAACATATTAAAGTGGCTCTACAGAATTGCAAATAGTGAGTTTAAAACAATATGTAGGCTACTATTATTTTCTGATTGCTCAAAATGTGTCCCACATGTTTGTCAACACCGTGAGATATTTTTTAAAAGACAATAAATTCAAGCATGTAAGGTCATCATTATAAGACATATTAGTATTCATTGCAATCCAGAACTAGATTGCATTCTCACAGAAAATACTGGAAGCGGGCTTGCCGTTTGGGGCAGAGCAGAGATGATTTTATTTTTGATATCTCTATCCCTAAATTAAAAACAAACTACTATTGAGAAAACAAAGCTAAAAGAAATCCATGGAAAAAATCCATCCACCCAGTCAGAAGTTAGGGGCCAAACAATTCAGCCATCTTGGATTCAGTCATCTTGAAAGTGTTGTAGCTCCGCGTTTTGGGGATATACTAAATGACATACATGGTATTATAAATTGGGTAAGGAACACTGCATATGATATAATTTTGAAAATCAACATGGGTCCGAGTGGGATTCGAACTCAAAACCTCCATATCTCTAATCCAGCACCTTTGCCGTTGATACTAGATGACATACATGGTATTTTAAGTTGGCTAAGGAACACTGCATATGATATAATTTTGAAAATCAACATGGGTCCGAGTGGGATTCGAACTCACAACCTCCATATCTCTAATCCAGCACCTTTGCCGTTGATACTAGATGACATACATGGTATTTTAAGTTGGCTAAGGAACACTGCATATGATATAATTTTGAAAATCAACATGGGTCCGAGTGGGATTCGAACTCAAAACCTCCATCTCTAATCCAGCACCTTTGCCATTGACACTAAATGACATGCATGGTATTTTAAGTTGGCTAAGGAACACTGCATATGATATTCGCACAGGAAGGAAGTGGCGAGCCCATGACGCAGTGGAGAGAGCAGAGGCAAGGCTGCGGCACAGTACCTTAGTAGGCACTGTGGCCACAGGGCGCGCAGGGCTGGGCAGCATCCCGAAGCCTTGCTTCAGCAAAGCCAAAGGGAAGGAAAGGCGGAAACTCATACAGGAGGAGGTTCGGGCAGAGGTGGAAGAGGCTCGCCTCAGCAGAGTGGTGGGCATGAGCAAGCAGGGGGCTTGGACCAAGTGGGAGCATGTCACGAACCGCAAGATCACATGGACTGAGCTGTGGAAGGCGGAGCCACACCATTTCAAGTTTCTTGTCCAGTCGGTTTACGACGTACTTCCAAGCCCTGCTAACTTGTTCACCTGGGGCCTGACAAACTCGCCGGTGTGTCAGCTCTGCCAGAAGAGAGGATCTTTAGAACACATCCTCAGCTGTTGCTCAAAGGCCTTGGGAGATGGCAGATATCGTTGGCGCCACGACCAAGTCCTGCGGGCAATAGCAGACACCATTTGCACCGGCATCAGTGTCAGCAAGGGGCAACAACCAACCAAGAGCGCAATTGCTTTCGTCCGAGCAGGCGAGAAACCTCAACCCTCCAAGAAGACCCAAGGGGGCCTGCTCACTACAGCAAGGGACTGGCAACTCTTGGTTGATCTGGGGAGACAGTTGCGATTCCCAGACAACATCGCATCTACGACACTCCGCCCTGATATGGTGTTGACGTCTACGTCCAGCAGGCAGGTGGTGCTCCTTGAGCTAACAGTTCCCTGGGAGGACCGAATGGAGGAAGCTCAGGAGAGGAAGAGAGCAAAATATGCGGATCTTGTGGCTGAGTGCCGGAGGAATGGTTGGAGTGCCCGCTGCGAGCCAATAGAGGTGGGTTGCAGAGGCTTCGCGGGCAGATCCCTACACCGTGTCCTTGGGCTCCTTGGAATTCGCGGACTGCACAGGAGAAGAGCCACCAAGAACATCTTGGAAGCAGCAGAGAGGGCTTCACGGTGGCTCTGGTTGAGGAGGGGTGAGGCGTGGCGTAGTGCGCTACCTGGACACAAGTCGGGGAACTGATCACCCCCGGCTGGGTCGCCCGGTGAGGGTGTATGACTTAAGACCCGAAACACCCAATGATCGCGGGAGAGTCACTGAAGATGTGTCCAGGTTGCACCACAAGGTGTATTGCAAGTCTGAAAATCAACATGGGTCCGAGTGGGATTTGAACTCACAATCTCCATATCTGTAATCCAGCACCTTTGCCATTGATACTAAATGACATACAGTACATGGTATTTTAAGTTGGCTAAGGAACACTGCATATGATATAATTTTGAAAATCAACATGGGTCCGAGTGGGATTCGAACTCCCAACCTCCATATCTCTAGCGCCTGCTGGCAAACAAACGGCCAACGAAATGTTGAAGAAAGTTCAAGGTGTTGGCCAATCACGAAGCAACCCCCTCGCGTTAACCTCCAATCATATTCCCTCCTCAGCTTCCCCCCTCGAACATTTCGAACAATCCACCAGTCACTGGTCTTCTCGACTACTTTTTTTCACGTCGCGATGGGATGTTCGCTATAGTCAGACCTGCTAAAGAAGACGAAGCAAGTAAACACAACACAAGCTCCCTTTTGGCATGACAACACAACACAACTCAACAACAAACGGTGGAAATATGTCTAAATTCGACAAGGTGAGTGGTTGATTACTATGTGTGTATGGTAGTGATGTGCGGGTCACCCATTGACCCGTGGGCACCTGCGGGCCGGGTGGGTTGGGTTGCAGTTTTTGTAAGTATCGCGGGTTCGCGTGGGTCGGGTCAAAATAGTGAAAACCCGCAACCCGGAACATTTGGAAATGTTGGTGAAATTACAATTTTGTGTTACAGAATTTCCCAATTGCATACAGCCGGCTTGATGACCTGTGAGTTTCAACACTGCTGGTTTATACTTTCTTCCATCGTTAAGAAGTGTATTATCTGATCTAACCATTGTGAAAGAGTCGGTCCTGACTGCGATATCCAATTCATGAGTATGCATTTTCTGGCAAAGTGACATAATATTACAAAAACACATTTCTTTGCGTAAGGGAGCACATTTCCCAACCCATAATTCAACAAATACAACCTAGGACAGAGATCAAAAGTGCACTCACACATATCTTGGATTGCTTCATGAATCTTCTCCCAGAAAGAATAAACAACTTTGCAGTCCCAAAATAAATGCATAAATGTCCCCAGTTCAGTTCCACATTTCTTACACAAAGGAGAATTTACTTCATCAAATTTGTTAAGCTTAACTGGGGTTAGATAATATTTGTAAAGAAATTTATAATTACTTTCCTTAATTTTAATATCTGTAGCCACGGGAGAGGTGAAATCTGTACACATTCTTAACCACTCTTTCTCACTGAAATTCTTTTTTAGATCAAGTTCCCAAATTGATTTCAAGGGCAAAAAAGAGTTCTGTGATCTTTCAGATAACCTTTTATAAAAAAGAGATATCTTCCCCTTAACAGAGGAGGCCGAGGATATGAATTGTTCCGGTTCTGTAGGGCAGAATCTAAGTTGTCCCTTTTCTTGCAAATGGACCATGATGTGGCGGACCTGCAAGTACTTAAAAAAATCTGATCTAGGAATTTCATATTCTCTAGTGATGTCTGCAAATGATTTCACAGACTCAGAACCCTTGTCAAACATGTCTGAAAAAGTCTTTAAACCATTAAGTGTCCAGTTTCGAAAATTTGTTTGTGAAAGAGCTAAGAAGTCTGGGTTGAATGCAATGGGAGAATGTACGCTTATCAAACTATCTTTATCTAGGAACCGGTTACAGTCCTGCCATGCTTTCAGAGTAGCATGTAGTGGAGGTAACTCTTCTACAGTTGTCGGAAGACGTAGAGTCTTAATGTAAAGTGTTGACATAATATCTAATGGAAGACATGTTGATGATTCAAGTGATACCCAAAGAGTGCTAGTTTCTAATTTCCAACTTACAATATTTCTTACCTGGCAGGCCCAGTAATACCACTGAAAGTTAGGGAGTCCTAGCCCCCCTTTAACATAGGATTTAGATAAAGTAGCTAGCTTAACCCTTGGTGTTTTATTGTTCCATATAAATTTTGTTAAAGATTTATTAATTAGCTTTAAAAAAGAAGACGGGACATGACATGGTAACATAATAAAAGCATAAATAAACCTAGGGAGTATACTCATTTTGACCACATTGATCTTACCAATGAGAGAGAATGGAAGAGTGGTCCAAGTCTGCAGCTTGTTTTGACAAACCTCCAACAAAAAGTTGTAGTTTGTCGTAAATAGTTTTTCTAAAGAAGGTGCTACTTGTATTCCAAGATATTTGAACCCATGTATTGACCAAGAGAAAGGGCATTCTTTTTTCTCTTCTTTTTTTTATGTCATCGTCTTTTATAATATTGAGCGGGCAAGCAATTGACTTTTGTAGATTTACCTTATAACCTGAAACTTCAGAAAATGTTTGAATATCCGCTAGTAGCTGAGGCAATGATGACAAAGGGTCAGTTATAAACAATAGTGTATCATCAGCATAAAGTGAAATGGTAACACTTTAGAATAATGGATGCAAAAAAGCATTATAAAGACTTAATAAATAATTAACTATTGATGAACAAAACATTAACCCTTTTAATGCCAATGTTATTTTGGTGAAAATGCTCGATTTGGGCATCACATATTCAACAGGCTGTGGCTGGACAGGGGTAACAGATAGAGCCTAACTGTAAATTACAAAAATGTTGAGGAAGACCCAAAGTTTATTTTGGGAGTAAATATGCATACCTAATTAGCATATTATGACGTCATATGGGGCGGCCATTTTGAATTTTTAATTAGTAATGGAAAATATTGATAATTTTCAATAGATTTTCAATAGATTATTGAATTTATTTAGAAATATGTGGCATCCCATTACTGTCATGTTGTGCACATACATTATGGTCAAGTAAAAAAGTAGTTTTAAGCCTAACATATAGTAAATATTGTAACTAATATTGTAATAATAATAACTAGCAAGAAACGGAATAACTGGGAGGTTGTTGCCTGGAGTGCCAAAAGTGTTTGCATCTACCTGTGACTTTTTAGTCTGTGAAAACCTTTCTCAGACAGGGTAAGCACACATATTCAGTACATATATATGCCTATATAGCCTATTTTACTACACCTGTGACCTATATAGGCTACTGTAGGCCATTTGGATAAGGCGCAGGGGCAATGACCCCTGTATGCATAGGATCATCCTGGATGATCATCAGCATAGCTCAGTGAATGAATGTTACAGATTGTCACTTTTCACAGAACTAATGGGCACAGTGTCAAGATAATGGGCATAAAAAGGCCTAATTTGTATCATGAGGTGTACCCTTGTGAAATCAGTTTCAGGAAAAGGGGTGGAGAGGCGGAGCAAATCAGCATCACCTCTCCTGTTATCTCAGCTCTATTGACTTATAAACTGCTTCTATTCATTTTGGTATCATAGGCTACTGTTAGGCATACAGACATGGATCGAAAGTACACACAGCCCAATTAGGCCGACGTTCTCACGTTATAGTAGGCCTATACTTTATAAGTAACACCTAAAGTCGGCTATCTGAAGGCGATTAGAAGCGGCACCATCTCCCCTCACGCATAGCGCAGCGCTTTCCTCTCCAGTCTCTCCGGTTCCGCCCCCTCTTCCATGCTGCTTTAGTGACATGACAAACTCTAATAAAGACAGTCCAACCACGGCGACCAGCCCAGTTTTCAACAAGTCTAAAATATTCGTGTTATAGGGTATGCGTCTTCATTTCGCCGTGCGCAACGGTAAAAAAAAAAAAAAAAACGCGGATATTTCCCCAAGCCATGTATCGAATTTCTACGGGATGTACAACGTCTAACAGGATAATCCATTATTTTTTGTAGCAGTGGTTTTCCTTACGGTCTTTCATAGAGGGAAATGACATACGTTATCTTTATGTTTTAGCTTTTTTGCCTCCTCCAGCTTAGGGGAAGACGCACGTCAAAGTTCACCACCAAGTGAAATATAGCCTATTTCGATGAACACATGATGACTGCAATCACTTTAGGGGCGACATATGGCATTGTATTGCATATAAAACGCACGACATAGAAATAGTGGTTGCCTATTTAGAGGTTTATTCAGTGAAATTACGCATATCGCCCTGTGGGTTTGGATGACAATAAACGCTTCTCGCATGTTCTAAGGAAATCCCCCGTAACCATTTACAAGTCGCCAAGCAAACACATTCTCACAACCCCGCAAATGTTCATTAGTTTGTGTTCAGGATCATGTTTCCTAGGTCTACACCGTGTTTCTGTGTTTGACAGGGGAGGTCCCAAACAGCCGATTGATCGTCTGTGTTGCAATCTCAGCAGCAACATCTTTTTTGTTATAATAATGGCTGCAATTAGCCTACTTGAGGGGCGAAATACGCAATTGCATTGCACACAAAACATCATGACAAGTTGTCGTCTGGGGGCAGGCCAACTTGCTTCAGATTTATTCAGTGAATGAATCCAGTCGCATGCGTTCAGCTCGCCTGGAACAGGGCTTCGCCTTCGCGTCGCGTGTGTTCAAATGGGAACTCCCCTACCTAATGAAGTCTCCAAACAAACCTCTTCTCTCAATCCCGAAACTTTCCATTGAGTTATGGTTAGGATCAGTTATGTTTGTAAAACTGTTTATGTATGTAAAACTGACGCCATGTTTCCCTGTGTTTGGCAAGGGGATCTATTTCACTGCCTATTCGAATTGGCTGTTCTTCTCTGTAGCCACGGCTAAGCTAGCAATAGGAGACGCATTGTCTAAGGCCATATTATAAATGTCTACACATATACAATCAACTTGTGAGAAAATATAATGTCACTAAACATAAACCACAAAGACAAATTGCATTTAGAATGTATTTGGGCTTGAATTAGAGGAAATTATGTGCACAATCTCACAACGCCGATCCTCCTTTGTTTTGAAATAGTGACTTGCAACGCAACTTCCGCGTCTGGGTTTTCAGATGGAAATTACTCGAAAAAAATGCACTAAGAGGGGTCGAAATTCTTAGAAAGGATTGAAGTACCACATGTCTGCCACCCAGTGGAAAGGAGTATGGACAAGATTTTACACTCTATTCGACGTGACAGCCCACCTAATTCAATACCGCGACCTGTCGCAATTTTGCGACGACGGCAGTAAAAGGGTTAACAAACGTTTGTAAATGACTAGGAAATGTAAACAAATGCTTGTAAATGACTAGGAAATGCTATGTTAATATTTTATATTTATCAAACATTTACAAGTTGCTTGTAAATGAATAAAATACTCTGTTATAAGGTGTGTAAAATCTTGAATATATCATTTGTAGATATTTTATAAAGCATTAATAAAACTTAGTTAATAATAAAAACATTTGTTAATGTTTTATTCATCATTAGTTTATTATTTACTGAGTCTTTACTAAGGAACATTATTATAAAGTGTTACCAGTGTTGTATGATGGTGTGTGTGTGCAGTAACTCCTTTTATCAGAGGGTTAGTTCTAATCTTCTCAGCAAATGGTTCTAGTGCCATGACAAAAAGTAATGGAGAGAGAGGGCAGCCTTGCCTGGTGTCCCTTCCTAGTTGCAGAGGGGCTGACTCCACACTATTGGTATATACAGTAGCATTTGGAGAGTCATATATTGCTTTAATCCATGCAATGAAGTTCTGACCCAACTTAAATTTTTCTAGTACTAAGAAAAGAAAAGAAAATTCTAAGCGGTCAAATGCCTTTTCAGCATCAAGTGATACTAATAGTGATGGTGTTTTGTCTTTATTTAGAAGATGTATAATGTTGAATAGCCGTCTGGTGTTGTCAGATGAGTGACGCCCTTTAATGAATCCAGTTTGATCTAGTTTAATTAATTTGGGCAAAACTGATTCTAGTCTTTTAGACAAAACTTTTGTAATAATTTTATAGTCACAGTTAAGCAAACTTATAGGCCTATATGAGGAACAGCTCTGAGGGTCTTTATCCTCCTTTAATATCAGAGAGATTCTGGCTGTTTTCATAGAAGCTGGTAGAATGTTATCAGTATAAAAGCTATTAACCATTAACATAAAGATGGGTTTTAGTTGTGACCAAAATGTTTGGTAGAATTCTGCAGAAAAACCATCTGGGCCAGGAGATTTATTTGCTGACATTGATTGTATTGTGGCATATACCTCCTCCTCAGAGAAAGTATTATTTATCATTTGTTGGTCTAATACAGTGGTCTGTGGGAGGTCTAAATGTTCCAAGAATGCTTTTGCCTTAGAGGTTGAAATGTTATCTGATTTATATAAGTTACAATAAAAACTGACAAATTCTTTATTTATTTCTAAAGGGTCATATACTAAGTCATTCTCAGTTTTGATAGCCATTATTGTTCTTCTAGCCTGTTCCTTTTTCAAGTAGTGTGCTAGGAATTTTCCGTTTTAGAAACATGTTTTTTTGTTTGATGTAATTAGATTGGTCTAAGTTATAGTCAGCTCTTGCTTTAAATAAGTTTTTCCAGTTTTCTTCTGATTGAATTTGCTTGTGTGATGCTTCTCTGTATAACAGCTCTTCCTTTAGATCCTTTGTAGTTGCCTGCCACAAAAAAAAAAAATCGCCCGCGCATCCCTATACTGGCGAAAGCGCTCTCTTCGTCTTGCGCGCTCCCTCGCTCTCTCTCGCTCACTCACTCACTCACACACAGGCAGGCAATTGAAATTGCCTCAGGAGTTGTTGCTTCGTTCGATTTTGATGTTTTGCACATTTCCTCAACTTAAAGGATAGTTCCGGCGTAAAATGAAAGTTTCACCATCGACTTAAGCTTAATAGAGGCATGAAACGTATGAAAAGAATACCTGATTTGTCTGTGATATGATTGAATGATCGCCGCCCGGATCAAGCACAAGGCACTGACCCTTGCGTACAAAACCATCACAGGAACGGCCCCAGCTTATATATCTGAAGGACCTACTAACGCCTTATGTTACTGGAAGAGAACTACGCTCATCCAGCACAAGCCGTCTGGCTCTGCCATCCAGTCGCTCTAGGTACTCCCAGTCAAGATTGTTCTCCGTTGTGGTACCCAAGTGGTGGAACAGTCTCCCAGAGGCAGCAAGACTAAGCACATCTCTTGCAGCCTTCAAGAAACAACTAAAGACATTCCTTTTTCGAGAGAATCTACTAGACTAATGCTTGAATTGGCCTTGCCCCAGGGCAGACTTTCGCGAAGGGGAGTAGAGTTGCCCAGCCGGGACTCGAACCTGGACCTTCTGGGGTAGTAAACTGGGGCTCTGACCGCTACACCAAAGAGCCAGGCTCCTTGGTGTGACAGTCAGAACACACCCACAACCCTAGTGATGGTCACTCCATCACACTGCCTTCCCCTTCGGGAAGCGTACCCGCGCGCTTCACACACCCATGGTGTCCCTCACGCAACTGCCCATCATGCTTCTCCCATCCAGTGTGCCCCATCATCAATGCTTCACCCATCACTGGGGTCCCTCACACAGGGGTCCTTCACATGGAATTATGGCTCACACACAATGGGTACGCTTCCGATGGCCTCACGGTAGCCATCCCACTTCTGACACCATTTGTCGCGAAGGGGAGTAGAGTTGCCCAGCTGGGACTCGAACCCGGACCTTCTGGGGTAGTAAACTGGGGCTCTGACCGCTACACCAAAGAGCCAGGCTCCTTGGCGTGACAGTCAGAACACACCCACAATCCTAGTGATGGTCACTCCATCACACAGACTCCTGACATGATGTTTCGTTTAGTTTAGTTTGTGAGTGTGTGTTTGTGTGTGTGTGTGTGTGTACTCGTTATTTACTCTATTAAAAAAAAACTAACCCCTCTTTGCAACTGCACTTGTTGTTCTGTATATCTCCTGTGCACTTTGTATTTGCTTGTGATGTTGGCTTGATTATGTCCTCTTTTGAAAGTCGCTTTGGTTATAAAGCGTCTGCCAAATGCAATGTAATGTAATGTAATGAATGAACAACTGATTTCAGACGCAGGCTACTCTAGTTCTGATGGACTGCTGTCACTGTCAGCACTAGTAGCTAGCTTGGATGCTGATGGAGGGGAGAGAGCAGTGATGATGCAAGGGCTGATTCTGTGGTCCAAGATTGAATGATGGCCTGAGAAGATACCTGTAGCTGCTACTATATTGTTGATCTGTGTGGGGTAGTAGCCTAAGCTATGTGTTTGTGGCATATTGTTGAAAGAACTCTGGTATACATCAGAGGAGTGCTGCCAGCCTACTTGCAACACAGACATAATCACTTCAAACTTCAAAATGTGAAAATGGCATAAAGACTGGCCTTTATGCAACCAAGATCCTTATTTATTTGTTTGCTGTGATAATAATGTTCTCATGCATGACATGAAAGTTGGGAAGTTGTAATGATGTAGTCTACGAATTATGTAGTCTATGAATGTATACAAAAACAGCTGTTAAATGGAGTCTATTGCTATAATCATCTAATTATTGTGTTATTAAGCCCCAAGTTTATTTGAAAAATAGTTCTTGCATGCCCAAGAAGTCACACTTTAAGCTAACAATTGCTCTCTGTTGACATTTGTTTAATGTTGGAATGGATGGTCGAAAGGTAGCCCTACCATGGCCATCATCATTAGACAACCAAGGAATGAAGATGGACTAGTGTATTTTCCTTCTTTTTTTCCAGATTGAGAAGTGTTCAAGGATGGCCGGCGGTCAGAGGTCCTGTTGTGTGTCTGTAGATTCTTACTCAGCAGGTAACACTGATATACACTTGAATTGTCACTGATAAACACTTGAATTGTACTTTTCTTTTTTACACTGACATCTACACATGAATATGAATGCTAATGTAATCACTTTTCTTGTTTTGGATCAACTGCCTGCCAACAGGTGCAGACGGCACTGGGGTCCATGGGTTGTATAGACAGATGTACTTCATGAAAGACTGACTGCTTTGCAGACTCAAGCTACTCTGTCCACTGAGGGAGATGCAAGATCTTCAGCCAATGTTGTCTCAGTGAGTAATAATATGAGTCGGCTTGTTAAATGGCTAGATAAAAGTATGTATGTGTAGTTAATGTACATGTACATGAATGTAATATATATTTCAGGGCTATAACAGCGGGGCCATTGGTTGCAGGCAACTTGACAAGATGTCAAAAAAAATATGCCGATAGCTAGCTAACAAAGCTGACAAGACAAGTTGGGGTAGCCCATCACGGGATCATCACCCCCTGAAGACACGAACGTAAAGAATTGAGAAACAGCACAACATGGCAAATAGTTGGTGAAGCCGACATTTGTGATCTTTCTCCGATCAACAGGTCCAGCTTAAACAGTTACAGTTTAATAGGCCAACATGAGCAAACTGACTGGCTACTCTAACGACTGGCTACTGTGACCACATAACACCACTTCAGAGACGCCCCTTTGCGTTATTAGATGAAACACTACACATTTGTTTGACATTCTATGCTTAGGCTACTTACAAAGGATAAAAAAAATCCTTACTGTTTACTTCACTTCACACCGGCCGGAATGAATGGTCGCTGTGTTGGTCATGTTCGGTTCAAAAAGTCATCAGTTTCATGTGCTGCCCAAATCTCGTTATCAAGAAGAATGATTCTTCCTCAGTGTGTGTATTTGTCACATTTCATTGCAGCGGTCGGCCAATGAAGGGGGGCACTATGTAATTCACGACGTAGCCTAATTCAAATAGGCCTAGTCAATTTCTTCAAGGATATACTTACAGTATACAGTGCCGCCAGTTAGTATTGGCACCCTTGAAGTTTAAGCACATTATGAGACATATCTACAGACAACAAATAAAAAGGTCAACCATGATTTTTCTATAGATGGCTTGTGGTTGATACTAAATGTAAAAGTCATCAACATTATTAAATACTAAACTACGAGAGGGAAAAAAATGAGAAGGTAAAGCTCCTGGAATCACTGGTATTGGCACACTTTACTGGATACCATTGTGGAAACCTAATTTGACTCAAATATGGTAGATAACAAATGGGAATTACCTCTGTCAAATTGATTTTGCCCATAGGACATGAATTAGGCAAGGAAGCTTTATATTTATGTTTTAAAGAGCCACCTCTTACATCTTGTGCGTTTTTGACAAATGTGAAGACAGAGGGGCTGCCTTGAACACCAGAAATGCTGTTATTAGCAAAAACAAGACCTCAAAATAATAAAAGGTCATCTCAAAAGACCCAGGTATACCATTTCCAACACTGTGTTGTGTTATTCAGACATTTGCCAAACATAAAGTTGTAAAGAACATTCTTGGATGTGTGAAAAAAATACTTTGTTATTCTAAATATCATTGGACCTTCAATTAAAAGATCATGTTGGTAAAAGTTGTTTATATTTCCATTTATTTCTAGATATATTGCACATTTTGTAAATAAAATGAAGGGGTGCCAATACTAACTGGAGGCGCTGTATCACCTAAGTGAGTAAACCCCTCACAGTTTTTGCAGGTTTGTGAGTATATCTTTTCATAGGAAAGCATTAAAGAAATTTCACTTTGACATAAAGATTAGTGACCTTTTAACAGCATATTTAACCGCTTAAATTTCTTGTTCACTCAGAGAAAAAACAAAATACAGCAATTAATGTTTGAACATGTACCAAAAAGTGAGTACACCCCAGATTAAAATCCGGTAGAGAAGGGGCCGAATCATCTCGAAATGAAAAGGGATTAAAAGGGAGGTCATCGGTGTGCGTTTCAACCTTTCTTTGCATTGAACTTTTACATTTTGAGTGTGCACCTGGCTTAAATAGATTGGTGTGAGATTTGAATGCAATCCTATGGAGAATATCATGATCTGCTTCAGTAGTCACAGTGCATGTTGACATGCATGTTTCTTTTAGGTGTAATTCAGATTGCCAATGTTGACAGCATTCATGCATCCCCAAACCATGTCAGTCCCACTACCATGCTTGACTATTGAGAGGATAAACCACCACACATGCTTGACACCATCTAAAGCATATTTGTTTATCTTGGTCTCAAGATAGATGAACAGACCAAGGATATGGATCACTGGAACCATGCCGTATGATCTGAAGAGACCAAGATATTTTTCTGAGTGACCAACAAATTTAAGCAGTTAAATATGTTGTTAAAAGGTCACTGATCATTGTGTCAAAGTGAAGTTTCTTTAATGCTTTCCTATGAAAAGATATACTCACAAATCTGCTAAAACTGTGAGGGGTGTACTCACTTACATGATATACTGTACATGGATAACCACATTATTTGCACTTGCTGTATGAGAGCATTCAATTTGAAATTATTTTATTTTGTACAAACTGTATTTAATATGTATCTATACAGCATCTGCTATTAGATGCTAAATTGCATTTTGTTGGCCTGTATTTATACTTGATTAACGGCAGTACAATTTAAGATAATCTAATCCAAGTAATCAGATAGAACCATGGTGTAGGCTACCTCTGTGTTGAAAGCTTGTTCAGGGTCATGTCCCCTATGCACTGGTGAGGGATAAATGCAATTTTGTTATTTGCTGTGAAGTGCTGTGTCACAATGACAATGGAAACTTCCCAGGTGAGCTTTTTTGTTGAATACAATATAGCCAGCGTCCTTTACTGCACAGTGGAAGTTCATGAAAAGGCCATTCAAACAGCATACACAATTTGCATTTTATTCAAGAACATAAAAGATCTCTCAGTCTCATAGCTCATTGTGATCACATGGCACATCACAGTACACAGTGCACATAAAGAAGAGTGGAAGGACATGAGCGAATGGAGAACACTGGTCTGGCAAACACGTCTGACTCCAGCCTGTAGCCCTCTTAAACTATAGCCCATATTTAATTAAAAAAAAAAAAAACTTTGATTGATTTATATAATTTATTGTCCCCTGGGCAAAATACCTTTTCACAATCCGCCAAACCACTAGCACAACTCCAACAGAGGAATACAAGGCAGGAGAGATATCACTATCGCTGAAATGACATAAGGAAAGATCACCATCTGATACAACAAATTATAAATACACATGACAGCACAAGAAATTCAACATAAACAACTAGACACTTGGGAGGGTTGAGTCCTTCCTGGGACAATTGTCAGCTGAGATGGCAGGCATGAAAAAGCTCTTGTTGAAGCGTACCGTCGCCATCTCAGAGTCCTGTAGACGCCCAAATGCTGTATGGAGAGGATGCTCATGGTCATCTGTTGCTTGTGTGAGACATGTGACAGCTTTGAACAGGAGCTTTGTGAGGTTGCATGATTTTTAAAAAGATTATTTGTGTTTCTGTTAGAGATGAAGATCGTGTTATACTGTAGAAGCAGTACAGTGGAATGGGTTGGATGATGATAGAAGTTGCGAAACGTCATAATTACATTGATACCCATACA
This sequence comes from Engraulis encrasicolus, assembly GCF_034702125.1. Taxonomy (NCBI): domain Eukaryota; kingdom Metazoa; phylum Chordata; class Actinopteri; order Clupeiformes; family Engraulidae; genus Engraulis; species Engraulis encrasicolus. The sequence goes on from NC_085878.1 coordinate 19,581,937, forward strand.
AAAACCTATCACTCACACCAAGTAAGGGATAAATAACTCTTAGGGACGCCCAAATATGAGTAAGGTCCACATACAGTACACATTCCATACACAATGATTATATTGTAACATACTGTACTGTATAATCTTAATAGATGGGAATATGTACTTGTGATCTTTTAAAAGGTAGGCCTACATACCATAATGCTCCATTTCTCACTTTCCTATCGAACTTGGATAGACATTCAATCACGTACAGTAATTTATTAATATTTTTCTTTTGTATGGGTATGTAAACAGAACTAAATTGAATATAACACACATACAGTACAAGTGTAAAATAACATTCAATGTATTTTCGTACAATACATTGGTGAGTTTGAACAACTGCAGTTGTTTTAACAGCGAACACGGGCGTATGTATCCTCATGGGGAAGCTCTCTCTTCTTCCTCTCTCTTTTCGCTCTCTTCTCTGAGAAGTTCAAGGCTGCATAGTTAACCAGCTCATTGGTATCCTGGACAAACAGAAAAGTAGGCCTACCAGTTAGTTTTTGGGTGAGCATAGGGGAAACGAATATTGAGTTTGAATAAATTAATACTAACACGAGATTAGTAACACACGCATACCTGAGTAACTGGTTGGCCTAGTGCCGACTGACCAGGGTGTGCATGATTGGAACTGGCGTCTTCGATAAAAAATACAAATGGTAAACATAGTATGTATGAAAAATATTACAAACAATCGTATAATTGTTAACATCTTTTGAACATTTTTGATATAAAAGCATTATAGGTATACCTTTATGCAGTTTTTTCCTGTACTGGTTTATTAGATAAACCAAGTAAAATATGAGTAGAAGACACAGCCCCAACACCACAAACAGCCCAACAATGAGATGACCCAAAGATTTCACTACAAAATAAGTAATAAGAACATGTCATGCAATGTTTGCTATGCCCTGAATTAAACATTTATTATTATTATTATTATTATTATTATTATTATTATTATTATTTTCACTGTTAAATCTTCTTTCTTCCCTGTTATCTCTGAAGCATGAGGAAAAACACAATTTAAATATTGTCATTGCTCTCATGAGTATTTAGTTGGATAACCATCCCAACCAAATGCACAATAATTGAGAATGTGCACCAGATTTATTGGATGGAATTATTTTTCTCATTTTGTATCAATGCAATTATGAGTATAGCCTCAAAGAAACACTCTTAAAGCAAAATAACATCTTGTTTCCTGACATCCTGTTAGAATATAAAGATATCCAAAATGTTGTACATGTCTTTACTTACATATCATGCAAGCATTAAGTAATGAACACAAATGCCTACCTGCTGTAACATTTCCCACAGTTATGTTTCCTCTGTTTATTTCTCCACAATTAGCCACGCTACAGAAGAATTCTACATGACTGTTGATGCCAACAGTAGACTCCCTGGGTCCTGTAGCAATTAAGAATGAAGAATAATTCAACAGAACGATGTCCATTTCATAATAAATTAGGACTTACGTAGTATACATTTTTATATCCAAAGTGGTGTACCTTTAAGAAGCAAGAATGATCCATTTCCAAAGTATGCCTCATGCATAACTGTGACAGTGCAGTAATATGTTGCTTCATCTGATGGTGTGATATTCCTCAGGGTAAGATTAAAGAATCCCTTGGATTGCTGTAGTGTAACACATCCACTTGTAGACAGATTTAAAAATGGTTCATGCCATGAAACAAATCCTCTGAAGTGTCTAACTATTGGTTCAGGCTTTGATCCCAGTAGCTGCCTGTACCAACTCAATCGCTCTTCCTTTAAAGACGCAGGGTAAAGACAGGACAAAGTCACTGTGCCTCCAGGCTCTGCCTCTTGTACTCTGTTCAGCTGGAGAACTTCAATTGCTGCAGCTAAAAAGGTTAACAAACACAGGAGTTTTATGACTTTGTTATTGTGTTCCACTTTAGGCTCAGACACCTCAACATCAAACACAAATTATTAGTATTCAGTATTCAGATGAATCATGTGATGAATGATAAATACTACAAGTAATGACAACTGGTATTAAAACAATATTCAATATACTTACACATTGGAAAAAGAATGAACATAAAACCAAAAAACATTGTCCCACTGTCCCATTGTCGACACACAGAGTTCATGTCTTAGTCTCAAATCACCTCAGACTGACTGAAACACTCCACAAAAGACAATTTCCATTTCCTGTTAAAGGTCACATTTACACTACAGTAAATAACTGAGCCCCGCCTCTGTGTTCAAGGGTATGGTGCTGCATCAGACTCAGTTTCTTTGACCACAGATTACGTAAGTGAGAGGCGATTCAGCCTGAGGAAATCATTTCATAAAAGAGTTAATATAAATCAGACCCGCCTCTGAGTTTGTTGGGTCCAGCCTGGTGCTTGTGGCTGGTCGAGCTCCTGTGAATAGCCAGTGAATAATAAAGTATACAAAGGCATCTGAAACTAGTGCTTGTAGCTCCATGGAGTTGTTATGTAATGGTGTATATTACACAAAATGTTGATAGATATGATACTTCAACCACCTTACATCAAAATATGGAGGAGGCACTTGCACATACAATATACAGTCCTTTTTCCTCTTCTTGACCATTATTTCTCTACAATAGGTTAACTTTAAAGCCATTATTCCAGTTGTAAAAAAAATAAGTGAAGCAGAGTGGACAGGTATGTTTGTTAACCAACATGATCAGGGTAAAAGGCCCTCTGCCTTTTGCGAATAGTGCATAAGAGTTCATCGCACCGATGAGTACATTGGTGGTTAGTGGTGCAATTTCAAGCTTTACCCCCTGCTGATGGTCTCGAGCAGACATTGGCTGAACATCACTGTGTGTATGCACTCCTAGGGTGATGGTTGAGGAAGTGGCCTTCAGGAAGAAGATAGATGAATGACATGGAGGTGGAAACTGTCTCCAGCTTCAATTCATGGGGACCCACATTTCAGAGAATCTGATCTACCAACACATTCCACCTGATTAGGAAGGTCCATCTATGTCTGTTTTTAAAGGGTAACTTCAGCCAATTTCAACATGCAGTTGTAATGCTCACACTACCATGGACTTGTCAGTACCTGGGATTTTATTTTTTTCTTCAGCCTTTTCTGAGATACTGGTCATTGTAATAGGGGCAGGTGTTTGTTTACATTTCAAAAAAACATCTTGATTTATTCCCAAAACATCCAAAAGGTTAGGCAACATCAGCAGACAACTAGCAAACAGCGATACCTTTTGGGAAAATATTTGGAGTAGGCCTATGTTAAGATTTTTAAAAATGTTAACAAAAGCTTCCCCCATTAAAATAGCTCATATCTCTGCAAGGGCTGAGCCGAAAAATGCAGCATCACTGGGTACTGACAAGTCAAGGGTAGCGTGACCAATACAACAGCATATTGAAATTGGCTGAAGTGGTCCTTTAACCCTCTAGCTACCATAACGGCTGTGAACGTCTGGCTGGATCTGTATCATAACAGCCGCGGCCGGCCGGAATATTTTCATATGAAAATACGGCTGAACGGCTGTCATCATGCAGTTTTTCCAGCTTTCAAACACTTTAGCTCAATATTACAGACCGTCCTCGATATACTTTCAGTATAAAAACTATATGTTTATATTATTTTATTTTTCAGTATTTTAGATTTTATTTCGAGATGTGCCGCTTTATGCGACTTGGCAATCTGCCGTCAATTCAAATGACGGCCATCCGAGATTGAATGGCTGCAAACACAACCATTCTGTTTCTACAACCAATATACACTAAATATGAAAACTTCCAACCCTCTTCGATCTATTTTCATGGTCAACAGCACATGTTTATGACTATTTAGGCTATTTTTAGATCATGTTGTTTTATTAGGCTTATGAGATGGTGTTCAACTGTGATGGGTTCTGCCATGGTCCTAAATAGCAAACACAACTGGCCAGCCGATGTCTACACGCTACATATTAAAGATGTAAACTGTCTTCGGTGTGTTTTCAGAGTCAAACCATATGTTGGTATCCAACTATCTTAGTTTCCTGGAACAACGAACAGCGACAGCTCTGTGCAACAGGCGCATCGTGTGAAGGAAGCGCAGCATGGAACAATACACATTTTGCGTGTCAGCTTTGGAAAAGCAGTCAAGGACTGTTACTACTTCACGTTGTCCTTCATAAAAATATGCGTGAAGACGTTGAGTTGAATGCTAACTTCCAATAATAGCCTACCAACGTGGTGTTTGTAGCACTTCAATTCCGTATTAGTCGGTGATGCCTGGCGCGTCTTACCTGTGCCAAATTGTTGGGGAACTTCCTTAGAGCTCCATTCATGTCCTGTCTGCTATCGCGGACACTTCTATGGTTATCCTTACACGTCTTTGGCATGGTTCAGTTCAAACATTATTAGCTAGTGTAGTCCATTACAGTTATCGCATATAATCCATAGGCCTACCGCTTGAAAACAGGACTTCTGGGTGAACGACATTTGTTGTCGTCACATGTTCATTGTTCAACTTTGACCCTGGATGGATGGACGGAAGGATAGATAGGCCTAGATAATATCGGATTTTATAACATTTTTATAATTTAATCCACATCAAAGGCACTCTATGGGAATACTGAACAATTAATTATCCATAAATGATATACCATTTGAAAGTGTGTTTTGACTACTTTAATATGAAAGTAACTTGTAATTGACACTTTTCATTTCTTTTCAAGTTATTTGACATTATTTAAAATATGACCAAAATGTCAATTTTTCCTTAGAATTCTTGGTAGAATTCCGGCCTATTCAATGAAATTTCTGGTAGCTAGAGGCTTAAAGGTCACTGAATAAGCCGCATAATGCATCACAGGCACTCGACTCCCTGCCATTGAGTGGAACAATGAACTCAGAAATGTATTGATATTTTACAGAAACAATGTGAGGTAGTCTGTCACACAGTTGAAGCACAGAAGAGGATGGGTGCTGAAAAGGGACAACAACCCATATTTTAGAAGCAAATCGATTTTAGAATGACTTCATAACAATGAAATACACAGTCTGGAATAGCCCAGTCAAAACCCTGAAAAAATAAATTGCGATGACGTCAAGAAAGCCGTTCACTCCAGACATCCAAGAAAACTTGCTGAAGAGGGGCAGTTTTGTAAAGAAGAGGGAGACAAGATATCCAGTTTGTTAATCTGATCTGCAACTTCAGGAAACGTGTGGTTAAGGTTTTTGCGATTAACTGAAGTTTAAAGCCTATCGAATGCAAGGGTGTACTTACTTATGCCTTGCTGTCCTGTGAATGTTTACATCTTATGGCCAATAAAAATATGATAACATGTAAATGTTTGGGTGGAATTAGTTAAAGCAGACTCTGATTGTTCCTTCTTGTGATTTCCGGGAAGATCAGACCATGTTTTATGACCAATTTTGACAGAAATGTAAGACATTTCAAAGGAAAAAAATACGTATCGGGAAAAAAATACGTATCGGGATCAGATCGGCAAGCATGAAAAAATCAGATCCAAATCCGATCCAGAATCTAGTCCGGTCCGTGTTTTCTGGCTCACCCGCAATCCATTCCAGTTTTTACTGTGGTTGTTCTTAAACTCCGGTCCGCATTTTCCAGCACACCTTCAGCTCTCGTCAGCACACACGTGGGAGCAACTGCTTAGCTCTCATTCGGCTCTCACAAGCGCAGGCGATGCAAGTTTTTCAGTCTGTGGTTTCAAAAAGCTTTAAACTGTCCTGAGTGTCCGTGAACAGTCCAGACACACAGAATTGCACGCTTCATGCCACTCTGCCTGCGTTTCAGATGGCATTTCAGTAACAAGCGCTAATGTTTGTCTACAAACACTGAACATTCAGATTTCACACGCTCCGAGGCGCTTTCCTCTCATCCCCCAAAGTTTGTTTGTTGCCCAGCCACTAAGTTACCGCTCCCTTTCTGTCCCACGACGTGTGAGTGTGTACGCGTGTGACAGGCACGTGCACTCCAAAACGGCAGGGGAGGCACGGCCTCACCAGCCCCAGATGATTATGATGAGATGCAGTAAATGCACTGTAAAACATTTGAAGCCAGTTCGACTTCCAAATCCAAGTTCCCCTGCTGCCTTAAGTTTGCAAGTTAACTGAACTTCAGGATTATTTTTGTATCAACTCAGAAATCAAAGTCTATAAAGTTGATCCAACTACAATGTTGTCGTTGTCTCAACATAATGTTCTTAGTCGTCAAAGTTGATTGGACTTTGTAGCAATTGTTCAATGAAATTGATAGTGTAAGCTGAATTAAAAAGTCATTACAAATCACTTCAACTTCAGATGGAAAGTTTAAATAACACAATGATAGACATCATGTGATATATGATTGAAATTCCACATTTATTTTAACTTGTATAGTACATTCAAAAAAGACTACCAAAACCAAGTTCCCCTGCTGCCTTGAAATTATAAGTCAAAACGTGAATTCAACTACATATTTGTTGTTCAAGTTCAATTTCACATATTAATACATACACAGATGGTTACTACTTTATACCACCAAAATTCATGACAAATCAGCTAGCCAAACAGGGCACGGGAGAAATTGGGGTTGCAGTAAGAAAACATTATGTTTTGGTAAGACTGATGGAGGGAGAAAGGATTTATGTAGAAGAAAATGTACTGTACAGAGCTGTGGTCTATTGGGCATTAAGCTTAATCTTGCAATTGGAAGGTTGCAGGTTTGAATCTGTAACCATACATCAGTACCCTCATCCATGACTTCTGGGCCATTAGGAATCTAATTCAAATATTACTCCAGGGACCGTTTTACCAATATGTAGTGTGATGTCATTGAAAAGAGTACAGTACATGATGTAGTACAAGTCCAAAACACTATGTGGTCAACAGTCCATGTTTTGTGAACACACAAAAGATTCAGTCTTTTTCTTCACATTGAGCCCAACTAGCCAGTTGCCATGCCCCCTTTGAGATGAATGATGTCGACCTTGTGATGAATGATGAAGACTTGTAGCAGGCCTTTGTCTTTGATAAGCAGTCCAACTTGCATCCCTATCAGCCTCAAGCTGGTCTTCACCATGAACCTGAAAAGATAAAAATAAGAAAAATATATATACTTATGTGTGAAACATTACTGCCATCACTCTCACACACACACACACACACACACAAAAACAGGGTGTCCCGAAACACTTAAAACCAAAATACTGTATGTGTGCATTGTTTTTTATTCTTCAAAGTGTAAGAAAATGTGCACAGACATCATTTTACAGTTCTGTCTATTCTCAAAAATATGTCTTTAGGTTTACACTGTGAGACCTGCAACAGTCCTTGGAAGTGAATGCAGCCATTCCAAATGAATGCATAATATTACAAATAGAGTTGTATGTGGTAAAGTGCGTTGCCACTAGTGCCTGGATTAGAGTGGATGTCAGTTTGAGAATAGATGGTGACTAAACAGTCACATGATATTTAATTGACACCTACTTAACGATGTAAAGTGTGTGCATTATTTCCACACACACACACACACACACACACACACACACACACACACACACACACACACACACACACACACACACACACACACACACACACACACACAGTATATGGGTGGACTATAACTGTTGTTAGACAAGAGAATGACCTAAATTAGGAAAACATTTGTAAATATGAAGACTTACAGCATACTGCAGGAATCCTCTTGAAAGTGTGGGAGTTGATGTAGAGCTGTGCAGTGGTTTTGGTTTGTGTCCTGCAAAAACAGGTGAGTGTAGTTGTAAGTGATTAGGATTACCTTGAATCCAAACCTAGGCACTAGTGTAACATTACTGCCATTTCTCTCTCTCTCTCTCTCTCCTGGCATAAGTAGACAAGTCCCCTACCACAGTTGCTTGTGTATCAGTTACATTTATACGGGTTTAGGAAAGGATTTGTAAAGTCTTACGTCGTACTGGAGGATTCCTCTGAGTCAATGTAGAGCTGTTGTCCTCTGCTTTAGGTCTGTGTCCTGCAAAAACAGGAGAATGTAGATGAATTGTACGTATTACATTGAATCACAATCTCTGTACATATTGATAGAAAAACACAGCATAGAACACAATTATATTCCATACAGTCACTAGAGTACAGTAGGCTACCTACCTGTTTTCAGTGTCTCTCTGAAGAACCTCAAGCCAACCCAGAAAGAATGGAAAGGTCCCATGAAGGTCTGTGGTAGCAGTCTTGTGGAACACCGTTAGCTGAAGCAGATAAATAACAGAAAAGAAAAGAATAATGTATAAGAGATGGAGACATAAAAACAACTTTGAAGTTTATGTGAATGAATATGAATGAGAACAGTTAATTAATATGGGTTATATTGCTCAAATAACATAATCCATTATATATGCCACATTCATTAGACAGATGTACCTGTATTACTCATTAAACACACTCCATGGCCTCAATGTAGTTCAGAATCTTCTTCTTCCTCTTCGGTGAGAATGTTCCCGGCAGCTCTATTGTCACTCAGACCCCATCATCCGTTGGTAGAAGCATGAAGCACCCTGTAGTTAAAACACACAATAGTTCTCTTGTAATACTAAGTTTTTACACGCTTTTCCTCTTGACTAATGTTGTCTACCGAATGTGTTATATCAGCATTGAACGCTGAAAGCACCGCTTCAAAAGGCACATTGCCGCAATGGTTAACTGACATATTTAAAATAGCCAATAATGTCCTTCAGCAGTAGGCCTGTCTGAGTTTGACTTCGATTAAAATGAAGTAAATAAACAGCCAAGTTTATACACCGATATCTCCTTTGAGGTAGTCTGAATAAAATTCTACAGGGTGACCTTTTAAATGGTAGGCCTAGTTCTAATGCGTGTAAAAAACGGTGCGTAAAACATGTTCCGATGAGGTCCCCTTTCACAACGCTGGGTGTTCGGACACAATTACACAACCTTGTAGCATAGCAATCTGACGATTGGCCATTTGGAACTACAAACTCATGAGATGTGGATAACCTGCCATTTGAAATAAGCAATTACCATTTCGTGCATGACCGGTTTCTCCTACATTAAACATTTCATATTTTGCGCGCAACATGGCTAGTGTTAGGCTAGTGAGCCCACCATACCAGAGATATTTTTTAAAAGTTTATCCTTTTGGGCTTCAGTTTAACCGATAGGCATGTTACATCACTGATTCTGACAATTAGAAATAGTTTAACTTACCGGTCAAAGACTGGATGTGGCTCAATCGCCATGGAGAGTGCGAGTTAAATCCAGCATTTGACGGTTGGTGTTGAGGTCCTTAATTCCATTGCTAACGACGGCTGTCTTCTTCCGCGCTTCGGTGCAGCTGTGATTTCTTATTTTTGCCCGAGAATCGAGTTTCACGGTGTTATTAAGCTATTAGTAAACCATTTCCATTCTTCAGGGCCGGCTTATTTGACTCAGCATTCAGCAAACAGACGTTCCAACTTCATGCTGCATGTATGTTGTTTAGCCCCACCCCCACTGATTCGCGGTTATTTCCATTCAAACCTTTGACTTTCAAAACCAAGTTCAACCAAACCATGGAACTTCAACTCAATGGATTTCTCAGAGTTAAATATTCCTGCCTTTCCCTCTCTTTCTTTTTTTCAACGGCTGACTTGCCAACCTAAGTTCATTCAACACTTCAAATCTGCCAGAACTATCAAATAATCAACACAATAGGCATGTGTAAGTTGTATTAGAGAAAAAACTTCCTCACTTAAGTTAAATATCGAGGACTTATCAGAGCTCATTCTGTTGAAGAGACCTAGTAAGTGGTTTTAACTAAGCGAGGCTGCAATGTTTTACAGTGTGTGAATAATAGTTAGGCCTACAATAACAGCTATTGTTTTCGAGCATCTGCACCATAACTACCATTTAAGCAGTGTTTAAACTGTTTCACTCGTTTTCAGTCATTTTTGTGGCCAAAATCGTAATATTTGCCCATTTCATGTCAAATTCCTCCGAATACGCTGAATTTGGGGCAACTCTGAATTTGCCTCACCCCCGGATTGCGCCATCCCTCGTTAACAGGCTTGAGCGCATGCGCCATTTTGCTCGTTCTGTGAATGCAACCTGGTAATATTGTATTAAACGTTTTTATACATTTAATAGAAGTATGTATGGTGTGCCCTCATTTCCTGATATTTTTTTTTACTATTTTCTACGTGTGATTATCATTTCTTTACTCTGAACGCCCACTGAAATATACAGTGGTGAGGCCAGCAGTAGCCTGGCCGCAGACTCCTTCTGGCGTTGAGTCTTGCTGGCCAGTTACGTCATAGCGAATCTGAAATTCACAATACAGTCAGTCGGTGTTGTTGGCTAGCTTGCTCACTTTGACTGCTACAAGTGGATTTCATAACGAAACTAAGACCATTCTCAAAGTTGGATTTCCAAGGGGAAAATATGTGATAAAGAATGGAGGACCGACAGAGCTGAAGGGTTTGCTGCAGGTGACCGGTCAACTACCCGATCATTTCAAAGTGAGCGGTACAACAGAAACTATTTTTTTGTTTCCCCGGTGTCTTGTTTGCAACCGGCGAGAATGTGTGGAAGAACATTCGCATGGGATTTCACGACTTAACAATTTACTAAGGACTAAGGAGCCTCACAAAACAAATCCTCGCGGCTACTCATATTCATATTCAATGCCAAATTGCTTTGGACGTTTGGGGCGTCTCGAATAGATGTGGCTTTGGATGAACAGCGCCGGCTAAAGTAACGTTAGCATGCGCAACGCCAAAAGTGAAGGAAAAGAGCGGCGCCTGGACCTGATGTACGGGTTAAAGGTAAGATCAGTGTTTCCTATGTGTGTGAAGCCTGTGTTTGTGAGACCCGTGGGGAGATAAAGAATCCGCCGTGATTCTGTCTGGTGTGGTGGTAGCTTTTGTGATCTGAACAGGATTCTCATGTGCCCTGTAACTGTTTGTAAAGTTGAGTACAGGGCGTTGAGGTAAATCAAATATACCCGTGTAGCCTAACTACAAGACTCTGATCTAATTCCAAAGTGTAGGCATAACATAAATGACAGTCCCAAAATATTTGGTGACCATATCGAAGCTTGTGTAGTAATCTGTTTAAATGTTGACATTCGCTTCCTGCCACACCTTTGTCCCACATCGTTTGCCGTAGCCTCGTACAAGTAGATGTAGGCCTACATTTGCACGAGAATCCGGTGCTTATCACAAAAGCTACCACACCAGTTTGTTCGCCGTGGTGCTCAGCGGTCTATATGACACCATGTTTTGAATCCTGTGTGTGTGTGTGTGTCTTTCATTGAGCATCCGCCCTGATGTGGTTTATGTGAGACCACTGTTTGAATCCTGTGTGTGTGTGGGCTGTGAAGGAGCTACACTCTTCACTACTCTCCCCTCCTCCTCTCCTCTCCTCTCCTCTCCTCTCCTCTCCTTTCCTTTCCTTTCCTTTCCTTTCCTTTCCTTTCCTTTCCTTTCCTTTCCTCTCCTCTCTTTTCCCATCTCCTCTCCTCTCCTCTCCTCTCCTCTCCCCTCTCCTCCTCTCCTCTCCTCTCTTTTCCCATCTCCTCTCCTCTCCTCTCCACTCCACTACTCTCCTCTCCTCTGCTCTGCTCTCCAGCTCTCTCTGCCATGATGCTTCTGTTTGTCCACATTGCTGCTGTGTGGTTTATGTGAGACCACTGTTTGAATCCTGTGTGTGTGTGTGTGTGTGTGTGTGTGTGTGTGTGTGTGTGTGTGTGTGTGTGTGTGTGTGTGTGTGTGTGTGTGTGTCTTTCATTGAGCATCCGCCCTGATGTGGTTTATGTGAGACCACTGTTTGAATCCTGTGTGTGTGAGAGCAGTGGGCTGTGAAGGAGCTACACTCTTCACTACTCTCTCCTCTCCTCTCCTTTCCTTTCCTTTCCTTTCCTTTCCTTTCCTCTCCTCTCTTTTCCCATCTCCTCTCCTCTCTTCTCCTCTCTTTTCCCATCTCCTCTCCTCCCCTCTCCTCTCCTCTCCTCTCCTCTCCTCTCCACTCCTCTCCTCTGCTCTCCAGCTCTCTCTGCCGTGATGCTTCTGTTTGTCCACATTGCTGCTGTGTGGTTTATGTGAGACCACTGTTTGAATCCTGTGTGTGTGTGTGTGTGTGTGTGTGTGTGTGTGTGTGTGTGTGTGTGTGTGTGTGTGTGTGTGTGTGTGTGTGTGTGAGAGAGAGAGTGAGAGATCTAATAACATTTTCTCTACGGAAATGCAGCATGTTTTATTTTGTAGGCCTACCTTATGTTAAGAAAGCTATGACATATGAAACTTATCAGTAGGCGTATTTGGTAAATTTACAAAAATGTACTTATACTGTAGCTGTAGTATTATATATTTGAAAATCTGATATTGGAAAAGTCAGTGCCTCACCAGCCATAAAGTTGACCGCACGTTACTGGCGTGTGAGTGTTTCATGGACAATGCCGTCTTGCTAAAATGCTAAGCAGATGTTAAATTAAGGATGTGCTAATTCACATGGAGGAGCAAAAGCATACGGTAGAAAATGGTATTGTTAAATGTTATTGTGTCCACTGACCTGAGTAAATAAATATTATAGTAGCCTACTGGACAGTGGTTGTGTCCAAATTAGTTTATGATTTATTTTAGATATTTATCTAATTCCATTTTGATTAATTTGTAGCAGTTGTTAAGTTGTGATTGTTGTTTATTGGCATTAATCTAGGCTGTATTAGGCTACCTATGGCATAATGATGGAGGATCTTAGGCTACTTTGGGCATATGAGAGGGCCTACTAGTCTACTGTGTGTCTTGGAATTTTCTTTAGGCCTACTTTTTTGTCTATGTTAAACGTAAACTCGTCCTGAATTGTCAACATGCTGGCAGCCTACAAAAAAATCGACCTTTGCATGGAAAACAGATGAATACTTAAACTGCTTGAATAAGCATTCACTTACAGTTTAGAATATTATTTGCACTGATGGATTTTTAATGGTTTCCTTGGAATTTGGTTCAAGAGTAGAGCACTGGTGGCATTTTTGTTTGTGTAGTTAATTGAGTATTATTTTGCCCAATTTGTATTTAACAGGTTTCTCAGTACAAGGGTGGGAGACGTGACGCCTTGTTTTTTCGTAACATTGGTTAAAAACCTACAAAACTGTTATTTTCCTTTAAAAAACAAATGTCAATGAAAGAATATGTGGTACATTATGTTTCATATTAGTCTTAGATGAGAAGAAACATTTTTGTTAAGATTTATGTAAAGGTTTATATGTCAAATTTCCTGCGGTGTGACTGTAACATTAATGAAACAATATATAATAATATATATATAAATTAACCAACAACATTTTGAATAATGTATGAAGCATTTGGCATGATTACATAAATCTTAACTTTAGATTAAGATATGTGAATGTGGAAAAAACTCAAGACAGTAATATTAATTACAAGTTCAATGTCGTAACACAAATTGCGTCCTGTGGGGTGACATGTATGTCAATGTTTGTGAATGGGCAGCTGCAAGGCCAACTACAAGGGTCTTAAAGACTGGCTCCTAACCAGTCAGTACCTCAGTTATTGGAGAGTGTAGTGGAAGTTTAAGGTGACTCTTAACCTCTTAATATGTCTTCATATTGCAATCTTTCTGTCACGCAATGCTTAGGTTCATTTTATGGTGTCCTGTGGTGTGACTGCTCTTATAGGAGGAAAAATACGTTTTTTTATTAATGAAAACACATATTAAGATTAAACACAATATCATTATCAAGTTAAGATCAGCTCAGATGTCAGTCATGTATACAAATGGATTAAAATGGCCATAATGCAGTGAATTCCCTGTGGTGTGACTCCATTTTCTATGCTATGTGTTGATGCAGGACACATTTTCCCAAAAATGGCAAAAATAAGGTGAAATTCCACAGACCACTAGGTGCTTTATTTTTTTCTATTTTTTCCAATTTTTATCCATCATTTTTTTCAGGAATTTGAAATACTTTTTTTTTTTTTGCGTTACGCCCTTAAACGTCAACCACCCACAAACCATTGTGTATTACTCAAATTCACCTAATTCAGCTGGATAGTTGTTATCAAGAGTAAACCCCTTTTCACCATGAGTGTGACAAGAAAGTAAGTAGGCTAAATAACTTTCAATTTAAATACTCCGATAGGCCGGTATCGGTATCGGATCGGAAGTGAAATAAAATATCGGTATCGGATCGGAAGTGCAAAAACCTGGATCGGGACATCTCTAGACTGTATGCTGCATTCAGATTCTTGGGATTTGAGCTGTTTTATTACAAATGTGGGTATGTCAGAACTGAATGAACAACTTCTAATGCAAAATGAGGAGTTATTTCATGTTTTTATGTGTCACCGGAAGGAACCTGATCAGCTGCCCGGCAGCTCCCCGCCTTAGATATTAGTCCCACTCTAATTCAGAAGAGAACTTAGAAACACACAGGTGATGCAAGTACACTGATTGTTTTTATTATTATTTCCAAGTTAAAATACTTTGTACCAAGTGGATAAAGGGAATATTAAATGAATGCCTAACAGAAATTAGGGCCCACAATATAGACAAAGCACAGTATGAAATCAGCAGACCTAGGCACAGCAATGACACAGCACCCTCATGCAAACAAAATACATCCACCCCAAAGATGTATCAAACAGCAAACAAAATAAATCAAACCCTTCGCACAGCACAGAATAAATATTGCACTGCAAACCCACAGCAATCTGATGTTGTGCCAATTCAGATGGTACAGCACTGGGCCCAGATGTGAACTATTAAATCGTGCAATTCCCTCGTGCAGTGTGAGCAGGAGCTTAATACCTGTGATTGAAAATACTGTACTGTGTATGCTTGCCTTAAAACAAGTCACGTGTGGAAAAAGTTCAGAGCTTGGTATGAAGAAATTCAGAATCGCCCCGGATTAAGAAACAAAAGTACGGTTCCATATTGAGCTGAAACCGAACACAATTTCGTTAAAATCCAGGAAATTGCATCTAAGCAATACTTTATATGGGGGAGGACCCCCAAACCCTCCCCAGACAGTTGTCAATCATACAAATATAGGCTTAAGTGCACCAGTGGCCATTCATATGTAGTTTTTCTGTGCGTTCCGGGACCTCTGTCCAACTCGTCATCGTTGTGACGTCATATGTGTTTTGCAGCATAAAGCTCAAAGAATTCATGCATTTCCACTGAATTAATTTTGCAGTCTGTTTGTATCTCGCCGTTTCCTATCATTATTTGTGCTTGTCAATCGGCTTATCGTGACTTAATCAAAGATGGTGAAGTTCTCCAAGGCGCAGCCTGTAAAGATAACCCTTTATCTAAAGTATTGAGTAACTTTCAGCCTCGTAAATGAGTGGAAAGTAGAGATTTATTACGATGGCTACTTCGGTGCCGACCCACTCACAGCAGATGCCCAATTTTAGTATCGTCTAACTAGCGCTGGATTCTGAATGCAGGGCACGTATGGATGTGAGGTATGTGGCAAAAGTTAGCTCTCAGCATCAGGGCCGCTGACAGCTTTGAATGGGCCCGGGACAAACATTTCTGAATGGGACCCCCTTCCCCTAATGCCATTTGAACCATGACACCCATCCAGTAGTCCACCCGAAGTGTTGTCTGGGTTGGGCTTACATTTACAGAGTTACCAAGTTATTTGATGTTTATTCCGGATAGCTTGTCACAAGCGCACATGGATCCCGGACACATCTCCAAACTTACCCCACAAAAATCACATATCACAACACCAAACTTCTACAGTAGTACAAATATGGTCTGTACTCACAAAACGAAGCATTTGGAAGTTTGTAAATGGTCCAGAAGTTTATTATTATCAACACAAGCAACTATAGCTTTTCTGCTGCTAAAACCGCGCCGGCGTTACTTCCGTCATCTGAGACTAGCCCGTAGCTAGCTCCTCGACAAAGTTCCAGACGAGAGTATTAAAACATGTTTTCACTGAATTGTGATTAAGGCTTATATTTTAAAGGCAACACTTAAAATATATTTCAAATGTTACCTACTATCAATTAGACAAGGATTTTTGTTATCAATACTGATGCTGATTTCACTTTTCATTGTGCATATTATGAGCTTCGTGTAAGCCTACACTGTTTTTTTGACAAACTATTGGTAAATGCCGTATCTGTTGCTTACAATATAGTTTGTTTCATTTACTGTAAGAGAACATGATGATGCCATTCAAAGAGGATAATTGCATTTTATTCATTGTTGATGACCAGATCCATCGGTAAATGTGAAAAAAGCTGAAGTCAGTCTCATTGGTCATTGTGATCACATGGCACATCACAGTACACAGTGCAAACAAATAAGTTAAACTACCATAAATGTGAGCAGGGGGGGGACCAGGCATGATAGCTCCTGGGGGACCATTGTTAGGGGACAGTGCCATGGTCCTCAGGACACCAGTGCTAAATGTAAATTTACCGATATGTTGTTACCTATGGTAGCACAAGAAACACACTATCAGACAACCAGACACATTCAGGAGGTTTGTGTCCATACAGGGATACTGGGGAGGATGTTGAGATGCGAGCATGTTGTATCAGCAGGGTGTGCAGAGCGGTAGGATGATGCTGGAGTACAGAAGTGGCAGAACACAATGTACATTGATACCCATAAAAAAGAACACTACTCAATATAATTAATGGATGACTTGTACGGTAGGCTGTATGGATAGGGACGCCCATAAATTGTATGAGTAAGGCAACATTGCATATACAATGGTTTATTGCAACACATTACATTACATTACATTGCACTTAGCTGACGCTTTCATTTATTCAAAGCGACTTTCAGTTATTATTTGTCAGGGTATTGGTTACAGTCCCTGGAGCAATGTGGGGTTAGGTGCCTTGCTCAAGGGCACTTCAGCCATGGATGGAGATGTAGGGAAAGGTCAGGGGGGATTCGAACCTGCAATCCCTAGATTGAAAGACCAACTATCTTACCACTAGGCCACGGCTGCCCCAACACATAGTATAAACTTCATAGATGGAATCTGTGCTCACATTCCATAAAAGTGGCCCATTCCTCATTTCCCCCATATGACCATTGAATCACTTTGTAAGTGGGTATGTAAATTGAACTAAAATACAAGCCATATACAGTATATGTAACATACTGTACTTTCATACATTGGTTTGAGCCTATGACCGTTTGAGCGTCTCTCATTCCTCAACAGCGAACACGGGAGTATATATCCTCATGGGGAAGCTCTCTCTTCTTCTTCTCTCTTTTCGCTCTCTTCTCTGAGAAGTTCAAGGCTGCATAGTTAACCAGCTCATTGGCATCCTGGACAAACAAAGTACAAGTTACTTCTTTGGACATGGGAAATATACAGTATAAACAGTTTGAATAAAATAAGACTAGTATGAGTAGTAACACAAGTATACCTGCGTAGCTGGTTGGTTTAGTGATGATAGACCTGAGTGCAAATGTTTAGAACTGGCATCTTTAATAAAGAGGCAAATTGCAAACAGATGTATGAACAAAATGGACATTGACAGTAATGTAATTTTTAACATATTTTCATATGAA
The DNA here is from genome assembly GCF_034702125.1 of Engraulis encrasicolus. NCBI lineage: Eukaryota > Metazoa > Chordata > Actinopteri > Clupeiformes > Engraulidae > Engraulis > Engraulis encrasicolus. The sequence goes on from NC_085878.1 coordinate 19,599,480, forward strand.
GGTCTTAAAAGTATACCTTTATGCTGTTTCCTGTACTGGTTTATTAGATAAACCAAGTAAGATATGAGAACAAGACACAGCCCCAACACCGCAATCAGCCCATAGACAATAGGAGCCAAAGATTTCTCTGCAAAATAATCAACAAGTTCATGTCATGGAGTATTTGCCATTTGGTATAAGTCTTATTACAAGGCTTGTTCTTCTTATATCTTAGCAAAGAAAAAGCACTGTTCACTTGAATGGGGCTCCAAAACATCTGCAGATATGATATAACAAACCTGTGAATTTAATAACATACTACTACCACTGAAACTGCTATTTTTTGTTTCATATCACTCTGCAAGGAGTCTAATCACTTTTTTGCTCAATGTCAACTGATGTCGCTGAGCAAGAGAACAGAACAATTAAACATGTGCGAAGGAGGGATGTCAACAGATATAATTTTTAAATCCCCAACAATTAAACTTTTCATTAAATCAATAGCCTATGTGGTTGTCATAATTATGGTGAACAATTAATAATCTTAGGACAGCCATGTAATAAGGAAGACAAAACTGTAAGTTGCTATTCCACGATAGGGAACTTCTTTCTGAACATTATCCCTTACCAATCTAATTCCACTCCAACATTCCTCTATATTATATAAGTGTTGAGGGTTTAAACATTTCTCTTGAGCATGCAGGATAAGGACATGCAGGATAATCAACCATGTAGGATAGGATTTCGTGCATTTAATTAGGGATCTAATTTGTTTTCCCCATATGATTCAAACAAATTCAAACAACTGCAAATATAAACACAAATATCCAAAACAATTTAAATGATCTGTGTTAGGCTCTTATTAGCAGTTACTAATGATAGGGTAGAAGATAAACACACAATCCTACCTGCTTTGCCACTTTCCTCGGTTTTGTTTAGTTCTCCACAATTAGCCACATTACAGAAGAAGGCTGCATGACTGTTGATGCCAAGACTGGACTCTTTGGGCCCTGTAAGAATTGAGAAGAAGCCATTAATTCATCTGAGTCATCGTGTCCATTATTTGCATTGAGTTAATATGCATTGTTACAGTATATCCAAAATGGTAAACCTTTCAGAATCAAGAATGTTCCATTTCCAAAGTAAATCCCATCTAAAACTATGAGAATGCAGTAGTATGCTGCTTCATCTGATGGCATGATATTCCTCAGGGTAAGGTTAAAGAATCCCTCAGAGTGTTTCACTGAAATGCGTCCACTTGTAGACTGATTTGAAAATGCTGAGTCCCATGAAACCATTTTCCTGAATTGTCTAACTATTGGTTCAGGCTTTGATCCCAGTAGCTGCTTGTACCAACTCAATGACTCATGCTGATGAGACGCAGGGTAAAAACATGGCAAAGTCACTGTGCCTCCAGGTTCAGCATCTTGTACTCTATTCAGCTGGAGAACTTCAATTGTTGCATGATCTAAAAGGTTAACAAAAATAATTATTAGATTTATTATTATTATTATTATCATTATTATTGTTATTAGTTCCATAGAAGGCTCAGGCGCTGCAACATCAAATCTTTACACAAGTAATACTTATTCAGACGAATCATGATGAATGATAAATGCTACAATTACAGATAAATAATAATAGAAATGTTCAATTTACTCACATGTTGGGAGAAGAATGAATATAAAAAACAAAATCATCTTCCTACTAGTACTGTTTGCTGACACACACAGTTCATGTCTCAGTTCCAAATGCCTCAGACTGACAGAAACACTCCACAAAAGAGAAAGACCCTTTCCTGTTAACTCATTGGCTCCCAGCAATTTTTATATCAGAGGAACCCCATATTGCCAGAGCTTTTAAATCATTTTGAGGGTTTTTTCAAGGCACAGAAAATTGAGTTCTATTTCTATGTCAACACCTCCTACCAAAAACACAGCTTAGACTATCATTTGTCATGAGAAAATAAAGTGTTTGTCTCTACCCCTTTCCATTATTTCATAATCATCTGTTGAAAATAAGAGGAATTAGTACTATATTTCCAAACGTTTATTTGCCCTATTAACATCACCCATAACGACACCAAACCCTATCAAATGAAATAACAGAGTTTTCTTTCATCTGTAAATAAAATGGCTGTCCTCCTTCAGTCGACTCCATGGAGGTAGTATAAGAACTGGAGAGAGTGAATAAGTCCCGCCCCCAGTCATTTCAATGGGGAATATATCCAAAACTAAAGGGCCGTACACACACGTCGCTGCTATTTACTCGCTACTTGCTCACTCGCCTACTTGCCACTCGCTCTGGGTGATTTTGTTTACTGGTTGTCATGGTTCCCGCTGTCCGCGCCAATAACGTCCGTACGAAACAAAATGTAGGGCTACGCTGTTTAACGTTGATCGTGTGCTGTGCACAACCATGCATATGAGCCTTTGATGGTGTACACTGTATTTATTTTCCTCAACACTTTTAACCAAAGTGTGATGGCGTGCAGAAGTTGGGTGGTCAGACTGTGGTCAGAACACCACAGGGGCAACGTCACCTGTCAATAATCTGTATTCTGCATTCCAATTGGTTACTCGCTTAACTCGCGTCGCTCGAAGATAAAATAAGTTTATCTCGGAACCCGCCCACATCGCATCGCCTGTACTCTCCTCGCCTACTCGCCAGCGAGACTCGCTGGAACACGTAGACATTCTATTGACTTCATCCGCTGAGCGAGTAACTAGCAGAGACGTGTGTGTACGGCCCTTAAGGATATACACCTTGATTTTGGGGGGAAAAATCAATGTGTGTGGCCACCAATATGAAAGGTCAACTAGAGGGACAAGTTAAATCCTACAAACACATAGGGACTATCATTGACTCCAAATTAAATTTCCAGGAAAATTGTGAAGCTGTATGCAAAAAACGTCAACAGCGTTTACACTGCTTGAGGAAGCTTTGCCAGTTTAATGTTGATAAGTCCATGATGATTTTGTTTTATCGTTCCTTTATTGAATCAATTTTGTCTTTTTCTTTAGCTTCATGGTTTGGCCATGTCCCCCTTACACACAAGAACCGCCTATACCAAATTGTTAAGTGGTCAAGTAAACTGATCGGTGAATCACAGCTGCACCCTTCTTCCCTGTATGCAAAGCAACTACAGCGGATAGCAATGGCTATCCTTGATGATAGCAGACACCCTTTGAATAGTGAGTTCCAGTACCTGCCCTCTGGACGGAGGCTGGTAGTTCCTGGTTGCAGAACCAATAGGTTCAAAAGCAGTTTTGTCCCAGCTGCAATTACTTTGCTAGACAAGATGTAAAATAAACAAAGTATAACTTGCAGGGTTACCTATGTATTTGTAAAAATGCCCTTTGCACTTCAGCTGCGCCAGGAGTGTGGTGTCACGTCTGCAATGGTCCTGCAGTGGTTGTATGAGGTGCTGTGGTCCACCACCCCTTGTGTGTATATGTTGTATGTGTATTAGTCAAAAAATTATTTGATTCTTTGTGTAGCCTACATGTGTTTTTACCTTCGGGTACCAATAAAGTTGAACTGAATGCTAGGCTAGTGAATTCAGCCAAAATTGAACCATTTTTTCAGCTGCAAAGATGGAGCTTCATGGAGCTCATTTCCGCCGACAGTTTACTCAGCCAGTTACGTGCCACGTTACTGACTGAAGTAAGGTTGACCAGAAAGCTGTATGGAAGACGGGCATTAGATGCATGGAGGTATTATATGGTGCCCAACCACAGACCTGTAAAGGAAATGGCGGATGGCGGAAATGAGCGAATTTGTGATAATGGCAATGAGGAAGTGCCTTGCTAATCGGCGAAGCTAAACAGCCAAATCCTGACCCCTTGGTTGACATCTTACTATGGGTAACGCCTCTGTGTGTGAGTATTTGCCGAAGCTCTCTTTCTATCACGCCATTAGGCCAATGAGCTTCGCTTATTTGTGGCCTACCTGGCGGTATAAAACCGCCTAGTGCTTGCTCAGAACCTTATTCTGATCTCTCTCTTCGCCCCTGACATTTCAGGATTAGCAGCTCCACTTAAGCCGGGCATACACTGTGCAATATTTTTGCTCGTGGGTATTAAGCTCCTGCTCACACTGCACGATGGAATTTCGCGACAGACATGTTTCCCTGGTCAGCAGAGGAGGGAACATGCGCACCTGAGGTGGAGATGAGGTCGCGCTCATCAGCAAATCGCACGGCCCTATTAATTTGTGCGTGTGAAGTGTCAAATCGGGTCGTAGCACTGCTTTAACTGTGCGATTTACGCACGAGCCACGACCAGGATTTCAAACGGTTTTGATTTTCTTGCGACCCTGCGATTGCACAATCGTGAGGCGAAATCGCTTGTCGTTACCCCATGTACACTGCACGATGCGTGACTCACGATTGAGCAAGAAATCGGCCCGACTCCCAAAAATCGCGTGAGTGCCAGATCGGGGTAAAACCGGGGCAAAAGTCGCACAGTGTAAGCCCAGCTTTAGTCGAAAGAGTCTCTCTGACCGAGTACTTTTCGTGCTGTCTTTGGTGTTTTGTTTGTAAAACGGTGTTCACTGAGTCATATAACTGTCTGCTAACTCATTGTCTAGCAAGCTAGCAAGTCTTGTCCTCCTACAGTAGCTAATTATAACTAGCTCTGCGTAGCTTTAACTACTGAAGCGACGACTTCTACAGATGAAGGTAAGGCGTTTCTCATCCTTACCTGAATTCCTGTGGATTCCACGTGCTTCCCACGTTGCTGCGGAGGATGTCCACTTTGTGTCCGAGTTCAGAGGCAAAATGCTGACACTCCATCACGGCAACCCTCCTCAGGACCACACGGTGAAACTGCACGGAGCTGCAGAAAGGGGACGCCTTGCTGACGGAGGGGCTGGCTTAGGCCGATGTTCCCCAGTCCAGTGGCATATAACCAGGCTGAAGAGCGACTCATGGTCAGTTCAGGTGAAAGACTCTCTTTGATGTCAAAGACTTGTACGTGATAAACACTGAAAAACTCCAATGGGGGAAGTGCACAGCACCACACACCATCACAATGATGAGCATGTCTCATCCTCAAACCGGCCCCGGGAAAGACGTGATGAGGCAGCCAGTGTGGTTACCTACGTAACCCATGGGAGTCTGCTATCACTGATGCCAGTCTCAGGTGAAAGAATGTCTTTGGTGTCAAAGACTCCTGCTTAATAAACACTAAAACACCACACACCAACACACTGGTGACTATGTGTTATCCTCACACTGGCCCCAGGAAAGACATAATAAGGTGGCTGCTTCGTCTGCCGTCATCCACCACCACCCCAAAAAAGGCAGGCAGCAGGGTGGGATGCAACAACCCCCCCACCCCCAGTCAGCTGGCTAGGGCTGCCTCGTAAATACGCTCCAAATCTGACCGTCCCGTATCTACTTAAAAGTAGTGTAGAACGGTGAGCTTGTACTACGGTCCTATTATGGTACTACAAATTTCAGTAATGGGGGTGTGTAAGAGGCCCACACGTAATTCACAATACTTGAGTGTTGAGCAGCCATCCTGTTTCCTGAGGTGTCCGCGTTATGGTGATTCCTCTCCTTCCATGAGCAAGAATAGCAAGGTTTTGACTGCCTGAGGGCTTCTCATTTTCCTAGTCTGACTAGAACGGCACCTACAAACTACTAACTCCTACACGTCTTCACGTGCGTCCGCTGACCTGAGTTGTGAGTTACAAGACTCTCACCTCTCACCACCGATTTTGGTGCGATAAAAATGGGCAAAAAAAGAAATAAGGCTACCTTGTAAAGTACGCTCCAAACTTGACTGCCCCCATGTCTAACTGAGAGTAGTGTAGACCGGTGTGTGCGTTATGAGTCCACAAATCTCAGTGATGTGGTGCACAGGAGCCCCACGCATGATTTCCCATACTCAAACGTTGGGCAACCGCCCTCGTCTAGTTCAGTGGCCTAGGGGCCCCGGAGGTTTACTCCACGGCAGCAGGGTGGGATGCCAGCATTCCCCCAGGGCCATACAGTCAACCGCCCTGGCTGCCTGGTAAAGTGTGTTCCAAACATGTTCGCCTCCGTGTCTAACTAAAAGTAGTGTAGAACAGTGTGTGCGTCCTGTGAGTACGGATTACAGTGTAGAGGAGCCCCATGCATGATTCCCAACACTCGAGCGTTGTGCAGCCAACCTGGTTCAGGAGGCATAGACATTATAGAGCTTGAAAGTCCCGCCCCTTAGTTCCGCATTTCACAGGACCTAAGCTGACCATCTAACAACATGGTAGCAAGTGAATATCTTCTGATTTAAGCCATTACATGCGCTGGGCAAATATGCTGTTTAAGAGGCTAGATATTACTGATGCAGAAGTAACAATCTCTTTTCGCGAGGCCATCTGCATGAAAAATGTGAAGAAACACCCTTCTAAAAAGTTTGGGGGTTCGTACGAAAAATTTAACAAAAATATCAGAGACAACATATGTGGGGCTCGTGGCACAACTCGAAGGGGATCGAAATATCATTTGAATTCTGCCATTGGATTACATGCTACAATTTTCTGTTAAAAATGCTGTTGAGGTCCCATGAAATCGGGGTAAGTGACGTCACTTTCAAGCTCTATGGCAATTCCCCTCCTTCCACGGACAAAGGTAGTGAGGTTTTAGGCCTGCCTTAGGGCTCAATGGCATTCGGGATTCCTAGTTTGACTAGCTCTTTTACGTCTTCGCATGCGTCTGCTGATCCATGTTCATCAGCTGCCAGACTATCACCTCTCACCACCGATGCACGGTGCGCTTGAGATGGTCTGAGACTCTTCTTGACGCATAGCACTCTCCCGTTTGCTCAGGGTCTTGAGGCGCATTAGAGGCATTCAGCTATGACCATTCCCCTTGCGCTGGAACAAAGCTCTTCACATGAACCACAAGGTGTTGGTGCGCGTAATTATGCGGGCCCTTGGAGATCTCTGGGGACCTTTACGTATGGTCACCACGTGCGCCCGGTTCTGTGGATCTAAGCTCCCTTATTGATAAGGTTGGTATATCTGGTTTTACAAGTGCAGGTAACGTGTGCGAATCGAGCCCACTCTACCCCTACCTCCTCTCAACTACTCATTCCCATGAGTCTTCACGTAACGTTACGTCAGGCAGTTTAGAAATCAAAATGTCTACGGAGGAGTTGAGAAAGAAGTTGGTGAATAAACATTACAAAGTTGTTGCCAATACCTCTTCTAAAGTAAAGTCAGATGTTCGGAAGCATTTTTCGATGTGTGGCGGATGGTGACAACAACTTTGTTGAAGACTTCGTGGCATGTAAGAAGTGTCTGAAAGTGTTTGTGCACGGCAGCCGAAAGTGTGGGACTTCGTTGCTTAAGAAGCATGCGGACGTCTGCCCGGCAACCAGCGAAAACACATCCAGGATTACAATGGAAAGTTTTGTGAAGAAGGCAGCAGTACTGCAGGTGCTTTGCAAAGAGGACAAGGATGCTGTCACCAAGCTTTGCGTGGGGTTACTTTGCAACGACATCCGACCCTTCGAGACAGTGCATGGTGAGGGTTATTTTGCATTAGCACAGGGGCTGATCGATGTTGGTGCAAGAGCTGGTTGTGTTGTAGCGAAGCAACTTCTGCCTAACCCTACAACAGTTTCTTGTGGAGTAAAGAGATACGCAGAGGAGATTCATCTGCAAACAATCCCGTAACTCAAGATGCTGTTGTCCGTCCACAACGGGTCTGTTACCTTGGATATGTGGACGGAAGCTACAGAAAAAACGACTACCTCTGTGTCACTCTGCACTACATTGACAGCCAGTGGTACCTGATTGAGCGGGTACTGTGCACATCAGAGTGGGACAGCTCCCTCCGTAATAACATCAAGCCCGCAATAGCTAGTGCAGGTTCAGCATTGATGAGTTCTACTCCAAGCTAGTCTACGTCACAGACAGGACAGCAATCATTGTAGGAGACCTCCGTTCGGTGACAAGGCCGAGCTGTGCTGCCCACATTCTGAACACTGTCCTGTCCATCACCTTCAACAGGATCTCGCAGGAGTACAATGGCAATGGGCATGAGCTCACTACCCTGATTGATGCTGCAAAGTCACTAGTGACATAGTACTTCAAGCATTCAAATGTCCAGACTCGCTTGAAAAAACACTCAAAGCCTCAGTGGAGACGCGCTGGAATTTCCTGCATACGATGCTTGAATCCATCAGCTGTCAGTACAATGACATCCGTAGTCTGCTGGAAGGGCGAGGTGAGGTGGGCCGCCAATACAACTTGGAGGGAGTGGCGCTCGCTGACAGTATGATGTTCCTGGGCCGCTTCAACACTTCACCTTACCATCGTTTGGTTTGAGCTTATCCGACGCCACTTGTCCCACTCTCCAACTGACAGCATGGCCATCTCCTCGCTGAAAGAAAAGTGCCTGGCCACTCTGCAGGAGAAGTTTGAGGTCCATCCGTTGCACAGGCTTGCAGTGTTTCTTCATCCAAAACTTAAGAGCCTTAAGTTACTTGCTGACAGCGAGGAAGTGGCAAACGTCCACAGTGAGACGCAGCGCCTTTTGAAAGGTTAGTATTAATTAGCCTATTAATAAACACAACACAAACAAGCAAATAATAATAACAATTTAAAAAAAGTATCACATGTAGGCATTTGAGCAAAACATTTTTGGCATTTTTTAAAATTCATTACAGAGCACAAGGATAAGAGTGGAAGTCCGGACTCAGAGCAGTGTCAACAACGCCCCCCTCCCGAGAAGCGACCCCGAGTGACAAATGACACACTAGCGGACGTGGAGGATTCCAGTGATGAGGCCCAGCAGTACCAGGATGAAGTTGCTGCATACATCCACTTCAAAACAAGTGTGCAGGATATGTCATCCAGGAGAGGAGAAGTCAGCTGAGACCATCAACTGTGCACGATATTCTGTTCCTTCAACATTAAGCATCATACCAAACACACATTCTACCTGTTAGGCAGATTGATCTCCTTTGCGCAAGCCGGCTACTGTCATCTGTGATACACACACTGATCTGGGCTTTTCTCGGTGCGCGCACAGACGCACACGCACACAACAAATCTCTCTCTCACACACACACACACACTCACACGCATACAACGTCCGGCCGCTTCCAGTGTGTTCCAGTTTTTTCATGCGGGTAAGGTTCGGGTGTCGGGTCTATTTATAGCGGTTTGGGTCGGGTGCGGATTTCACATTTAAATTCTGTCTAGTAGTTTTTCGGGTTTGGCATGTAGTTTGACGGGCTCAGGTGGGTGCGGTTTGTGAAAATCTGACCCGTGCAGGACTCTGGTCTGGCGTTCCGCTGGGTCTGGGTCTCCGCTCTAATTTATTCCAAAGGTAGGTTCAAATTAGGACTCTATGCAGGCCAGTCAAGTTCAAGAAATGATTTGTAGATTTTTTGCCTTTCTTGTATTGCCCCTAAACTGGGATCAAGAGCCTCCTACCACCCCCAATGCACAAATGGTTTGGTCCTTCATTACAAGGGGGAAAAATAGGACATCATTCGGCTTCAACCAGTGTGCTTGTTATTTGCCAACCTGTCTCAGGACAAATCAGGAGGAGAGAAGAAGAAACCTGGGGCCTCATTTATCAAGCGTTCTTAGGCACAGATCTGTGCGTAAAGCATGCGTGCGATCATTCCTGAGCAAAGTGGGATTTATGAACATGTACTTGAACATAGAAATGTGCCTAAGTCTACGCACAACTCAGACCATGCTTGCAAGTGGAAGAAAAATGAAATTGCAAATAATATTGACCGTGCAAGGTACAGTTTGCTTTGAATGGCAATGGAGTATGACAGTGTGCTATTTGACAGTGTTTTCTTCCATGTGTGTCTCCTTCTTTTATTTATTTTGAAACACTGTCCTCCCCCTGTCGAAAACACCTCCATTTCTGCCGCAGAAATGTTTCTATCTCTGCACTTCCCGCCAGCACTTCGAGTGGCGCTTGTGTTCAGGTGTGTCCAAACAGGGTTGCGCCTTCGAATTAACATGGCATTTGAATATATTTTAATGCCATATATGGTTACTTGGAGGCGTTTCGGGACGCAAATTACCCCGAATGCGCGCGTGCACAGTGATTTGGAAGGTGTGGGATTTATCATGTGGAGGTGTGCAGCCAACGCACGTTTGATAAATCCCGATTTTTCTATACTTGCGACCATTCTATATTTCACTCGTAGGATACAATTTAGAAGGCATTCTATGAACAAATGATACATGAGGCCCCAGGATCCTCTGGGATTCACTGAAAAGATTCTTCTGAAGATGCAAGTCACCTAAGCATGGGGTGGCAGCTAAGCAAACATACCTGCCGACCATTACGCATTTTGTGTAGCAGATACAGATTTTGACATCAAACTACGGCGCTGTCACTTCAAAATACTGGAAAAAACAATAGCAAAGTGTGTTCATGGGCCCTTATAAATTGCTCTGTAGACTTGCATGGACTTTGAGAAAGGTAGCCTGTATGGGAATAGTGAATTGCGTCCAGTTGCTAAATCCGTAAACTTATGAAAATAAATGAAGGCCGAGGTCTGTCGTAATGATTCACCCAATGTTTCGCCGTATTTGACGGCAATATGTTGTTGCTTGTTTTGATATTGGACCGAAACGAGATTACTTCCGAATGAGAAAATGTGTTGATGACCGCGCTATAAATTAGCAGATTAGCAACAAACTAAATTCGGTTTCCCTTTGCGCCGGATCATTTTAACTCGGGAAAATAAAGCGATAGTTCTAACGGTTGTGCTCGGAGTAGGTCAGGAATAGGCCTACTGTTCCCCCCTGAGTCATGGCCCATTCTGTGAACAGGTGTAACAGGTGGTGCGTCATACCAAATATGCATCACTCCAGGACTACTATCCGTAATCACGTATGGCAATCTATTAATAAAATCAATTCTCCTATCATCATATATGTGCCGAACAGTGAACAATAGCCAACTCATAACGGCAGATGAGGCTAGATAGGCCTACTATTATGCAGAGAAGTGAAAAAAAAGAAGCGATCCCCTCAAAATTACCGTGGAAGTTCCAAGAGCATTGGCCATTAGCCCCCGTCCCTCAGTAGAGCCACTACATGACGCATTTTGTACTGAATGAATGCTGAAAGTGTGATTTTGATGTTAGCCCCCAAGGTAATAATATTAACCTGATATTATCCTAGCTAAGATAACACTTGTCTTTATCTTTTTCTCTACTGCTGATGCTTCTTCACAGTAGGTGACAACATCACATCACCATTTATTAATATTGGGGGAGATGATGTAAGAATCATTACAATTCAACTTTTTGTTCATAAAAATCACTGAAATGCCTCTGTATTTTATAATCAAATTATACATTTTCCTACATGTACCTTCTACAGCCAAAAAAATAATCAGCAAATGCTTCAATTTCATACTCAATTCCAGCTCCTTAACACCCCCCAAGTGACCAAATGCTCTGTTTGGCTGGTACATAGGATAACTTAATAGCCACTTAGGCCTACTAGCCAGACTGGTGGTATGTTTGACTAGTAAGATTAACAGCCATATTGGCTGGTGATCAATAAAGTTAATTTAGAGGCCTGAATTCCAGCACACTATATCATGGTGTTATGGTGTGAAACAAAAAAAAAACATCTTTCATGAAAGTTTAATAAATTATGGTAGTTCAAAGTACTGTGAAGAGCAAGATAAACTATTTGCCAGATACACGGGATGTTAATTAACCCTGGCACCCCTGCTCTAAATGGATAAAGATTCAGAGATTTTTGTCCGTGCCCAGCGGAAGCTGTCAGCAGCCCAGTGCCTCATACTGCATCTGCTGTTTGCATGTCTAATTAGATGCTAAATCGCATATTCTTGCCCTGTATTTTTACTTGAGTAATGACAAAGTTGAATCTAATGTAATTTATGTCATCAGGCAGTAGCCTAATATACCTCAGTTTTGGCTTTGAAAGCTTGGCCATGTCCAACGATTATCGCTGTGTGTGCTTGCATGATGTTTTTGTCACATACACTATACACCATTGGTAAATTCCCTATTTAGTGCATATGATGTAGCTGGCTCCCTTAACTGTAGAAGGACAGGCAAAAGCCATTCAAATAGGATACACAATTGCAGTTTATTCAAAGTTTATGAACATTAAGGATACTTTAGTAAGGGGGGAAAAAGCTAATGTCAGTAGTACCATTGATCATTGTGATCACATCACAGTGCACAATGCACACAAAGAAGCTTAGCCTCTGCAAACATGAGCAGGGAACAGTCCTAACAACAGCTACCAGAAAGCAGAGTGGAGGGACATGTCTGTCTTTATCAAGACTTTGATTTAAAACCCTGAAACTACAACTCTGATTCTTTAACAGCTAGCGTTGCTGCCCCAGGTTTAACAAAGAAGTTAGTTTGATTGACGTAATTTATTGTCCCCTGGGGAAAATTAGTTTTCACAATCCCCCTAACTACTCAAAAGCACAAACCCAACACAGGGGAATACAGGAAAGACATCAGTATTATTGAAAAACATACGGGAGGAACACCATTTTATATAGCAAAATATAACTGCAGCACAAGTAATACAACATCCAGGGTCCACCTAGTCCGTACAGGGTCACTGGAGGTTGTTGAGTGCTGAGATGGCCGAGTGCTGACATGGAGGCTCTTGCTGAAGCGTCCCCGTTGCTGCCTCAGAGTCCTACTCAGGTCCAGATAGTAGCCGTGTGTGAGTATGTGCGTAATTGTGATTTTTGTCAGGTTGTGTCTGTTGGAGGTAAAACCACAGAAACACTTTTCAAGTACCATATTTAGTTTTTGATGGGTATAAACAGGAAAGCCATAAAATATACTTTACTTTCATACATTGGTGTAAGCCGACAAGTTTGAAAATGTGTCATTTCCTAACAGCGAACACGGGAGTATATATCCTCCTTCGGCACCTCTCTCTTCCTCTCTCGTTTTGCTCTCTTCTCTGAGAAGTTCAAGGCTGCATAGTTAATCAATTCATGAGTGTCCTGGACAAACAGACAAGTACCATAGAAGTTATTTTCTGGGGTAGACATGGAAAATAGGAACATTCAGTTTGACAAAAAAAATCAATAAGACCATGAAATTAATGGGATCAGTTCTATGTTCCCACAGCCCATTGGTCCCACAGCTCATTCCTGCTGCTCCACGTTCCCACATTTTTAAGAAATGATTCAAATGTAGGACCTTTGTTCCACAACTCCATGTTCTGAGTAAACTAACTCCATGTTCTGAGTAAACTAAGAGAATGTGCCTTTCTCCTCGCCATGGAACATAGGGCCTAAATTTCAATAAACTCTTAGAAATTTGTGACCATGGAGCAGCAGGAATATGCTGTGGGACCATTGGGCCTAAAAATTAACGTTAAAAATCTTAGTGATGTGGGACCAATGGGTTGAGGGACCAATGGGCTGTGGGAACATAGACACGCTCCCAGATTAATAACACAAGTACCTGAGTAACTGGTTGCCTTTGTACCGATTGACCAGAGCGCACATCTTAAATGAACAGACAAAAGGTTAAGATTTGGAGGAAAAAAGCATTTTACACTGAAAATCGTATAATTTTATAACACGTTTTGATATAAAGATCTTATAGGTATACCTTTATGCTGATTTTTCCTGTACTGGTTTATTAGATAAACCAAATACGATATGAGCACAAGACCCAGCCCCAACACAGCAATCAGCCCAAAAATGAGAGGATCCACATATTTCTCTATAAAATATGTAACAAGAACAAGCCATGTGATGTTTGCTGCCCTTAATTTAACATGTATTTGTTTTTATATAGCACAATTTCACTTACGTTTATGTGGTTGGATGTCCCAACCAAAAATGTACAAAAATTCCAAAACACCAAATTCAGTGCATTTGATATTTTTCTCAATTATAAATTCAAAGAAACACATTTTAAACAGTATTCTTTTTTCGCTTTGAATTTAGACCTAAAATGAATATTAATGTGATATGAAAGTTATGAACTATTACTCATCATAAAAACGAATATCCACAAAGTTTTAAATGATCTTTTTAGCAGTTACTTATCATGTCGGCATACAGTGAGAACAAATATGCCTACCTGCTGTCAAACATTTTTCAGTTTTGTTTTCTCTGTTTTCTCTACAAGCCACATTACAGAAGAATTCTGTATGACTGTTGATGCCAACAGTAGACTCTCTGGGTCCTATGGGGATTGAGAAGAAGGCAGTAATTCATCATTAATCATCCTGTCCATTTCACAGTGAATCAGGATGCAACATACATTGTTAAATTCACAGTTGTATACCTTTCAGAGACAAGAATGTTCCATTGCCAAAGTAGATCTCATTCATAGCTGTGAGAGTGCAGTAATATGTCGCTTCATCGGATGGTGTGATATTCCTCAGGGTAAGATTAAAGGATCCCTCAGGGCTCTGTAGTGTAATACGTCCACTTTCAAACTGTGTTAAAAAGGGTTCATGCCATAAAACAGTATTTCCCTGACGTTTAACTATTGGTTCAGGCTTAAATCCCAGTAGCTGCCTGTACCAACCCAATGTCTCATCCTTATAAGACAATTCATAAAGACATGGCAAAGCCACGGCGCCTCCAGGTTCTGCTTCTTGTAGTCTGTTCATCTGGAGAACTTCAATTGTTGCATCTGGACGTTCAGAAACCAGAAACATAACAGTTTCATTCTGTTAATATTAATATCCATACAATAGGCTCAGACACGCCAACATTACATTTGAACTAAAATTCAAATTAATCATGTTAAATGATGAATACTATTATAAGTGACAAATAATACAGAAAACAATCTTCCATGTACTTACACATTGGGAAAAGAAAGAATACAAAAAACAAAATCATTGTCTCACTAGTCCTGTGTGTCAACACACACAGGTCATGTCTGAGTTTCAAATAACCTCAGACTGGCTGAAACACTCCACAAAAGAGAAAGATCATTTCCTGTTAAATGTCCTACGTGCATTTCTGTAAATCACTGAGCCCCGCCTCTGAGTTTGAGTTTGTGGAGAGGCCAGAGTGCTGCATGAGCCTTTATACCTTGGCCTTCATACACATGCTGATATTTTTAAAGGTGCACTGTGCAGGAAATGGTCAAAAAAGGTACTGCAACTATGCTGCTCATAGCTCATGACTGAAACAGTCATTTTTGCAGCTAAAAATGTATGTCTGGAAATTAAAAATGGCGTACCATCGAGAAGATCCCCCGTTTAATGTATGAAAATGGCAATTTTCCCTGTCATAATGAATACTTCCAGAATTTGATGGTGGTGGAAGTATTCATGAAAAAGGTAACATTAGTGATGGGTAGCATGAATTCTGGAAATAAACAACTAATAATCTTGCAAAAAACACAAGAGTCCAGATCCTAACAGTACGGCCCCCTCAAGGGACAGCTTCCAGACATCCCACAAAGCCAATTGGAGGCACAAAAGACGCTGCGAATGGGGCACCTAAGTCTCCACTCCTTCCGGGCGGCTCATGGGGCTGTGAAAGCCTAAACTTTTGACTGGGCTGTAATGGACTGATCAAAGCGATTTTCCAATCCACCTCGCATTCCCCCGTCGATCACAGATATGCTGTACCTCAGAATTAATGATAACCAATGGTGTGCTTGTTGGCTTCACTTAGCAAGCGATTTTTGAGTTGTGTGTGTGCAAAAATGTGTAATTATTTGGACTACGCAACAGAAGTCTCATGTCCGACGTGCAACCACTTCAACCGCAGTGCAGCGGTAGGGTTGGCTGTGCCTCGGTTCACCTCAAATATGCGAGGCGCACGTTGTAGTCTCTAACACAGTTTTAAGCAATAGTTAAAATAACCTTTCTTGCGTGCCGAAAATGAACGGTCTTACGACGCAAGTCCAAACCTTTCAAATTCACTGCCATCATAGCAGGATTTAGCTTGACTCGCTCCATTTACTCCCATTCAAAATGTTGAGAGCTACAGCCCCATGCATCGGAAGTAGAAGGGTCTGACTTAGGTGCCCCATTGGGGACATCCGTAGGGGGAGGAACGGCAGGGCTGGGCACACTGCCCGGCCAACGGAGGAGGCACAGAGCCGGATACATTCTGGACATGGGGCAGACCCAGTGCAAGGGGCAGGCACAGGGGATGGCAATACAGACAGAGCAAGACAGGCAGACTCAGTGCAATGGACAAAGTCAAGGGGCAGACAGCAGAGTTAGGTGAATGGTTCAACTTGAGCATTGGATCGGTGAAATTTGGACATGGGGCAGTCAGGCTTTGGATGAGGAGAACAGGAGGGCTGGGAGGTCGGCTTTGGAGGCTGGGAGACACAGACAGGGACAAATATGGGAACCTTGACGGGCACAGTGACAGGAACGGGGACAGAGATGATGACAGGAACAGGCACAGTCACAGTGACGTTAACAAAAAATGATGAGGGGAAACGGGCCGAACGGGCTGGAACCCAGACAGGGATAGACACAGCAGTGGGAACCTGGACACAAATTGGGACTGAAACTGGAATGGTGAGTGGAACAGTAACAGGTATGGTAACTGGCAGGGGAATAAGGAGGGGTTTTGGAACATTGGGCTGAGGTGAGTAGATGGAGCAGGCCGGTTTACAGACGATGACTGGGAGGCGGGAGCAGGAACTGGTGTAGGCGAGGCGGGGTCTGGAGCAGGTGCAGGCAGAGAGGATCTATGGGTAATACAAGAGAGGAATCTCGCAACTTTTTCCGGGTGGTACTGTCAACTAAGTGGCGCCATCCAGACAGCGCAGAGGAGCGCCAAGGAGCGCAGAGGCTGTTAGAATGAATGGGGTCCCATGGAGCTCAACCACAGATGCTGCCATTGCTTTGGGAGAGAATTGGTATCATTGTTTCATTTTATTTTTCCCAAAGGCAGGATAAATTATCCTTTCAAACAGCACTTAGTTTGAATGTTTAAACTCGCTGGATCTTTGTAAAATACGTCTCTATTGTCAATATGACGTCACGAGTGGCTTCACACACTGCGTTTGGATTGGTCGTCCGGAGCAATTTTGTTAGCAAGATGCTAGCGGAGCCTGACTCATAAATGCCAAAGCTGTAAGAAATCAGAAGGACATAACTCCCAGGTTATTGTACATTTCATTTAAATCCACATTGGTTTCTCAGAACTTACAGTAATATTGTCAAGTTTCAGCCGACAGTGAGCGCAATTGTCAGTTATTAGCGCCAGCCTTATGGGCTCTGCTGTTTCGACAGCGCTCCCTAGGTGAACTGCAGGCAAGGGTTGGAGGGCGGGATTGGACACTGTTGTAAACCCACTGTGGTGCAGGGCAGGCGAGGCGGGGTCTAGAGCAGGTGCAGGGCAAGTGGGGTCTGGAGCTGGTGCAGGAGATGCGGGGCCTGGAGCTGGGGCAGGAGCAGAGGCGGCACCAACCAGAGTAGGGGAGGCACCAACAGGAGCGGGGGCCAACAGAAACAGGAGGCGCACACAGGAACAGAACAGTCACCAACAGGAACAGTCCAAACAGGAACAGAGGCGGCGCCAACAGAAAGAAGATCGAGGGAAGCATCAGTAGTAGGGCTGGTTACGGGTGGCACTGCTAGACTGGTAGGCGGAGTCCGAGAGTCAGGTTCTTCTCCTGCCAGGGGCTCGGTCAGGGTGGGTGCATCGACCACCAGGGGGTTGGATAGGGCAAGTGTGATGGACTCTGGCTCTGGGTCATCCAGCAGTGCGACGGATGTATGGGGTCAGGGGGCGCGAAGTCATCCTTCGCGTCGTCAGATACTATGGCATCTGGGCTGTCCACAGCGGCAGGAGTATCGGCCAGGGCAATGGGTGTCTTGGACACGTTGAGAGTCTCAGACGTGTCAGGGGTCTTGGGAGGGAACGTGCCATCCGGCTCGGGGGCTGGCGACCAAGCGGCGTCCGGCTTGGGGGCTGGCGGCCAAGCGGCGTCCGGCTCGGGGGGTGAATCCAGGATTGTGCATGGTTGGTGACAACCAAAGAAACTCGACAGAAGAACAATCTCTCGGGGGGAATTGCATTGGCCATGGTGTAGTACGGGAGCGTTGCCTGAGGACACGAGTGGATGGAAAATTCGTCCTGGTGTTGGGGGGTGGGGTCAATTACCTGCAATGAGATGAGACCAACTTTTAGCCAAACCGAGTGGGATCACCTGTGAATGTTAAGTCTTAAAATGTGTGTAAAATGTGTGTCTCTCTCATGCTATCATTTGACTCTGAAGAAGGTGTAGCAACACCAAAACGTTGGTCACGTGGGTGCACAAAACTGAAGTCTTCAAAACTAAGCTGCAGTGTGCTCCAGCTTCTCCTTTCCAGTGATGTCTGTCCCACTGTGATGCACCTGCAAGCAGGGTTGCCAGATGAGGCTGATGATTTCCAGCCCAAAAAATGGTCAAAACCCGCCTCGGAGCTCAAAATTCCCGCCCAATTCTATTGATTTCTATGGCTAAAATGGGGGGGGGGGGGGGGGGGGGGGGGGGGTTCTGCTAAATGCCATTTTCGCACACGGCTATACTAAGCAGCCCAATGGGGCGGGAAACAGCCCAATCTGGCAACACTGCCTGCAAGCTGAGTGAGGGATGATGCGTAGAGTCCCAAATAACTGGGTGTGGCCTGTGGAACTTGAGCATTGCAGTGCATTATGGGGATTGTTGACACAAATCCACAAGCACTAAAAAGTCATTTTCTGCCTTTTCTCGGCCAAGAAGGCACCAAATTAAAAAATTATACTACTATTCCACTATATTATTTGACCCACTTTCAATACATATTCATGTCTCCACCGGTGGAATGCCCCTTTAAAGACCCATTAGCCAATCAGAGAGTAGAACCCTGTTGCAAAAGGAAATGAACTGAATAAAAATCCAGCAGCCACTCAAGATTCAAGATTCAGGATTCAAGATTAGTTTATTACGTCTTAATATAGGTTTGAAGCCTATAAAGAGTAAAATTTTTTGTGTTTTTGTGTCCTCAAAAAGATTAAAAAAAGATTTAAAAATAAAAATAAAAAAGAGGGGGGGGGGGTGCAAAGAAAGTGCCTTGTTGTCTTCAGCATGAATTCAATAATCTAACTGCTTGGTGGAAGAAACTACTTTGGAGTCTGGTTGTATGAGATTTCAGGCTTCTGTACCGTTTCCCAGATGGTAACATAGTAAACAGTTCATGGTTGGGGTGACTAGGATCAGCCAAGATTTTTTTAGCCTTCCTGATGCTCCTTCCCTCAAATAGCTCCAGTATGGAGGGTAAGTCACAGCCGCATATGTTCTGAGCTGTACGCACAACCCTCTGAAGAGCTCTCCTGTTGGCTTGAGAGCAGTTCCAATACCAAGCAGTAATGGTCCCCGTCAGAATGCTCTCAATGGTGCCTCTGTAAAAACGACCTCAGGATCTTGGGTCTCATCCCAAACTTTCTCAATCGTCTGAGGTTGTACAGACGTTGCTGGCTTTTTTTTACAATGCGCTGTGTGTGAATGTCCCAGGTGAGGTCTTCTGAGATGGTAACTCCAAGGAATTTAAAGTCTCTCACCCTCTCCACTGTCTCATCGTTGATGTTAATGGTTTCAAACTGGTGTTCTTTCCTCCTGAAGTCAACTATTAATTCTTTTGTCTTGGACACATTCAGAGACAAGTTGTTTCCTCTACACCACTCCATGAGGTTGTTTATTTCTTTCCTGTAGGCTGTTTCATCATTGTTTGTGATTAAACCGATAACAGTGGTATCATCTGCAAACTTGATGATGGTGTTGTTGTTGTGTATAGCCACACAGTCATGTGTATAAAGAGAGTAGCGGTATGTGAAGGAAATAAAAAGGACGTATGATTGAATAAGTGTCAGTTTAATCCAGAGAGTGTGTGTAGGTGGTTAGAATACACCAGGGGTGTCAAACATAAGGCCTAGGGGCCAGAACTGTCCCGACAGATGGCTCACTCTGGCCCCAGACTTGCACAGAATAAAAGGTAAGAATGTCAAAAGAGAACAAAACCTCCATTTATCAAGTTCCTGTAGATCACTGAGATTTCAGGTTTTAAATTCATGATCAAATTTGCCTTTTTGCTCGCCATTTACAATTAGTGCTCGTGATGGGATATCCACTGTCATCCATGAGATGATTGACTAGCAATGATATTCCAGTATGAAGCAGAAATGTGTGATATTGTACAATTACGTTACTGGAGTGGTCTGGCCCACTTGAGATCAAATGGCCTGTATATGGCCCTTGAAACACAATGAGTTTGACACCCCTGGATTACACAATGGAAATACAGTAATCTTAGAAATATGCATTTATGTATACAGTATTTAGGTTTCAGGCCTGACTGTTAAGTTTCATAACTGGTCTGGGATATGAATCTGGTCTTGCGTAAAAGTTAAGTCGAGCTGACCAGCAAAAACTGTTTGTGGCCAGCTCGCTTTGATGGGAAACAATGTGTGTCACACACCCTGTAACCTAATGTACCAACATTTGGTGACCATTCATTGACATTATATAGCTCTGTTCTGGCCTTATAATCGTCATCAATGTCCCTGTCTCAGATGGTGCACTTTTGAACTTCGAGCACTACATTTTAGTGTGTAATTAATGCACCATGCACACTGCAACATGAACACAGAAGTGCACAAGTACACCATTTGAGATCTTGCATGTGTAGGATTAAAAGGTTAATTCACTGTCCCGAGTCAGCCGGTGCTTATTTGAGTCAAAAGTAAGTGAACGATGACTCTCGCGACCATTTTCACGGTTGGCTATCAGAGAACCCCGAATCTAACTTTTGACAGTGACCCGGTCGAGTGTTGTGGGAAACACTTCTGTAGGGACTTTTACACCTAAGTTAAGTCCCTTCCCCTCATTTTACGAATGCCCGCCATTTTGTAAGATGAGGACATCTGGCTCTTATTACATACGTGGCTCAGCCCCGCCCCTTACCTGTAAGACCCAGGTCAGAGTAATTTTACATTGCCCGACTTCCTCCATCGAGATGTGAGACGCACCCGGGACGAGTCTCCTTGGAGACGTCTATTTTAGAAAATATTGAAACTGTAAGTTTTCGTCGGCCAAGTTAACACTACAGTCGATATATTTCTTCCTTCAACTGGTTTTCATTTGTGTATCTCATTCCCATTGCGATATTTCGAGTGATCTTGCGAACACTGCAAGGACATCAGTGAGTCAGGACGCAAGAGCTCACACGCTATAGGATAACGTTTGTGGACCAATTGTTAATCCTTTACTAGTACCGAAATCAAAGGAAACTTGCCTAGAGTCGACGGAGATTCGGCTGAGCCTGATGGTCTGTCCCCCAAGAGAGTGGACAGCCCGGTACAGCTGCGCAGAGCGTCGAGCGCATGGTACGGATCCACGTGCACGCCCCCTCTCACTTGGCCCTCGCAGGACGGCACGGCAAAGATCAATGAAATCCTGCTTTCCTTTCCGTGTTCAACTTTGGACATATCGCAGCCTCGCGCGCCGGAAACGCGCTTGGAACCGCTCGGCCACACACGACCCGAGCGTCTTCGAAACAAAGGAACTCGTGCGCATGAGGAAGCGCACATCGCCCGAGAGATTAAAGGGTTCTCTCTCCTACAAAGGATAACGCAGTAAGCACTGAATTGGGCACAGATATGCAGTTAGAACTGTTACATAGCTTTTAAGAGTTGTGTTTAAATATCCACACTTGTAGAGTGTGATATATTTTATTTTGGGTTATTTTGTTCTATTTGTTCTTTCTTCTCTTTCTCCCCTCTCATCACCACAAATAGCCACATGCTATTCTTAGTTTACATAGTTGCAGTATTGTCATACATGCACCCACATATAAATTACCCACTCACAGAGATACACGTACCAGGGTTTTAACCCATAGAGTTATCGAGTAGAGGACGCAAGCTATTGTTGAAAAAGAGCGCCAAGCGCTCCCTTTACCCTCCCCCATGAATACAGTAATCCCTTTAAAAAAGATCGGTATTCCCTGATCAGCTCGAATTCTTATCTTGAAGATAGTTTCCCGCTTCATCAGCCGAAAGCTTGACGCTCCTCCTTGTATCTCATACTTCGGTTCTGCGCGCCCGAGCTGCGCAGACTCATTTGAGCCATAGTTCATACAGAACATACATTTCTCTCTCTCTCTCTCTTTCTCTCCCTCGCATAGCGTACACACGTACACACACACACGCATAGCGCACCCTCCCATACCCCGTGTATATATTGTATATTTTACTTAAGTTCTTATGCCCTGTAAGTCACATTGGCTGTATCAGTGTTATGACCGAATGATGCTTTTACAATAAATGTGCATTGTGGTGAACAGTGTTTGTCTTATTTGAACAATTTCTACGAAGTCAACCAGAAAAGAATTCACACAAAACCTTCAGATCATCACTAAATAATGGTTATGATTTTATGAGACGGTCATGAAAAGTGTTTTATGCAATCATTAATTAGACAATTGACGATTCCATAAGTACACACCTACACATTGATACCCAGCGCGAAGAGTTTAACACACTCTTCATGCATCATTTCTTATACTCTTATTCCTCACATATAGTAATAACACATTACATATTTGGAACTGTATAAGAATGTTATACTTATTAATGTAATTATAATTACATTACTGTACTTGCCTTACATTAATGGTGCAAGCCGTGCGAGGAAGTCATTCTCTGCACACACAATATTGTAATTTCGATTGCATAACTGCAGTTGAACCTACATTAATGTTGCCCCTTGGTGAGGAAGAATATTCCTCACGCCCATTAATTGCAAGAGTACCTACATTTAATGGTCCCCGCGGGTAATTTATATTCCTCATACCCATACATTGTAGTAGACCCTACACTTCTCATACAAAAAAATTGCTTTACATACCGCCCGATACATATTCTATTTGTTCTATCGACTGCAGGCACTCTGTGATGAAAACATTTTCACAGCGAGCTTAGTTAAACAGCATTTTTTCAGATTTTGAGACAGGCATGCCACGGGCACCACAAAATAGGGTTGTGCCGATAGACGACATCATCGTCCATCGGCGATGGACAGCTGGCATCACGATGGACGCAAACATCGTGATGCCAAGGAATCCTCAACTTGTGTATTTTTGAAGCCGTTGCTATTGTCATCATTACGGTGCTTGGCATTGAAAGTAACTGAAACATTACCGTAAAATCCTTAGTAGCAGCGGACTGCGCACTGTGTGCAGGTATGAACTGACCGAGGTTGTCAACACAAGCCTCAAGCAGAGTCAATTTCTCTACGAAAAAAAACGCAATGGAATAAAAAAAAAACTTGTGAATTAAGCCCTACTATTGTTTTCTGCAGATGAGTTCAAGTAAGTGTCTGATTGCCTACATTTATTTCTGTGACCCAAGTTTCTACAACGGAGACCATTTCATGTTTAACGGAAATTCAACTCAAGATATTTAATCTCTCCGCGATGGAGATGTTTTGTGAAGTAGCCACACAAGATTATAGGCTACACTTCTGATTAGCCCACTGTCAAGAGGGAACGCAAGCGATTCCATGTCTGCCCACGTCTTTGTGGCTTCACCGAATTAAAAAAGTCTCGCTATGTGCTAAAGGAACATTCGTATATAGGGTGGCCATCGGTCCGTTTTTACGACCTGTTTACGACGTTCGTGTGTCCCTCTCTTTGTCTTTCCTCTCCTCCTCGCCTTGTGCTTATGGCCTCGATATACGAGACAACGTCATTGACACAAACTAGATTGACAGACGGTCGTGTTTCCGATATCTGGGGCCGCCATGTTACTCCAGATATTACTTCAGACTGCGCACAACAAATTAACTGTATTGCTGTACTGGCAGCGCATACTGCAAGCAAGTTTGTCCGCTAAATGCATTTACAACGAGGGCTCTCGTAACTTTTCAACCAGGGCAGAGAAAGCGTCTTTCTGCACGGGCGCTCTCTGTATTTTGAGCTCGTGCTGTTGCTATGGTTATCCAAGCGTCTGCAGGGGGGGAAACATGCTGACAGAAGCGTCCGCATCTCGTCTTAAAACACTGCTGATAAACACACTCCTGTCCTTTACTTTCAGCAAAGTACATCAAATAGGCTACTATACACATCATGCATGCATGAAAAAAGATGAAATAAATACAGACTACAAAACGGAGGGATTGCCTATCGTATACTCTACCGTCTCTGATACAACGTTAAATTAATGGTTCTGATGACTCCTTTATCGGAGTGGAGAGGTAGGTGTAATGAAATGCGAAGATCCTTCCCAAAACATCTTGTTTTACAACTAAAACTGTTTTTGGCGGCTGAGTTAGTCGAGGTAAGATGGCAGCGCAGCTTCTTGATTTCAGCCTGCTGTTTAGAATGACACAAAGTCGGGGAGTGACACGAAGGCGGGGAGTCAGCCAGTTGAAGCCACGGGTACTGCGCAAGGACGCTAGGTTAGATAGTTAAGGGGCGGGGTTGTCCGGCCGAAGTCCGGACAGGTGGTCACCCTATTCGTATAGTGTCGGGTAATTTGCTAACTCGGGATAAAAGCCATAGCAAAACCTCGAGAGGGCACGCGTGGGTTATCATCTCTTCCATTTGACAAACATTCTGGGCTTCCCTGCACTGTATGGCTAAAGTTATGGATTATGCAAAAACGCAGTGACACAGTTCATATTGAAATATAACTACTACACCGATAAATAACACACTCTAGTAGCAGCCTGCGGTAAGCTACATTAGTAGGCTAGGCTATATCGTGAAATTTATTGAAAATAAGTTTCCACGCAGTAGAGCTTGAAGCTGATGGTGACACGAGAGACAAGGGGGAGGGGTCGGAGGGGGAGAGTCGCTCTCACAGACAGCAGAGCGACCATCTCTGTTGCAGACAGAGTAGCGCAGCTGGAGGAGGTTTAAACATTTTTTTGGTAAGAATTTTAAAACTGTTTATATATTTGACTTAGGCCTACTCTTAAAGCAAATATATTAAAATAATAGCTTGGTGAAAGACAAAAAAACGAAATATATAATAGAAAAAGCATAGGCCTAATTAAAAAAATAATATTAATCCCCCCCCCCCCATGTCATCGTCCATCGCATCGTCTCACTGTAAACATCGTCAGCTGCCAATTAGGGGGACATCGCCCAAGCCTACCACACAAACTACATAATCCTACATTGTGCCCCTTTAACACTAGAACTACCACGGAGGGGTCAATTGACCTTTTTACCTAAAAGCCCCACAAGAGGGTCATTTGACCCTTTGGACCCCCTGCGGACACTCCTTTTGTTGTGGAAATGTGGCTGTTAGCAGCTCACAGCTGTCACTTTAGACACAGAGTGTGTGTGTGTGTGTGTGTGTGTGTGTGTGTGTGTGTGTGTGTGTGTGTGTGTGTGTGTGTGTGTGAGTGTCTGTGTGTGTGTGTGTGTGTGTGCGTGTGTGGATCATTTCCAATGCCTGTTGAGTGCTGTATCTCTGCATCTTCATTCCTTGGAGAGGAGCTTCTTTCACCACACAATTCTTGAGGGAAATGAAGCAGTAGTCCACATGCACTGGTATTTATCCATCTAACAATTGCCAGGTTGCATTCACATGAGTCGTTATGGTCACATGGCATGGGAGAAAAACGTTACAGTAATCGATTTTCTCGATTGGTTTGGCTAAAAACGTTTGGAGAAAAACATTACAGTTTTTCTCGATTGGTTTGGCTAATTTCTCGAAACTGAGATGACATTCTCAAAACAACATGGACAAATCCCCAAACCAACTTGCAATTTCCCAAAACAGAATGGCATTTTTCATTGCTTTCATCAGATATCAAATGCTTTGTACATGTCTCAAATGTTTAGTACATCTCTGCAGATGGATATGTACAAATACCCTTCAGTTGACACATTCAGCATACATTTAGCACTTATCTAAACGAATTAGACAATTCTCAGTCTAATGGTTGCCCTCTCCAAAACACGTCAGCATTATTTCATTGTGTAAGTCATCATATGCAAAGTGGTCTACGCAATTCCCAAAACAGTCAAGGACATAATATTTTAAGAATTTCATTACATAGTAAATTCATGACAGTGTTCAACAGGTCAGATGGTATTGTAACTTTACTAGTTAAAGTTAAACTAGATAAATAATTTTACAACCGTGTATACTACAGTTTCCTGTTATTTGGCTAATTTCATGACATTTTTTCAAACGACATTCTGTTTTGAACAATTGCTAGTTGCTTTGGCATTTGTCCATGTTATTTTGAGAATGTTATCTCTGTTTTGATAAATGAGCCAAACCCATGAGAAACCTGTGATATATGGGCATTACTTTCTGTATATGAATTTACAGTAAAGAAAGTTACTGATAAATGTCCTTGGTAAATTATCTGTGTTGTCAAACTTCAATGGTTTCACTCACTTTTTCATTTTTATACATAGTCGAAATCTGTTAGCTGAATGTAGATAAAACACCTAACCATTTTGACTGGCAGTGCTTACACAATGGCAAAGGGACAATGTATTTTGGGGGTACTGATGATATATGTGGGGAAGAAATGTAGTTTTGACACATGGGTAAACTGTTTTTGGGGTGATATGAGCGAGTGATGAGGATCCATGTAGTTATGCTGAACCATCCAGTTTATTTTGACAGAAGTACTAAATGAATGCAAATGAGCCAAAGCAATTGAGAAGGATCTATGCCATTTTGATGGTACTGACTATTTATATGTGAGACGGTTTAGTGCTGATGCAAGAATGAGGTGTTTTGGGAGGTATATGACATTTTGCTAGTTATCTGACCTGTTGTGCAGAAGTGTAAGAATGTTTGGCCAAATGACCCAATGGTTATAGGAATGTCATCTCAGTTTCAAGAAATGAGCCAAACCAATGGAGAAAAACTGTTATTCAACCATTATCTGGTTGCAGTCATATGATTCGTCATGATCACATGGGACATTCACACGTTCATTGATGACTTGTATGAAGAAAATGTGCTGACATGTTTTCAGGACAACCATTACACTGAGAATCAACCAATTGGGATAGATCAGCAAGGTACATTCATTTGAAAATTCTACTAACTGTAAGCTGATTGTGTTAACTGTAGGGTACATAGCCATTTGCAAGGATGTACTAAATGTTTGAGACATGTACAAAAGCATTTGAAATTTGATGAAAGCAATGATAAATGCCATTCTGTTGTGAGGAACTGCAAATTAGTTTTGGGATTTGTCCATGTTTTGAGAATGACATCTCAGTTTCAAGAAATGAGCCAAACCAATGGAGAAAAACTGTAACACACTGTCCGTCAAACTGTGCTATCTGTCTTTGCTGCTGATATCTTCATGCAAGTTGCTATTTACCTGTGGTGATTTTGGAGGCTGACAGCCCTTGGGAAGAAGCTGCCTGTCCCTGTTTGTCTTGGCTGTTAGCACTGTAAGGTGTGACCCCCTAACCCCTCACCCACACATGGCCCCTAACAGCCTCATTACCATAACAAAATGAGTGATTAGTGTATTAGGTAAAAGCCGCAGGGTCAAATGACCCCTCTCTGGTACTTCTAGGTAGGCAGAAAAATCCTGGTAGTTCTAGTGTTAAAGGGTTTATGAAACGAAAACAAACTAAAGGAATTTGACCATTTCCAGGACAGATTCTGAAAGTTCTAAGCCTTGTGAATAAAATGGGATATTGTCTGGGTGATATTTTGTCCTAAAAGTCATGTTAAAACGTTCCCAAAAAGTGTTATGTTTACTTTTTTTCGTGACATGCAAATTTTATGCAAATGATATGCGTGACATAGAAGGGGAAAGTTCACCTCATTCCACCTTGTTCAGATCAATGGCGGCTAGTACCAAAACAAAGCGCAGTGTCAAGCAGTGTGTTGCTGGAGGGCTGAACGGTGCCAGCTGCAAAAATGGCTACTTGACAGAAGGAATATCTTTGCACACGTTCCCTTCTGTGAAGAATGATGGAACTGTGGCCGACAAGGAGAAGGCTAAAACAAGGGCTCTGTGGATCCAATTCGTACGCAGGCACCGGCGTGGTTTTGAAGCAAGCTCGTGGTCACTGTTGTGCTCGGCACATTTCCACCCCTTGTGCTTCACCACAAATGTGGAGATCGCGGGCATGGTTGGACTGAAGAGAATGCTATTGCCTCAAGCAGTTCCAACAATTGACATCGCCGGTGTGCAGACTGAAACTGCCCCTGTAGCCTAACTGCTTGGGGACAAAGACAGGTGAGTGCACTGCTTTGCTTTAGGCTACTCGTTTTACCTTGTCCATCTGCTTTGTATGTTGTTTTCAGGAAAGGGTAATGCACATTACATGCCAAACCGATGCGAAGGCTCTCGGGATATGCACTTTTTGTTGATTGCCAATCAACTGGTCAATAAATTGGTTTTGGGAGGATATCCGCGCTTCAGCCTCCGTGGTGCTCTCGGTTGAGGACAGCCAACTCACAGACTGGGCTACTGCTTAGCGAATAAACGGAGATGCATATAGCGTAGGCCTACTTTGAAGCGTTTGATTGTTTGTTTTTAGTATTGTGGTGCACGTGTGGCTGACGTTTGAACACACCTCGTCCTCAGAGTCAGGCTGAGGGACACGCGACGCCTGTGACTTTGAGCACAAAAATAATAATAATGATAAACGCTAAAGATATGTTGAGGACTCAGGCTATCTAGGGTGTTTTTCCAACAGCCTAATACCTCCGTTTTTTCTCTAGTTGATGATATTTTTGCATGTACATGCATTTCAATCACACTATATTGCGCAATTGAATCAAAATGCCCCCCATTTGTCAACAAATACACACGCCACGTCATCTTTGGGTCATGGCAAAGCGCCCTTAGCAACTGTCCGTAACCATAAACAAAACGAACTGTCAGGCTATGTCAACAATCGTCACTTCGCCTGTCAGACATGTCACTTTCTGCAGATGTATCAGTGCCTCTGAAATAGATTTGTGCTGCTGTTTTTTTTTTCTCATGAGGTTGGATGTGTGGTTTTTCGACATGCTGATGTTTGTATCAGAATTTTGGTTCCTTTATAAGATGTGGGTCCATCAAATGTGTGTTGTTTTCTCAGATCACCATACTAGCAAACCAGGGACTTTCCTCTATGACATCACAGCCCAGCTCATTAGTGAAACCAAATTTCACAGAATTCACACTTTGTGTTGCCATTTTCACAAGTTCCTCCAGGATGATTGGGTTCAAAGTCTCATCGATGCTATCAGAAAAAACAAGGCTTTAATGGGAATGACCGTTTGTTTTCGTTTCATAAACCCTTTAAGATGTGGTGTGGTGTGAACATCATCACATGCCACATCACAAATAATTTAAAATAAATAGAATGAGTAAGCATACAAGCTGATAGGCATTCACCAGAAAGAGCTGAAGAATCTGTATAGGCAGTGGAAAGGAAGATCAACGCCATCCTCCTTCAAGACAATTTTTTAATATGGCAACATATACAATAAAGCTTTTTTAATTTTTGACTATTTGAATCTTCATATAACCACACATGTGGGCAAGGGCTGGCATGAAAACAGAGTTCTCAGTGAAGCAGGGGGGGGACAGCACCATTGTCCTCAAGACACCAGCGAGGTCATGGAGGAAGATGTAAAAGAGCGTTGGACAGGCAAACCTGTCTGTCAGTTCAACCTGTAACCCTCACGGTACATGCACACCAACATATGCGCGTTTGCTGAACGTGTCTGCGAGCATTGCAAGTTCGAGAGGTTTGGGCTGCCTTGCACACTGCACAGTGAGCGTCCACGTTCGGGAGCGTATCTATGTTTCCCAGGTCCTATGTTCCCCTGTCTTTTTGTTAGGGACCAGGGAACTTAGGAGCCTTTTTCTAACAAAGGGTTCTATGTTCCTCGCATTGTATGTTTCCGAGTTTTCAAATTGTGCCCTTCCCAAAACCATCCTAAACCTAACCTTTCAGTAATGCAGTGTTTCTAAATTTTGAATTTGTGCCCTGACCAAAACTATCCCTAAACCTAACCTGTCAGAGATCAACAACAACCTGCGCTTTGCCATGCGACAGCAGTCTACTTATTGCAGTGGGGAACATAGAACCCTTTTTTGGAAAAAGGGTACGAAGTTCCCCAGTTACGGGGAACATAGGACCCGGGGAACATAGGGATGACCCCCCCATGATCTATCTGCTGGCAGCAGCCATTCATTTTCAATGGAGCCCGCTCATTGAACGCGGACGTCCGCGCAGGAAAATAGACTCGAGTTCTATTTTCAAGGAGCAACATGGACATGTCTGGTCGGGACGGACATGCACCGCACTTACACCGCGCTCCTGTGTGCAAGGCATGATCTGTTTACATGTATTCTAACCGTGTTGGACTGATACCGGACACCGTCGGCAAGTGTAATTCTTTAAGCTGCCAGCTGATTGCTGGCCCAGATTTGATAACAAAGAACATCACAATTCCATTGAAAAATATACACACAACTACAGGAAAAGCCATAACTTCAATATATACTACATTTGTTTGAGCCTATGACAGTTTGAGCGTCTCTCATTCCTTAACAGCGAACACGGGCGTATGTATCCTCATGGGGAAGCTCTCTCTTCTTCCTCTCTCTTTTCGCTCTCTTCTCTGAGAAGTTCAAGGCTGCATAGTTAACCAGCTCATCAGCATCCTGGACAAACAGAAAAGCACAAGTTAGTTCTTTGGATAGGCACGGACGATATAACGGTAGAGTTTGAAACGTAAACAAGCATGCTGAATTTGCTTTATACTGTACCTAAAGAAGATTGTAATTTAATCAAAAGAAAATTGTTGATCACACAACAGACACTGAATCATCAATGCAAATACCTGAGTAGATGTTTGCCTTTGAACTGATTGACCCGAGTCTGAAGGCTTAGAACTTGCAGCTTAAATAAAGAGACAAATGGTACTGTTAACAGATGTACTGTATGTACATATTTAAATATTGACAAAATCACAAGATAGTCTAAGGAATGATATACCATTTGTTGTACCTTTATATTGTTTTCTCCTGTGCTGGTATATTAAGTAGACCAAATAAGATATGACCAGAAGACACAGCCCCAAGAGCGCAATCAGCCCAAAATGGAGAGGATCCAAAGATTGCTCTAGAACAGAATAAGTAAAAACAAAATCATGCAATGTTTGTCATGCCCACTCAACAACCGTCCATTCATCCACTGGATGTTTCTGAAATGATTTACTGGTGATTCCAAGTCTCTAATTACACTAGATGGTTCTTGGCACCAGCCAAATGTGCAATAATTAAGAATACATGACATTTAATGAATTTTATCGGCACACACACATATTATATTGACATTTATTATTTTATAAATGTGATGCTGTGTCTTTTAAAAAATAATGTATAGGCCTATCATTAAAGGCAGACTCATGTTGTCAGTTTATTGTAAGCAATGCATATATAACTGGATTTCTCTTATGTCTCTGAGAGCAAAACTGTATTTAAGATACTAGCTATTTATACATTTTTATTTTGTGATTTTCTTTTTTTCCTCTCTTTCTTTTTTGCAGAATGCAGAAGAAGCTTGAAGAACCAACTATGCCTCAGAAAAAAGGTTGGTTTATCTAAAAGCTAACATTTTGTCTTTAGAAGTGCTAATTTCATGTCTCTTCATGACTTGTTCTCATGGCATGTTTCCGTGCTGATTTCTGTTTTCTACACTAAGAAGTGAACGCAACAAATGGCCACAAATTCATCAGATATTACCAGATTCCCCATGTATAAGATATTGTTGTGAACCTTAGAATCTGCACTATCAGAACATATGATTAGCCTATCTCAATATGCCTGATTTTTTGTGGCTAGTCACATATTGTATGAATATCTTTGTTGTACGCTCTTATTAGAGTTAAGTTATCCTGTCTAAGTATAATGATGAACATGTAGGCCTACCTTCTTTCAAATGTTCTTCAGTGTTGTTTCCTCTGTTTACATCTCCACAATTAGCTACATTACAGAAGAATTCTACATGACTCTTGTTGCCAACAGTAGACTGCCTTAGTCCTGTAGGGATTAAAAAGAGGCCATTAATTCAACCGAATTGCTTTGTTCATTTCACAGTGATTTAGGCGGCTGTATTCACTCAGGTAGTGAAAGTCATATACCTTTCAAAGTCAGGAATGTTCCATTTTCAAAGTGCAGCTCATTCATAACTGTGAGAGTGCAGTAATATGTTGCTTCATCCGACACTGTGATGTTCTTCAGGGTAAGATTACAGGATCCCTCAGAGTTATGGACTGCAATATGTCCACTTTTAGATTGATTTAAAAACGGTGTATTCCATGTGGTAAGGGTTCTGCGACATCTAACGACTGGTTCAGGCTTCAATCCCAATGTCTGCTTGTACCAACTCAAATTGTCACTTTTAGACGCAGGGTCAAAGCATGGCAAAGTCGCTGTTCCTCCAGGTTCTGCTTCCTGCACTCTGTTCAGCTGGACAACTTCAATTGTTGCATCTAGAAAATAGGTTAATAAAAAGAGCAGTTACATTCTGTCTACTTACACATTATTACCTCAACCATTTATATGAAATAACCAAGAAGAGTACACAAGAGTAATCACAAGTGATAGGTAATGTATATTGATATGCCTGTAAATTAACTTACGTGTATACATTGGAAAAAGAATGACGATAAAAACGGGAATCATTCTTGCACATGAAAAATGTCCAGTTAACACGCAGCTTAACATGTCACCACGCTGTTCATCTCTCAAGATCAAATGATTTCAGACTGCCAAACACAAAACAGAAAGACCATTTCCTGTTAAATGGCCTTCCACGTTCACATTAAAGAACTAAGCTCCGCCTTTGAGCTTGAGTTTCTGCGGTAGCAGTCTCTTTAGACAACAGATTGTGTGATGAACAATACAGCCTGAGGGGAAAAAAAACGTAACGTGTTCATGAATCAGTCTGTCATCTTTATTAATTACACAAAAAGAAACTGTGAACACCAATAAAGGGCACAGTTTACAAAAAAAATCGGAACGTGGGTTTTGTTGTTTATGTCCTTTTGACATTAAAAAACACCATATGGGTTTATCATGTTCTCCTTAAAAAAAGATGATACTGTTGTAGGTAGAGATGCACCGGATCCGGTTCCGGATCCAGCAGGATAATAGGGTTTTTCACAGGATCCGGGTCCGGCAGGATCTTAAGCAGTGGATCCGGTATCCGGCATGTTACCTAAAAATCAGGGTCTGGTGCATCTC
Organism: Engraulis encrasicolus; assembly: GCF_034702125.1. NCBI lineage: Eukaryota > Metazoa > Chordata > Actinopteri > Clupeiformes > Engraulidae > Engraulis > Engraulis encrasicolus. The sequence continues at coordinate 19,632,656 of NC_085878.1, forward strand.
TAGCCTAGGCTTTTCAGTCAGTCTTTCACAACCCTGATCACTGCATGGAGTGAAAGCCCTTTGGAAGCGGCCATTGCAGGCAGTGTGGCAATAATCCAATGAGTCTAAAAAATAGTTTGAGCCAACGTAATAAAAAGGGCCCATGTGTGCGAGTAAACTATATGTTTCAACCCTTTTGTAGGATCCAGTATCCAGTTCCGGATCCAGCAGGATCTTAAGCAGTGGATCCGGTATCCGGCAGAATCCTAAAAATCAGGTTCCGGTGCATCTCTAGTTGTAGGATTATGAATTGTGGGGGCAGCACCACCACAGTTTCGTTTCGGTTATGCTGATTTATTCTTGTGTATTTGTTTTGTGAACATGTAGGCCAACATTATTGTCAGTTCGCAAATAGTCTGCATCAGTGTCTACCCAGGTCTTAAATGTGCCATCAGATCAAAAAATGTCAGGAAAGATGGGTTCACATGGTCTTAAATAATAGCGGGATCAACGTGATTGCAGAGGGACCGTGCAACTCCTGCAATTGCTGATCTCCGTTGATGATCTTTGCAAGGATCGGCATACTGCCTCCGCGATTATGCACCCTTGATCTAGCTGGCCAAAAGCCCGGAACGCCCAGTCGGTTTTGCCCCTCAGGCACTGAAGCCTGCAGAACACAAGTACTCCGTGGGGCAGGGGGAGGCACTGGCCTGTCTGTGGGCTTGCGAACACTGGCAAGTCTGTCTACCGAGCGTTCACCATTTGTACCGATCATCAGGCACTGACGCTGCTGGTGACCAAAGTCTCAAGCCACAGGCCTTTGAGAATACACAGATGGGCCGACCGACTGAATCAGTACAAATTCAGCTTGCAGCTGCACATTGGCCGACCTCTTGTCCAGAGCGATCTCCTTGACAAAGGAGATAAGGGAGGGGCCAGCTGACATAAAAGACGACGAAGACTGGTTTCACATCCTGCATGGGCCCCTAAGATCCGTTGTCACCCTGGGGGAACTGCAGCAGGCCTCGGCCGAGGACAGCACCCTTATTGTAGGGGTGGTTGATATATCGAGATTTAAGATATATCGAGAAGGAACAACATCTCGAAATAGATTTTGATATATCGCATTTATCGCTCTTGAACCAGTGCATGCTTTTACTCTGCCTGTGTGTGTTCCGTGTGTGAGTTACGTAAGGAATAACGGATGACGAGGTGTCCCGATATCAAGGGAATTAATGAACGAGGCAGAGCGTTCTAACAGCCCAACGGCGCAGCCAAGTCCATTTTCCCTTGATATCGGGACACCTCGAAGGTCGTTATTCCGCTTATCACCCGGTTACCAGCATTTAAGTGTTACTTTATTAATATGTTGATCTAAGGCTTTGTGAGAAGTAGATTCACCACTGCGCTTAGTTCGTTGATATGGGCACCACTTCCTAATCTAGTGAGACACGTCTCTATCGGAGACGCACATAGAATATTGGGGCTACTTGACAACCAAATGCGATAGAACGAATGACAGGGTTTTTCACTTGACAACCAAATGCGAAACGACTGGCTCTTGGCTTGACAACTAAATGCGATAGAATTAACGACGGGGTCTTGGCCATAGCAACCTCGAGTTTAGAATTAGTAACGGCAGTTCTAAACAACTTAGACGCCCGCATGACATCGTAGGTGTCCTGCTCTCGGGGAATAATGGACACCTGCTCAGCCATCAGAAGACGTTCCGTCGGCTCACCGGGTGATAATATGGCAATAATAGAGGCGAACGAGACAAAAAGTAACCTACATGCAACAGTACCTCAAACTCACCACTTGACGTTGCATTGTAACAAAAGCAGAGAGATAAGCAGGAGAGGAGAATAGCTGCTGCATCCAAAGTGCAATATGGCAATTTAGCTTAACCACAAATGAGGAAGGACGTCTAACAAACACAGATGCAATAGTTTGCAATAGGTGTTTGAAAACATGCATGGGAAAGGGCGGAAACATCTCCAATCTAAATTGATAGCGGTTAGCATTAGCAATTACTTAGGATTTTTATTTAGAACTTTATCTTACAGTTGGAATAGTATCATGTTGCACTGTATGCACTTTGCACAAGTGACATTATTTTTCACTGCTTTGTGAACCCTTCTTGTGAAACTGCCTGGGAGGGGGTGAGAGAGAAAGGGTTCCTTTCCTGCAGGGTTTGTGTGAGGCTGCTGTTTATTTGGAGCAGCGTGACATGAGTTTTAAATTAACCCCTGAAGTGCCGGGTCAACAGGTACTGGCTAATTGAGTTGAGGTTTTGGCTCAACATCTACCATAAAAACAGTGAAAACACTCAACTGTGTGAGCAATAATTCACTGCATATTCATCAATAGTCGCATGTGGAACATTTACATTTAAAGCAACTTGTCATGATGTGAGGCCTATATATTAATATTATATTATTTTAATGTAATGTTATTCATAATAGTAGGCATATCAATAAGATATGTATTATATATGATGTCAGTTGTCTAAACTATTAAAACAAAGGGTTTTTTTTGTTTTAATTTTTGTAATTATTTTTTATTTTATTTTTTGGGGGAAATTGAAAATTCGAGATATATATATATATCGTATATCGAGATATAGAGAAAATATATCAAGATATGTTTTTTTCTCCATATCGCCCAGCCTTACCTCACTGCTCTCCGAGCCTGCGCCCAGAACGGTTGGACGATGCACTGCTTTCCTACTATCGCTATAGGGATGAGCTCTCCTGCTGGGGGTCAGTGTGCCTCGCATGGGGGCATCGGGCTGTGGTCCCAGAGTCACTCAGGGCAAGAGTGCTACACATGGCACATGAAGGACACCTGTGTGTGGTTAAGATAAAGCAGCGTTGTCGGGACACAGTCTGATGGCCCCGCATAGACACTGATGTAAAGGACTTGGTCCGCAACTGTGCCTGCTGCCTCCTGAGTGCATCAGGAGGCCAGCCGGCTACTGCACCACTCACCCCAACCCCCTGGCCGTCAGCACCGTGGTAACACCTCCAGGTAGACCTCTGTGGGGAACTGCACTGGGCACCCGCGCATGCACGCTACCTGCTGGTGGTACATGACCTAGGGACTGGGTTAGGGTCAAACATTTCCATCGCAAAAACAAGCTGCAGTCACACTGGTCGGAGCCACTCCAGGTGGAGAAGCATCTGGGAGCGATGGGACTCACTGGCACGCTAACCGCTTACACTGGTTCGCCACCCCCTCCCAACCCATCCGCCACCCGAGCTCTCCCAACCACAAGCAGTAGGCCTCATCAGGCTGACCGGGCCCTTTGCAACTGTGGCAACCATTCCTCCAGAGGCAGCCGCACAGCCAGGGACCACCCGACACAGCCGCTACCCCACCGGCGACACTGCAGCGACTTGGGGGCCTATCTGCCCAAACACCTGGGGCAGCGGCTCTGCTGGTAAGGCCCCAGAGGCCCACCCAGTCAGCCGCCGGACAGGGCTGCTCAGCAAAAACCAGCACGCCCTCAGAGACTGAGGGCCCCACCAGTCCGTTTTGGGGACTATATAACTGAGTAGTAATATGGGCATAGTTTGCGGTTGGGTTTCTTTGCACTGTTCAGGTTTCGAAAGGGGTGGGGGGTAATTGTGGTGTTTGGTTAATGTTTAACTTTATATATATATATATATATATATATATATATATATATATATTAGGGGCTTTTATGCCTTTATTTGATAGGATAGTCGAAGATGGTGACAGAAAGCGAATGGGACAGAGAGACAAGGGAGGATCGGAAAACGACCCCGGCCGGACTCGAACCGGGGTCCCCATGGGTGGGCATGCAAGCCCAAATGTGGGGGGCTTAGCGTGCTGCGACACAGCACCCCCATGTTTAACTTTTTTTAATGTTGCCCTATTAGGGGTGTTGCGGTAATATCACGTAACAGCTGTGGTCATCAAGTGGGGCTCGGGAGTGTGGTAAAGGTTCAGTGAATAAAGGCTATGGGGAACACACTGGTGTGTTTATTTCATACAGTAGATATACGGATATAACAGTCTTGACCTGAACTGCTTTGGGATAAATTAGAGTGGCGACTGAGAGCCAGGTCTTCTTCAGAAAACATCAATGTGTGACCTCACCAATGTGCTTTTGGAAGAATGGTTCATGTGTGAGTCAAGACAGGTTAGCGAGTACTTTAGGTGTGACTACTCACAAGAAAACAGTCCGCAAGTTGGCATATATCATAGATACTGATAGTACTGATATATCATAGTACTGGGATACTGATTCTAAGAAAGACTTGAAATTTCTTTATCCCCGAGGGGAATGTCCCATGTTGTTCTGTAGATAAAAAAGATAAGAAAGATGACTTTTTAAAAAATACTGAAATAATACTGAATAATCAAAAAACGATGTCAGCTCTTTTAAAGACAAAAAAATTAAATGAATGGTATCTTCTCTGAGACCTCAACTTGCACATTCGGGAAAAAAAACATCTTTAATGGCGCGAGTTTTACTGTCAGAGAGACATGTAATTCTGGATTTGCAATACAGTCACCAGGCCTAGACTGGTAATCTGGCATACAGGTCATTACCCAGAGTGTCCAACAGTTCTCAGGGGTTGATGCTGATGGGCATTTAGTAGGCCTATTTGCGTATAGACTGACCCACAACACAGCTGATTTCAGTTGATCTAGTCTACAGTTAACACTTCAGTACTTGTCTTACAATCAGCTGATGGTTGGATTGAATTTGAGGCAGTCATCTTTTAGGTAACAACACAGTATATCTGTGCGATGGGATAAATGTTGCACCCACTGTGTAATATCATGTACTGGTGTTACTATTACTCCATGAATGTATTTCTACATGTACTTTTGACACCTCTGTGTAAAGGTAGGAGTGCTTTTTGACATTTGTAAGCAGGGAAGCAGGTCACTTGTCCCGGGCCCAGGGAGAGAGGGGGCCCACAATTAGGTCCTCATTGCATTTTGTTTTGGGTGGGGGGCCCTTTCAGATTACTTTGTCCTGGGCCCAGCCAAAGCTGTCAGAAGCCCTGTTTGTAAGTATTATTAAACTGTAACAGATTGTGGCCCTGCCGTGGCCATCCGGCTGGGCACTCGCCTGCCATGCGGCTGATCCAGCTTCGATTCTCGACCTGGCTACTTTACCGACCCCTCCCCGTCTCTCTCCCCATTCGCTTCCTGTCTACCTCTCATACCGTCCTGTCCATAATAAAGTATAAAAAGACCAAAAAAATATAAACATAAATTTTATAATAAAGAGACAGAGAGAATAAAATATTGATTATGTCTAAAATTTATTTGATTAATGAAAATGTATATGTGCCCACTATATGACATCTATTTAAAGAATCATAAAACACGGGACGAGATTATTCTTTTAAAAAGTGTGTCTGATACAAATGCTGTATAACAAATCATTTGAAAAGTATGTCTTTGCAAGTCTTAAGGCAACTGAAGAGAAAGCACCAGAGTAGGCTACACACTCTCCTGTGGCGGCCCTCTCTTCTTCCTGCCCCCTCTGCTTCTGCCCTCAGTGAACTGCAGGGCTGCGTAGCTCGCCATCTCTTCATCACCCTGAACAACACGATATAAAATATTTTGTTAGCATTTCACAGGATTTAGTTCAAACAGTTGTCAGCATGTGTTTCAATATATTGTGTATGCATGTGCAGGGGGAGAGAGAGAGAGAGAGAGAGAGAGAGAGAGAGAGAGAGAGAAAATATATATAATGAACACTTAAAAATATAAATTTGTTTTTACCTGACTTCTTAATTGTGTCCCCAAAGATATTTGATATGCAGCTGATGAAACATTAAGAAAACATTTTATTTTCACAAAGTCCATTAGTGCACTATTTCAATTAGTTTATGTGTAATTAAGTCTTACCATTACAGTCCTTACATTTGGTTTCTTTGCATTTCAAATAGGCCAGAAAAAAGGCTGCTGCAGCACACAGGGCCAACGCCACAGTCAAGCTGAGAAACACAGGGTCTTGGGCTACTGCTTCTAAGTGAGATAGAGACACTAAAACCTCTTCATTTTCAGAAAAAAATGTTGCTTAAAATGATCAATTTGCATTTAAAATCCCCATAAAATTTCTGAATATTGTGTGCTGCACAGACTTAGAACTGAATAGTAAATGGGGCAAACAAAGGAAATATTCAAATTATTTAGCCTAGACATCTTGAAGTCGTACTAATACTGACATACCTTTATCTTTCTTGTTAGAGATTGCTCCATCCCCAAACAGTAATTGTCCATAGGAGGCTACAGCACAGTAGAATGTTCCAGAACCTGATGAGTGTTCCACAGGGAGTCTGTAGACACAGCTCTGTGTGTGAGGTTTGGACTCAGCTGCACTGCTGCAGTTCTTCTCCATGTAAATACTCACAGGACGGGAAACTCCTGAAGTGGGTCTGAACCAGAACATACTGAGCTCTTCGGTACTCATCTGACTCAGGACTGTGCAGTCTAATATCATTGGGTCACTGGAGTGGTGGATCTGTGGAGTGTGGATCTGTGTTTTCAACTCCAGCCTGTGGTCTCTGTTATCTGAAATCATTTTTAATTGCAATCGATACAAATAAACAATTAGTAACCAAAACAATTGACTGAACCGTAGGTGGGTAAATAGCTGAAATATATTATTTACACAAATTGAACAGTATATATTTTTTCATATGATTAAAACGTTTTTTTTTTTTGTGGCTTCTATGTTTTTGAAATAAAGTTACACAAAGATACATTTATCACACACACAAACATTAAGAATGTGTTCCAGGCTTACCATTTACTGACAGGAAGGTACCATTTCCAAACACTAATTTTGTTAGCTCACTAGTGGCACAGAAATAGGATGCCTCATCCAAAAAGGAAACATTTTTTATAGTCAAGTGAAAGGCCCCATCGTCCTTCTGTATGCTGAAATCGAGTGCACTAAACCCGCTCTTGAAGTCAATACTGCCTGATCGCACATGTGCCACGACCATAACTTGCAGTGTATCTCCTGGCCTCTGCTTGTACCAGAACACGTACTGAGTGTTAGAGAAGGTGCAGTTCAGAGTCACCGGCTCCCCAAGCCGGGCTGTAATCACCGTGTCAGGCTGATTGATTGTCAGCGCTTCAGAAATACCTTAACAAGGGAGCGAATTAAAATAGTCTCAGATTCTGTAAAATACAATCATGATTTCTGGTACTTACATATGGTCCCAAACAGCACGACAAACCAAAGTCTGCTCCTCAAACAACACATGACTGATTTGTGAAAGACTCTTCTTCACTGTAACTGTTTGTACTGTGTACAGTGTGTGTCCCGTTCTCTCTCCTCTTCACTATATAACTGTGCTGGGTTAGTGTTTGTTGTTGATGTACTGTACTTCCTGCCCTATGTTCCATGAAGTGACGGCCTACATGTATTTTCTGTTACATCAGAGGTTGGTGAGAATTTCAAAGCAAAGCCACAGTGGTGCAGCATTGCTCAAGATTGTAAAAATATCATTGTGCCTGTTCAGAACATTGTAGGACAATTTCAATTCAGAATGTTTTGGTCATGACTAAAAGAAGAGATTTATTAAGTTCACACCAAGGTCTTCTACCAGTGTTAAGTCAGCACGGAGTGCCTGAAGTACAGGAAATCAAAATCACCTGACTCTTTAACCGTTTTGTGGTGATCTGTAGGTGAGATTTTATTACTGGGGTTAAAGTTGGGCAGTGCTCACTCTTGAATTTGTGTTAGTAATACTAAGTTGCTGACTATTGCATGTTCGAAACACAGAGTAAACACTGTAGCAATCAACCTGAATGGCAGAATATTTTGAAGTCATTGCTATGTATGTATCAGTAAACTGTATAGGCCTAAGTATTCTGCTCTACAACGACCTACATTACTGCAACAGGTGGAGATAAACCTTTCCACTATAGCATACCCCAGAAATAGAAACTTGTTGAATTTCCACTTCAGACATTGGCGAGGTTGAGTGTTCAGAAGTCTGCACGTCTGCAGAAATGGTACAGTAGCCAATATTGATGAGTGGAGGTGCAAAACGCACACCAGAAAAGGAGGTGCTGGCAACCAGTAAAACATTTGCAAGAGGAAAGAAGTGCCGCACACTCCCCAGTTTCATAAATTAGATTTTAATTTGACAACGTTTTGTCACGTAACAGTAGCCATAGACAATATTACCAAAGATGAACTAAAACAAAAACTTGGCTTAAGATAATGTTTATTTAAGAGGAATTGTTAGCACATATACATTATACATGCAGTATTCAATCTCATAAACAGTATTATATATGTTTTTTTCCATTTTATTTTATGATATACTGTATATTTTGTTATGCATGTGTTATGTCTCTAATCCTGGTGCATTTCCCATGCAATGCAAGACAAACAAAATTTGTTCACCATCAAACATTTTATGCAGACCAAGCCTGTTTAGGGGAGGCGTAATGCTTAAAGCTCATGTTAGCATTAATACCTACTTTTCTCTGACAAACTTCAGTTGGATCGTGGGGGAAACTAATTTCTCTGAGGAACTCTCCGAAGTTCTCACAAAGTGAACACCAAGGTTCCTTATAGCAGTGTTTCTCAACCTTTTTTAAGGTGAGGCACCCTTTCAATTCATGAAAAATCTCAAGGCACCCCAAACCAACAAGCCGTAACATGGCATCGCATCCGATACCACACAAGCTTAGAAAAGTAACACATTTAGAAACGTCACATGACCTACGTTTGAAGTTGCAGCTGACCATGGGGTGACCTATATTTACTTTTTTGTGCATAAATGGCAGATGAAAATATGTATTATGTTACATCATTTTATTGATCAGCCACGTTTCCGCGGCACCCCTGTTGAGAAACACTGTCTTAAAGAATCTTTAGAGGTTCTTCCACCGTGGCAGTCAGAGGGCTCCACAAAGAAGCATTGGGGTTCCTTGGTGCTGTGAGGAACCTTCCAGAAAACCTTTTGGGGTATTCCAAAATCCAATTCGTCACACACGGGTTTCCTGGAGTACATTTAGGTTCTTTGGGGAACTTTAAAAGCTTCTTTGGGTATACAGAATTTTCTGTGTTGCTGTTTAATGATTTTTATTTTCATGCAACAGTACTAGAGATGTACAGGATCCAAGATCCGGTTCCGGATCCGGCAGGATAATAGGGTTTTTCAGACTATCAGGATCTTAAGCAGTGGATCCGGTATCCGGCAGTTACCTAAAAATCAGGATGTCTACTTTTTATGTAGCCTAGGCTTTTCAGTCAGTCTTTCACAACCCCATTCACTGCATGGAGTGAAAGCCCTTTGGAAGTGGCCGTTGAAGGCAGTGTGGCAGTAAGCCAATGAGTCTTAAAAACAGTTTGCGCCAACGTAATTAAAAGGGCCCACGTGTACGAGTTGGCTATACGTTTCAACCCTTTCGTAGGATCCGGTATCCGGTTCCGGATCCGGCAGGATCCTAAAAATCAGGATCCGGTGCATCTCTAAACAGTACCCTTTCTGAAAAATATGTTTCTTTAAATTACACAGGCAGTAAAATTCCAGCTATCAAAATTGTTAACACGACAAAAGTGAAGATAAAGTGATACTGTACACACACTAAATGAAGAGACCATTACTGTCGTGGAATTTTACAGAATTTGCAAAACAAAAGACCAAGCAGGGCCATATCTCTCAAGTAGGGCCTACCCTCAGTTTACATTTTTAAATGACATGTACACATGTGAGACATAACATTCTGTATTCATAATATACATTGCGGAGTACAAACACATTTGTATGGGATTTTTTTCATTTGCACTGCACACAGTACCAGTGAGGCTAATAGTTAAATGTGTTGGTATTTCTTTATCAGCAAGGGAAAATAGGCTGTAAATTAAGTTAATTAAATACACAGTACAAGCTGAAATAATGAAAAATGACTGATTTTATGTAGAGCAGGGCTATTCAAATGGCGGCCCTTGGGCCAAATGCGGCCCTTGGACAGCAAGGCTCTGGCCCCCCACAAGCCCCTTCAAATACAGAATCGGAATTAAGAGATAAAAGTATGTGTTCCGTATCAAGCTGAAACGGGACAGGGGATGTTAAAATGAAGGAAATTACATCTAAGAAATGCTAAAGTTTCTAGGGGAGGACCCGCAGACCCCCCCACCTCAATGAAATGTCCCATATATTTTTTTAAATGGACAGTCAGCAAACCTAATGCATACATAGTTTGAACCCTTTACTGGGAGAAATTTGGAAAACTGGCCCTCGTTGACATTTAATTGAATACCCCTGATGTAGAGCAACAAATCCTAGGTCCTCATGTAGATGACACATGTGAAGTCATATTCATTTGGAATCATCTGGATAGAAGAAAGCAAGCATGTTAATAGCTTATTCAAATCATTGTGAATTTTCTAACATGAAAAAAGGGTCTGTAACACTTACTGGCATTTTGTCAAAACCGTTGTCATCAGTGTCACAGCAAATTCCGATGTTTACAGCTACAGTAAGAGAGGGAGCCACTGATTAACTAATTGTTGCACTAAAGTTGAAAATATAGTAACTGAAAAGACCTTTACAATATGGTGCAAGAACATATTCAAGTAAATATTTTATGAATAGTAGTATTTGATACTGATAATATGGAAATACTTTCCCATGCAATATTATATATAAGCAAACAGTACTGTTTACCACATAATGAAACATACAAGTGTTATCTGTCCTGTTACAGTAAAGGAGAGCTGCCAACACAAACACCACAGCCAGAGCTCCAGACAGAATGATGGCAGACAGTGCAACTGGATATCCATCTGCTGCAGAGGGTAGACAGAATGGGGAGAGATAGAGAGAGAGAGAGAGAGAGAGAGAGAGAGAGAGAGAGAGAGAGAGAGAGAGAGACTGAGTCTGAGAAGGGCAGAGAGCACTGCCATATGATTGGATTGAACAGTCATGTCAGACATTAAATATTCCATCACATCATTTCATCATCAGCAAAGGCAATTGATTTGTTATTGTGTCATTTGATTTATTTCAATGCACCTGGAATTTTGATTTTGTAACTTGTGCCGCCACTTGTAAAAGAGTTTTTTTTATCTCAACGGGTTTATTTTCATGGTTAAATAAAGGTTAAATAAATAATACAAAAATGGGACTTTCTATAGAAACGTAGTAGTAGTTGGTACACAGCACTCTCCCATGTTGGTGCGTCTCCAGTTTAATAAATCGTAGAGTGAAGGGGTGGATCGCACTCTGTTCTTCTTTTCTTTGTAATGCTTTCTTATTTTTTACATAGCAGCACAAAAGCAGACAAACGTTTTGGCTGTTGCCTTCGTCAGTGGCTCCCAGAACTCACCATGGCAGCACAAACTTGTTTTAATGACTTTGCAAGGCCTTCAGTAACAAAGACAAAGGCTTGGTCATATTTTTTTTATTAATCATATAATAGCTAACTGCCTTCCTATTTTCTGCTTGGAGAGTGGAAATGTAGGGGACTCTGAACAACTCTTTGCTGACTTCAAACTAAGATAATTCAATACTAAGAATAAGGGGAAAGGTACATACAGTAGTTATCTGGGGAAAATCCTTTAGAGATCATATTGTCGAAACTCGAAAGCATATGGTAGGCCTACCTCTGTCTTTATCGTCCAGTGTCACTCCATTTCCAAACAGTAATTGTCCATGAGAGGCCACGGCACAGTAGAATGTTCCAGAACCAGATGAGTGTTCCACAGGGAGTCTGTAGACACAGCTCTGAGTGTGAGGTTTGGACTCAGCTGCACTGCTGCAGTTCTTCTCCATGTAAATGCTCAATGGACGGGAATTGCCTGAAGTGGGTCTGAACCAGAACACACTGAGCTCTTCGGTTCTCATCTCACTCAGGACTGTGCAGTCTAGGGTCGTTGGGTCACTGGCATGGTTCCCTGGGTCTGATACTGAGGTTTGGATCTGCACTGCTAAGTCAAGTCTCTGATCTGCAGTTGTGAGAAAATGCATTGTGATTTCAAACTAGAAATGCATTCTCACAGAAAATGCTGGAAGCGGGCTTGCCTTTTGGGGCAGAGATGAAACAAAGTACTATTGAGAAAACAAAGCTAAAAGAAATCTTGGAAAAACTCCATCCACCCAGTCAGAAGTTATGGGCCAAACAATTCAGCCATCTTGGATTCAGCCATCTTGAAAGTGTTGTAGCTCTGCGTTTTGGGGATATACTAAATGACATACATGGTATTTTAAGTTGGCTAAGGAACACTGCATATGATATAATTTTGAAAATCAACATGGCTTCGAGCGGGATTCGAACTCACAACCTCCATATCTGTAATACAGCCCCTTTGCCATTGATATTAAATGACATACAGTACATGATATTTGAAGTTGGCTAAGGAACACTGCATATGATATCATTTTGAAAATCAACATGGCTTTGACTGGGGTTCGAACCCCCAACCTCAATATCTGTAATTCAGCACATTTGCCATCCATACTAATTGACATACATGGCATTTTAAGTTGGCCAAGGAACACTGCATATGATATAATTTTGAAAATCAACATGGCTTCGACTGGGGTTCGAACCCCCAAACTCCATATCTGTAATTCAGCACATTTGCCATTCATACTAAATGACATACATGGCATTTTAAGTTGGCCAAGGAACACTGCATATGATATAATTTTGAAAATCAACATGGCTTCGACTGGGGTTCGAACCCCCAACCTCCATATCTGTAATTCAGCACATTTGCCATTCATACTAAATGACATACATGGCATTTTAAGTTGGCCAAGGAACAGTGCATATGATATAATTTTGAAAATCAACATGGCTTCGACTGGGGTTCGAACCCCGAACCTCCATATCTGTAATTCAGCACATTTGCCATTCATACTAAATGACATACATAGCATTTTAAGTTGGCCAAGGAACACTGCATATCATATAATTTTGAAAATCAACATGGCTTCGACTGGGGTTCGAACCCTGAACCTCCATATCTGTAATTCAGCACATTTGTCATTCATACTAAATGACATACATGGCATTTTAAGTTGGCCAAGGAACACTGCATATGATATAATTTTGAAAATCAACATGGCTTTGGGTGGGGTTTGAACCCTCAACCTCCATATCTCTAATCCAGCAGCATGCATTCCCATTATGCCAAGCAGCTAGCTGTCATGCACAGTCTAGCAAGACTATATCACATTGCATTGAAGAGCTGAACAATAGACTTCTAGAATGGCTGCTCACACCTGCTCGTTAAGAATAGAATCTTGAGACAGTGGCAGTTAAGATGGAACACTTCATTTGGAGCACCTGTTCTGATACTAACTGACAGTTAGTATTGAGCCTTAAAAAGGGGAGAGAATGAGAATGAGTTTTTTGTCTTTACAACATCGTTGTAAAAAAACTAAAAGGAGTTGGCACGTGTCCTTTTCACAGATCGGAGTCATGCTTGTGATCTCTCTAACAGTCTTTGAATGAAGTTTATAGGTTAAAGGGTTCAGGCACAAATGGACCTCCGTGTGGGACATGCGCTGATCTCTTGAAAAATGCATTTTTGGAAAGACTGGGATTCCCCATAGACCCAGGCCTGTTTTTTTTACAAACCTGCCATTTAAAAAGTATTGGGAGTTGGGAGATGAAACTTTGACAATTTGGAGACATCCCATAGAGCTCGCTAACAACGCGTCAACTAAACTTCTAGGTGAAAGTGTTGATGTTTTATGACCGAAAAAGCCTCCTACACTCTAATCTCTAGAGTGGCGGAACTTTGGTTCATGAAGGTTCCACCATGGTTTTCAATGGGGACCCAGGCTTTCATAAAATCGCCAAAAACGGGAAAACGACAAGAGACACGGAGAAGCCTATAACTATACGCATTCTCCAAGCCGAGCCGGTCGTTTTAGTGTTTGAACGGTGTCTCTATCTCGAAAGGCCTAGGAGGAGATCCATTTTCTATTTTACTGCTGCCCTGCACAAGAACGATAAATAATAAAGAAACAGGACTTAGAGATTACTATAATCGGGCCTTGCTCTGTAAGGGCCATGCTCTGCATGGTCCTTGCTCCGCAAGCCCGCTTAATTACAGTAACATATTACACACTAACTTCCATGAATACTTAATTGAACATTTCTGTTCATTGAATGTCTGCCATAACAATGTGCACTAATGGTTATTTTCGACAGTACCAGTCTCGTCTTTAAACAAACAAACAAATGAATGAACAAACAAATAATATAATTTCAGTAATTCGCATTGTTAGGGCAGTTATTTAAACTTTTACTTAATGCCCAACTTACCTCTCAATAGAAGAAAAGTCCCATTCCCAAAGACAGATTTGACGTATTCAGACATCGCACAGAAGTAATATGCCTCATCAAGGGAAGTAGTCTTCTTAATGGTCAGGTGGAAGACCCTGTTGTCCTTCTCTATGCAGTAGCTTGATTTGTTAAACCCTTGCTGAAATTCAGGTCCTAAACCTCCCTTTACTATGACCATAAGTACAGGGTTTTCTCCTGGCCTTTGCTTGTACCAAGACATACTCTCTCGACTGTAGAAGCTGAAGAAGCATTTTAGAGTTACACTTTCCCCGAGCTGAGCTGTAATAATACAGTCAGGCTGATGGATGGTGGCACCTATAACAATATGACAAATACGAAGTGCTTTATTACATATACATACACGAGTAAGTGGTCATGATATGACAGGTGATAGAAAACGATATAAATTCTATCTTGTTATAATATATGGCTGGTGGTACACCAAAATACAAAAATAAAGCAGGTATTATAGCACATTAATTTAAAGCTCTTTAAAATACTTACTCGTTGTCCTGAATAGTGTGACAGTCCATAGTAGGCCTATTATCTGTGTAGAGTACATGTCTGACATATGAAACCCTACTCTCCTGCGTAACAAAGAAATAGCCTATTGACAGTGTTGATTTAAGTTCAAGTGCTCTGTGTGATGTACCAGGGGTGGGTGAGTTTTATAACCAGTGGGTGTGTATGTGTGTCCATGACCAACATGATCTCCAAAAATTCCGTGCTCCTGGACACGGATGTTAAGGACACAAAATCCGTGTCCAGGAGCACGGATTTTGCCAAAATTCCGTGCTCCTGGACATGGAATTGTTTTCCGTGCTCCTGGACATGGAATTGTTTGAAGTGCTTTCTATAGGCTATTTCCACAGTCTTGTGTTTTCTCAGGATTTTTCTAATTTCAAATATTTTGTCTAAAAAAAAACATTTCTTACTGACAGGTTAGGGTTAGGGATTGTTTTGGTCTGGGCACAGCTAGTTTTTTTTCATTCATTATATGAGTTTGATAGCCTAGCAACCGACTGGAAAAGGTATTTCTCAAAAATATGTCTTTAATGACAGGTTAAGGTTAGGGAATGTTTTGGTCAGGGCACAACTTAAAAAAGACTTGAAAAGAGATGCCCAAATAAAGTGGGTTTTTAATGATCTCACAATATGCCGTGCAGTATTTACAAAGGTGCAAACGTTTCGGGTGATCCCATCCTCAGTGCAAAAAAAAACAGAACAAACATTCACAGAGGTTTAAAAAGGAAGTGACATCAGAAGTCAGGAGGCAATCAGTTACGAATAGCCAATCAGGACACGTATTCAATGATGGGTGATTCAGTTGCTGTATGGAGAGATGACAGTGATTAACAATAGTTTAAAAAACAGTAGATCATGTGCTCAATCACAATCACAGCAAAACAGATAAGACTTTTGTATCATGCTGTGTCTATATTTCAAAAAAATCATGATTCAGCAAGGCAAAAAACAATTGAGGCAGTCGGTTCACATGCAAAATAGGGAGGCGGAGCACTCGGAGGGTCACAGGCAGCCTCAAAATAAATGGCAGTGAACGAGGAGCCAGCGTGTTGAAGGATAAAACTCGCTGTTTTTAACTAAAAATCGTCCGGGAAAAGTTCCTTCGAAGTTCACATGCCTGCCTCTTGAATTCAGGGGAATGACAAAAAATTGGGATAATCATACGTACATCCAGATGACCACGAGCACTTGTAGAATCCACAGTCCCCCCCTATCAGCTCAGTTTGACAGCTGTCAGAACGCACCCAGCGAGCGGAGCATTCGGAGGGTACACTATTTACAGCCTTCTCGCTATTTAACCCATGCCTGCAGTTAGGGGCGCTGTCGAGACGGGAGCGCAGCCCATTCATTCTGAATGTAGTCTGCAGTCCTCCGTTGGCGCCCCTACAGTGCAGTACCTGGCGAGTGGAACCTCTCGTAATATAACTTCTCCGAGAGCGTCTTGACAGCTGTCACACTGAGCTGATAGGGGGGGACTGTGGATTCTACAAGTGCTCGTGGTCATCTGGATGTACGTATGCTTGTCCCACTTTTTTGTCATTTCCCTGAATTCACAAGGCAGGCGGTGAACTTTGAAGGAAGTTTCCCCGGACGATTATTAGTTCAAAACAGCGAGTTTTATCCTTCAATACGCGGGCTCCTCGTTCACTGCCATTCATTTTGAGGCTGCCTGTGACCCTCCGAGTGCTCCGCCTCCCTATTTTGCATATGAACCGACTGCCTCAATTATAGGAAGCAGGTCAAGTCCAAATCCTCATTGAGGCCCTTGGGAGACAATGTTTGCATATAAAAAATCCTTTTGGCTTCACATTGACCCCCAGCCGCAGAAACCGTGCTGTGGAATCCAAATTATTACAATGTGAAGCCAAATGGATTTTTTATATGCAAACATTGTCTCCCAAGGGCCTCAATGAGGATTTGGACTTGACAGCAACTGAATCACCCATCATTGAATACGTGTCCTGATTGGCTTTTCGTAACTGATTGCCTCCTACCTTCTGATGTCACTTCCTTTTTAAACCTCTGTGAATGTTTGTTCTGTTTTTTTGCACTGAGGATGTGATCACCCGAAACGTTTGCACCTTTGTAAATACTGCACGGCATATTGTGAGATCATTAAAAACCCACTTTATTTGGGCATCTCTTTTCAAGTCTTTTTTGAGTGCGAGCTCCAGACTCTCTGACTTTGCATTACTCAATATTTCAAGCCAACGCACCACCACATAACTAAAGCCACATTGAAAGGCGCAGGCCCTCTTTTTGAATTTTTTAATACTTTGCTGTTTGCACCTGGACCTTGCAGCCACCATTTTACATGGTCTGACATGGCTACTTTTACAGAGATTAGTGGTCTCACAGACAAATATGCCAAAACTCACACATTCACAGAGAAGGACATCGAAGAAATACTTTTTCCAAGTGAAGGGATTCTAGAGGACACTGGGCCATCGAGAGATGAAGCGGAACAGACTCTCAAGTCCCTAATCAACAAGCAAACCAGATATCAACTTCATGGGTCTACTCTCAGTGAGTATGTGCGTTTAAAAAGGATTCCAAGAGGCCTTCGTATACAGAAACGGCCCACACTTGGCCGCCACAACCAGGAATTCTGCACGAAATGGTGTGAAATTTTAAACAAAGCTTCACTGGATTTGACTGTACTCGTAATTGAGTTTACCCAAAAAGAACTGGAAAAGGTTAAAGGGGAAATTACTGACCAGCAGACCAAATTACAATCATTGATGTCTAAAACTGACCTGAACAAACTGAAGAATGAATTGAAGGAAATGACAGAAAAGTACACACATGAACTACGTAGGTACAAGCTCAAAACATTCAAAAGAGACACCACTGACTACCAAGAAGACATGGTGTACCCCTGGCTTGCACGCAGGCCCTGGGCCTCCTCTAAAGCTAGACGATCGGTTAGGGGTGCCAACACATCTGATTCCAGCATCTCTGATTTTCCTTCTGATTCTGACTGTGATTTTTTAGACCATACAGCTCCAAGGGGACGACTATATCCTGCCAAAACCAAGAGAAACCCAGGCGCCGGGGCAGGAGGGGCAGGAAGAACCACAAACCGACCGGCTACAAGGGGTCGCAGGATGTGAACCTAGTGGTCAACCTGTCCAGCCGGGATTTGTCTGAAAAGGACACTGCAGTGTTGAATAAAGGTCTGTCTTTCATCCCCACCCCTACAGCCAACCCATTTCAGACTAAAATAGAGCTTTTCAAATTTTTCCGCAACATGAAGCTGAAATATTTTTTCAGTAAAGACAAGATTCATTTGCCCCCCACTGACCAGATTGACTCAAACAGTGCAATCTCCCAACCCTTCAAAACTAAGAGCAAATTTGTGCCACCCATTATTTGCCCGAGTATAGAGACATTTTGCAAACTGGTAGAAAGAGATGTCAATGTGGTTTTCCAGACACAGAATGCAGGCACCAAGCACTACTCCAACCTCGATACTCAAGAAAGGGTATGTCTTAAGAAATTATCCAAAGAGTCAGACATAATCTTCAAGGGCGCTGACAAAGGAGGCGGTCTTATTTGCATGGACAGAGTCAATTATGAGACAGAGATTGCTAAACAACTGGCAGACACAGTCGCATACAGCAAGCTCCCTAGTGATCCCACAACCAAATTCAAGAGAGAAATTGACACATTTTTGAATGCAGCTCTCGCAGCTGGACACATTACCAGCTCAGAAAAGAAGTTTCTTATCAATGAGCACCCAACCATTCCTGTGATTTACACATTGCCCAAAGTGCATAAACAATTTACAAAGATCCCTCCTGGACGTCCTATAGTTTCAAGCAACAACTCCTTGACAGAGCCCCTCTCCAAATACATCGACCACCACATACGATCACTGGTGACTGATCTGCCCTCATACATCAGAGACACTGGTGACCTCATTAACCAGCTGTCACAGTTGAATGTTACTGATAACAACATAATACTTGCTACCATGGATGTTTCATCTTTGTACACCAACATTCCACATCAGAGCGGTCTTATGGCACTTCAGCATTTTTTGGACAAGCGTGAGAATGAATCTCCCCCGACTCAATTTATTTTGGAGCTGACAGACATAGTCCTGAGCAGGAACTATTTTCTTTTTGGCCAGGACTTTTACCTGCAGAAGATGGGGGTTGCTATGGGCGCTGCATTTGCTCCCGACTTTGCCAATCTTTTTCTAGGCATGTTGGAAGAGAGGTACATCTATGCTAACAACATTTTTTCTAACAACATCCTCTTTTACAAACGTTACATTGACGATTGTCTTCTGGTGTGGCAGGGCTCGGAACAACTGCTCAATTCCTTTCTGCTGTATATGAACTGCCTGCACAACACCATCAAGTTCAACATGGAATGTGACCCTCACAAAGTCAGTTTTTTAGATACTTGGGTGATTTTTGAAAACAACTCCATACACACATCCCTGTTTGTCAAACCTACCGACAAGAATAGCATATTACATGCTTCCAGCTTTCACCCTTCCTCTTTGAAACAAGGACTGCCCTATAGCCAATTTCTAAGGGTCAGGCGAATATGTAGTGATGACAATGACTTCCAGACTGAATCTGAAAACATGTACACACAATTTTTGGACAGGGGGTATGGCAGGAAAACATTGGACCAGGCACTGACCAAAGTGAACCAGACACACATGGGGACCCTAACTAGCAAGAAAAAGAAAGAACACTCTCTGATATGTTGCACTACCTACACCCCCCTCAGCAACCAGATCACACAGATCATCAAAAAACATTGGAATGTTCTCAACACAGATCCTGTATGTTCATCCTTGTTCAAAGAGCTTCCATTGTTCACCCATTCCAGGTCGAGAAACATTCGGGACATTCTAGTTCATGCCGACACCTTTGACCACTCCAAGGCGCCAAAAGACAGACTTGATGCTGCTGTGGGGTTTTTTCCTTGCCGTAACTGTACATCTTGTACCACCACAGGCAGCAAGAAGACCAGCAAATTCATGTGCCATGTGTCGGGCAAAGAATATAACATCAACAAATTCATCACCTGCAGCTCTTCTTCTGTGATCTACTTACTATCATGCCCCTGCGGCCTACAATACATCGGCAAGACCAACAGGCAACTGAGGGTCCGCATAAATGAACACAGGAGCGCCATCTCCAGGAATGACCCAAAGTCACCCATTGCCAGACATTTCTCCACAGCACCACACACCACGGCCCAATTGCAATTCATTGGGATTGACCGTGTGACCCCCAGCCGCAGAAACCGTGCTGTGGAATCCAAATTATTACAATGTGAAGCCAAATGGATTTTTTATATGCAAACATTGTCTCCCAAGGGCCTCAATGAGGATTTGGACTTGACCTGCTTCCTATAATTGTTTTTTGCCTTGCTGAATCATGATTTTTTGAAATATAGACACAGCATGATACAAAAGTCTAATCTGTTTTGCTGTGATTGTGATTGAGCACATGATCTACTGTTTTTTAAACTATTGTTAATCACTGTCATCTCTCCATACAGCAACTGAATCACCCATCATTGAATACGTGTCCTGATTGGCTATTCGTAACTGATTGCCTCCTGACTTCTGATGTCACTTCCTTTTTAAACCTCTGTGAATGTTTGTTCTGTTTTTTTTGCACTGAGGATGGGATCACCCGAAACGTTTGCACCTTTGTAAATACTGCACGGCATATTGTGAGATCATTAAAAACCCACTTTATTTGGGCATCTCTTTTCAAGTCTTTTTTGAGTGCGAGCTCCAGACTCTCTGACTTTGCATTACTCAATATTTCAAGCCAACGCACCACCACATAACTAAAGCCACATTGAAAGGCGCAGGCCCTCTTTTTGAATTTTCTAATGATAGAGTTAACACAGTGCTGTGGTAATAGCCTATAGAAAGCACTTCCGTGTGCCCATCACGGAAAACTATTCCGTGTCCAGGAGCACGGAAAACAATTCCGTGTCCAGGAGCACGGAATTTTGGCAAAATCCGTGCTCCTGGACACAGATTTCGTGTCCTTAACATCCGTGTCCAGGAGCACGGAATTTTTGGAGATCAGGCTGCCATGACAGTGTGTGCATTATGTAGGTCAGGTGTGCGTAAAGAAGTGTCAAGCTTGCAATCTGATGTTAGCAGGACAAGCCACATCTTCAAAATCTCATGATTACGGAGAAGACGTTGGTGAAAACAGAACTTGCCAAACTTATCAAAGCAAAATTGTATTATGTAATGTAAGAGCAATTGTTAGAGCATATACATTATACATGTAGTATTTAATTCCATTAACAGTATTATACACATTTTATTTGAAATGTTATGATATACTGTACATTTTGTTATGTGTATGTTATGCCTGTAATCCTAGTGTATTTATTTACCATACACTGTAAGACATTTGTTCACCGTCAAATATTTTAAGCATACAGTACCAAGCCTGTTCAGTGGAGTTGTAACGCTTAAAGCCCAAGTTAGCATTAAGACTCACACAAACTGTAGTTGGATCTTGGAAGAACCTTAATGTTCTCTGAGGAACCCCAAAAAGTTGTTATTTTCATGCAAAAACACTGTTTCTCTTAAACTACAGTCAATAAAATCCCAGCTCTTTCAACATTATTAACTTGACAAAAGTGAAAATGAAGAGATAATAGACCTCAAGGAATAGATAATTTAGATATACCTCAAGATAGAGATAACATTTTACAAAACATTTTACAAAACAAAGACCAAGCAAGGTCATGTCTGTCAAGTACTACTGTCAGTTTACATTTTTATACGCATGACAGTATTCATGAAATACATTGCAGAGCACAAACAAACTTGCATGGACTTGTTTCATCTGATCATACTTTTTAAGTAGATGATAACAGATGACACGTGGCCAATAAATAGACCTACTGTATCTGAATTTATTTATCAGGAGGGTAACATATAGGCTGAAAATGTGGTTCATCAAATAAAAGCTGAAATAATGAACATGTTCTGATTTTGTGTAGAGCAACGTATCCTAGGTCCTCATGTAGATGACACATGTGAAGTCATCTTCATTTGGAATCATCTGGATGGAAGAAAGCAAACCTTTGAATAGCTTATTCATATCATTATGCATTTTTTTAAACATGGGACCATAATACTTACTGGCATCTTGTCAAAACCGTTGTCATATGTGTCACGGCAGCATCTGATGTTTGCAGCTACAGTAAGAGAGGGAGCAACTGATTAATTATGTAACTGTTGCACTTGGGTGCACTGAAAATAGGCCTATAACAAAAATACATTTACAATATGGTTCAAGCACATATTCAAGTAGTCTAAATAGTTTTATGAATATTATGATACTGATAATGTGGAAATGCTTTTCCACGCAATATGATACAAAAACAAACAGTACTGTTTACCACATAATGAGACTTACAAGTGTTATCTGTCCTGTTACAGTAAAGGAGAGCTGCCAACACAAACACCACAGCCAGAACTCCAGACAGAATGATGGCGGAAACTGCAACTGGATTTCTTGCTGCAGAGTAAAGCCAAAACAGATAGATAGATAGATAGATAGATAGATAGATAGATAGATAGATAGATAGATAGATAGATAGATAGATAGATAGATAGATAGATAGATAGATAGATAGAAATCCGTGCACACACACACACACACACACACACACACACACACACACACACACACACACATGCGCGCGATTTGTCAAGTTGTCAATTGAATAGTACACTTTTGAGGATCTTTTCTGAAGCAAAATGTTGTTTAGATTGGATGGGAAATGTTAAATGTAAATTCGACTTTATATTATATTGATCAGATAAGATTGTCCCAGATATACATTTAGACTATGACCTATTTATTGGTTTTCTCATCGCAAAATAGGAAAAATAGCAAACTCTGGTTGAGGTGTCAAAATGCGCCCTCTACTATCCCTTTTTACTTGTCTTGCAAGCCCATGTGAAAAAAAATCTAGAACTGTAAAGCAAAATAAATTTGAAACAATACACTGAGACTGTATAAAGTGCACTTACTGTCTTGTGAAATTCTAGGGAAATATTGTAATTTTTCGTGGAGCGTAATTATAAAGGGCACATGAGGCATAGAGTAATATACTGCAGTACAGAGCCTATTGTTGTATTGCATGGCTGTTTTCTCTATCCCTTCTATTGCCTTTGATTAGAGAGAGTCAATATTTAGCCTACCTGTGAGCAATTTACCAATTCAGATCACATTTAGATAAAAATCCAATGTAAAATTATACAGTGCTTATCACATTATGACAGCTTGGTAAATCATTTTGCATGTCAAGACTTAAACTATGACATAGGGCCTAAATATTTTGGGGGGTGAGATAGTTTCATGCAATCAGTGACAAAGCTTTTTGAGTGATATGACAAAAGCAATTGATAATGTACGAAATCACTGAGAATTGTACACAGCCATGGCATGGTGGATGAGAGTATTTGCTATATGCCGAAAACAATGAGAAACTGATTTGACCATGTGCAGAGGTAACACCAGGAAGTCACAATTGAACAAAGACCTTTGAGAATCATTATTCTGTTGTGAGAAATGTACAAAACCAATTGAGAGAAACTGTAATAGAGAATATATCAACACCTTATTTATGCTCAGGCTTGACAGTTACTGACTAATATTCTTTTAGTAATACAATGTAGAGTATATGTATGTATGTAGGCTACAGTATGCAACCCTGTTCGCATGTACTAAACATACAGAATAAACATCCTATTAGTTTAAAATGTTCAGAGTAAGTTCATGGACACATGCCTACCTGATTTCAGAGCTTTGTCAGTTCTGTTTCCTCTGTTTATTTCTCCACAATTGGCCACGTTACAGAAGAATTCTACATGACTGTTGATGCCAACAGTAGACTGTCTGGGTCCTGAAAGGATTAAGAAGAAGCCAGTCATTCATGTGAATCATCCTGTCCATTTCACAGTGATGTATGATATACATTGCTGTAGTCAAAGTCATGTACCTTTCAGAGTCAAAAATGTTCCATTTCCAAAGTGTATGTCATTCATAACTGTGACAATGCAGTAATATGTTGCTTCATCTGATGTTGTGATATTCCTCAGGGTAAGATTAAAGGATCCCTCGGATTGCTGTAGTATAACACGTCCACTTATAGCCAGATTTAAAAATGGTTCATGCCATGAAACAAATCCTCTGAAGTGTCTAACTATTGGTTCAGGCCTTGATCCCAGTATCTGCCTGTACCAACTCCATTGCTCATTCTCAAAAGTCGCAGGGTAAAGACAGGACAAAGTCACTGTGCCTCCAGGCTCTGCTTTTTGTACTCTATTCAGCTGGAGAACTTCAATTGCTGCATCTGGAAAATAAGTCACTGATATAGTTGTACTATTCTGCACTCTTACACTTACAAATACATATCCATAAAACAAAGATCAGTATTTAGAGCAATCACTCTGAATGACAAATGTAGTAAGGAATTTTGCATGAACTTACACATGGGGAAAAGTATGAATATAAAAGTCGGAACCATGGTTCTTCTTGTAAGCCTAAATTAAAAGTCCAGTTAACTTGTTGCATGTAGATAAACACAGTGGATGTGTGTCAACTCTACACTGACTAACATACTAAACAGAAAGATCACTTCCTGTTAAAATGCTCTTCCACCAAGAGTCATCTTCACACTAGATAACTCCGCCCCGCCTCTGAGGTAAAGTCTGTGGGCTGACTGTGACTCCTTTCCTCCCTACAACCTCAGAAAATAACTTAATAATAGTGATCTTATACATTAGAGTAGAGTAGAGTAGGGTAGAGTAGAGTAGAGTAGAGTAGAGTAGAGTAGAGTAGAGTAGAGTAGAGTAGAGTAGAGTAGAGTAAAATGTATACCTATTCATCTTGAAGGAAATTAAGGATGTCTTATACCACGGCAGTCTGGAATCTCCCATTGTGACGCGCTAAATGGGGTGTTGATTAACTGTCTATGGATAGCATAACTCTAGTGTATTAATGCGCTAAGGCTCGTTCATAAGTTAGGGAAAGAAAGTTGCAAAGCATTACGCGCTGAATTGACACATGGCGCATGGCGCGTCTGGAAACACCAGCAAAGTGAATCTGGTGCAAATCGTAATATAAAGACATAATCCAATTAGAAACATTTGTATTTCTCCCTGCTGACCATCACTATGTCAACTTTCTGCGAGAGAGAGATAGATAGATAGAGAGAGAGAGAGAGAGAGAGAGAGAGAGAGAGAGACTCCTCGCGCAAAATTAGGACTTTAAAAAATAAATCTTAAAAAATTGGGGGATATTTTCGGATCAATAGCTAAGCAAGCGCATGGAAAGTTTCCCATGGGAGGAGAGCAGACTGACGAGGTGCCTGTTTTCATGAAGTTAATGGCGAGGCGAGGCATTTAGAATTTCGGCAAGATGTGCAGGGTATTTTTATTGTTATTTCTATTGAGATCTGTGAATCATCATGCCAACTGCAGCATAATCTAGTGGGCAAGAAGCAGTGTTGGGTAAGTTACTTTTTAAAAGTAGTTACTTTTAAAAGCAGTACTTTAGTTACTGCGTTCAATTGTAACTGAATTACTTTACTTATTACTAAATTTAAAAAGTAACTTGTTACTTATTACTTTACTTTACTTTTTCGCGGGAAAAGGGATTTTAACCACACCTCATAATACATCTGCTTCCCAAGGTAGTAGGCCGGCTGTGTAAATGGCCTAATATTTTAATCTGTGCAAACTGTAGGCCTACCTCTATGGAATCCCTCATATAGGCATGTTGTCATTCTCACATCTAAAATGCATTTCATGATTTCCCTGTAGGCCTGTTTATAACAGTGTCAATACATTTGAATCTAGTCTAACATTACACCATAGAATAGAATATTGTCTTTTATTGTCATGTCAGCATTAAAATTACTTTTGGTCTCACAGAATAAAAACAGAATGAGTAAGGTGAGGTGGCCATACCAAACAGAAATGTTGTAGGTAGGACACTCTGCTTACATCCTCTCCTAGATGTTGCAGCTTAGGCTACGCCAAAGCCTTTCAGTTACCTGCGCATTGCATTGCATATGCATCAACATCATTATTAAAGATTCTGCCGAATGCAGAATCCGTTCGTGCTGGAAGACGGTTTGATCAGGCACATTTGAATAGCCTGAAGAACGTGGCGGCCTCAACGCCATGGTGTTGCTTGCGCTGTTGTTCTCATGTTATTATTCACAATTACTTGACTCGCGCTGGCTGCTGCTGACGGAGCTACTCAAATTGTTTTGTTTTTTTGCCGTGTAACCTATTTAACTGTCATCAGTGAGCACAAAAGAGGCTATGGCATTTGCGATATGGGGTACAGCTGTTTTAGAATGCATTTGCGTAACGATGAACTCGGAATGACTGTAGAATTAACTGCGCAGCGAATCATTTTCACTTTCCCTCTATGGCGTAAATTAAAAAGTTAGAAAAAAGTGATGGTGGAAGTCCAACTATTGTAGTATAGGTTAACCACATCACAGCGCAATGGGCTCATGAAAGTCCCAGTGAAAGACCTTGCATGCACGAGAAAGGAACAGCAGTCTGCGTGCGCCCGCTCTCACACTTCCGAGAGCTCGAGAAGGGCTGGGGAAAACAGCCCAGACAGAGCTCTTTGCGCATCTAGAACTACTAATAACAGCAGACCGTAAGATGAGTTCAAGGCTGAAATTTATAACGAGTAACGACCGTTACGGCAGCGCAGTAACTGTAATTAAATTACTTAAATTTGAAGAGTAATGCGTTACGTTCCTAAGTTAGTGCCAAAAGTAATTAAATTACGTAACGATGTTACCCCCAACACTGGCAAGAAGTCAAACGCGCCTATATGGGACGTGTACTGTAGAACATTGGGGCGACTGACTTGACAACCAAATGCAATAGAATTAACGACTGGCTCTTGACTTGACAATCGAATGCGATAGAAATGTAGCCTGCGTTAGTTCTGCCAGGAAGACTCAGATCACCTGTGCATTTCGCAGAGCCAATCAGCGGCTGCCATCTCCTTTATAGCTACGTGTCTAACTCTCCCTTCTTGCTGGCTTTAGGCATGGCCGGTCCGAAATCTGTGCGCGCCAAAACGTTGTTTATTGCAGTTAAATGTTTCCTTTATCGTCGTTTCAGGAGCATCAATGATTATTATCTCTCATCACTCCATTCACGCTGTTAATCGAAGGCTGTCGTGCCGTTTCGCTTCTTCTCGAGGCTATTTTTTATTTCAAGTCAGTTTTAGGATCTCGCCATGTCTAGGAAGCTGGCTTCGGCGTCTTCATTACATGTCGGGGTTTCTCTGGTGCTACGTTTTTCTCTCTTTCACCGTGTGCTCTAGTCCTACTATCACATCGACATCTAATTCGGACGCCCGCAGGGACAGTAAGGTCGGAAGCGCGTGCTTTTTGTGATCACATGTGCCGTAAGTCAGCGAGGCGTGCCTCTCATCGTCGTTTAAAATGTGTTGCTTTCATCGTCGTTTAAAATGTATTGCTTTCATCAACCTAGGCTGCTATAGGTTCTCAGTTTATAGTCATGCAGTTTACTTTCTTCTCATGTCTCGTTTCCCGTTACCGCTGTTTTATCTCCTCTCTGACCGCTTAGTTTAACTTGTGGAGTGCTCCCCTTAATGTGTTACTGGTCGCGTTGCGACCCTTGCCGACTTAAGATATTCCTAACTGGTTCATCTGGTTGTCCATTGACTGATCGTTCGTGCATTCGTCTGTAGCCTTCGTGGCGTGGTGGCAATGTGTTGTGCTTTACGGCGTGTTATGTGTAGCCTACTACAGTCGGCTCTCGCCTCTACTTTAGTCATGCAATTCTCCCACGAGGTTCTCGTTCCTAAGGATCGGTTCGTCATCTCTATGGGAGTGGCTCAATTGTCGACCTGCTACATTTTGCATAATCCGTTTAATTATCTGTTTCCGGTGACGTTGCCCATGCTGTGCATCATTTGGCTTCGCACTCGCGTACGTGCAGGGTTTTTTGGAGTAGTGCTGGTGGAGTTCTTCGCTGGCGCAGTGGCATTAAGCCTACCTGATTAATGATGTGAACCAACCGGCTCTTTGTTATTTCTAGGCTATTTATTGTCTTGACTTTGATTCATTGACTTTTTAGTTTGGCTATACCGTATTTCATATTAATGTTTGTGCATTCTTGTTTTACTGTTGCTTTTGTACCGCGGTGTTAGGCCTACATGGCCCTCAGTCCTTCTATTTAGGCCTTGCCGTTGCCGCCTTGGTCAACTGCCTTCGTTGTTTCATGCTTGAAAATACTTTGGCATAACTTGAGGTCTGGATTTATGCGGTTATTGATGTGGGTACTCTGGTTTCTAGGTAAATGACTTAAAATATTCGTAGTTGTGAATGTAGCACGCACCGCTTTTCGCTCATGATTCAGAGACTTTGTGCCGTGATTTCGCATGCTAGCACCGACGTTTCTCTCACTCTGTTTGGCATGCTAATTAGCTTTGTCCATTGCCGGGACTCAGTGTGAATAACCACACATCAAAACGATACGTTGATAATTGCCATGCTCTTTCGTTCTAGGTTAACTACTGGCGAATGCACGCTGCATGTTCCAAGTACACGGCTGTCGGGATTATCGCATCCACGTTCGCAGCTGGAGCCCTTTCCACCTCCGATGCATAGTATAGTATTTGTCCCTCTCTTTCCGCCGTCTCATAGGTTAATTCAATCAACACTGTGCCGCTGCCTGGAGACCTGTGTGACTCGGCTTTTCACTGCTTCGTGCATGGTTTTCCGTGGCTCACTTTTAGTTGTTGTCATGCAAATGGACCCGGGATTCTTTTGGGGGGATCAAGATGCGGTACAAAGTTTAACTAGCTACACGCTCGTCTACATTTTAGGGGCGCACCTATCTAAGTGCATTTCATTTCAAATTATTACAATTGCATAACTTATGATCGCTTTTTCTTTCACGTGCAAAGCAGGACCGTTACTACTCGTTGTACGGTGCGACATCCACCTGAAGTAGGAGGCCTCGTTACAAATTGACGAACTTCGATACGAGTATCCAACCCTCGAACCATGCACAAGTTCCCGTTAACCTCTCTGCTCTCGTAGGCACGCCAGGCCCTCTACCGCACCATGAATCAACCGTTGCAATTTGTTCTCACTGCTAATTTCACCCGTTCTTTGTTATCTCGTGGCTGTCTCGTTCTCCTTTCTGTGTATATGCTGCATGCCAGTTCTGTTAGCAAACCACAACGCTTGCCTAGTCGTGGCAAGGAAAAGGAATGCTTGCCTAGCTATGGCAAACTGTCATTGTTGCTGACTGTAAACTCTATCTTTCCTTCCCAGGTGCTCAGATGGTCATGCTGTCCACACATTGGGGCCCATAGCTGCCCATGTGCGTTTCCTACCGTCATGTATTTCCTTCATTTATCACAGGTTCAAAGGCCTGGTGCTCCCTTAATATGTCCTCAGAAGGCCTACAGGATGTCATTTGGTTTCATGCACAGTGACTCTGGTTACCCTAACTAATTTTCACTCATCTCTATTCTCCTCCCATAGGGTATACCTACTGTGAAGTCCATACCCAGGCGTCCCGTTTATCCATTGTTCTCTCGGCTTTCTCTTTGAACTCGTCTTCTTTTTAGCACTTTACAGTTCCTGCACTTCAGTTAATTCCCGTCTTCGTCTGGCTATTCTGAATGGCCCTCCCTACTAGGCCTCTCCGTACATTTCTCGAACATCTAAGTCCGATACTCTCGGGACTGGCGTCATGGTTACTAGCCTATTGCACATCACTACGCCTCTTTCGGCCCTCATGCTTTATACTGCACTACCTTTCTCCTCGACCCAACACTTCTCAGTCCTCACCACCCATCGACAGGTGCATGTTTCCGGTCTTTAACTCCAAGACCTGAAATTTCAATACGCCTCCAATCGTACGACGTTTGGCTTTCAATTTCATGCACGCGGCTGGGATCAAGGTCTCCCATAGTTTGGTCTCTGCACCTCCATTCAACTCATCTTAAGACATAGCCAAATCCATGCCCAACGCGCCCGACTCACGATACCCTCACGAATCACCCTCGACATCTTGCACACGCTCATCGTAACGCTCTGCGGTCGCCCGTTTTCACCCTGCTGATGTCCGTGACGGTAAATAAGGTAATCTTCCTCACACGTAAACATTGGCGTTGGTCCCCACCCCGTTAACTGTTCACTCGCACGTTGCGTCGTTTCACGCCTCTCTCGTACTGCTCCCCGTGTGAGCGTCTGCTTGCTCATGTCTGTCCGTCACCTCTTGTTTATCTGTCTGTCTGTCCGTCCGTCCGTCTGTCCTAGTGATGGCAGTCCAGCTCAAGCGCGCCGGAACGCGTTCCAAACCATCAACAGCGAAAACCATTAATCCACTGTTCCGAAATTCGCTTCAGTACGGAAGAACCACGCGATATATTTCGTATGAATCAGTAAACTGGTTCAGTTTTCCGAAAGCAGCGTTCTGCCACACGAACAGCAGGCGCGCACAAAAGTGTTTGGCCTGTTGCAGAGCCGTCTACCAGGTTGCAGTGGAGAGAATAGATATTTTAATGACTGTCATTAGGCCTGTAAGTCCCACTCGATAAGACAAGTAGGCCTCGACATCATCATCATAAGTTATGAACACTACAAGAAGACATTTATGTTCAGCAACGCTTTATTCCGATCGTCCAAAAATAGCCTAATTAAATGAATAAATAAATAAATGAGGCATCGTAGCCTTTGCAACGTCGTCTACCTCAACTGCCTCATCAGTAGCCTAAATGTCAAACGTCTGAAAGTTAGCATGCAAAAGTATGAGCTCAGTCCAATAATGGGGGTCATGTCGCAGATGATGAGGGCACAACATCTCAACTTATCGAATTGAGCCCGTTTATTTGCAAACATGGCTTTTCACCAGGAGGGGGCCCTGTTACTCAAGCTTTAAAGCGATGGTTCGGAGTAGAATCACCCTAATGCCATTTGAACCGTGACACCCATCCACCTTTACACCCGAAGTGTTTTCTGCCGCAGGCTTACATCAACAGAGTTGCCGTGTTATTCGATGTTTATTCCGGTTAGCTTGACTCAAGCGCATATGGATACTGGGCACCGTCTCCAAACTTTCCCCACAAAAATAACATGTCATGACACCAAACTTCTGCAGTAGCACAAATATGGCCTGTACTCACGAAACGAAGCATTTGGAAGTTTGGAAATAGTCCAGGAGTTTAGTATTATCAACACAAGCTGAATAGCTTCTCTGCTGCTAAAGCTGTGCCAACGTTACTTCCGTCATATGAGACAAGCCCGTAAAAGTCTTCAACAAACTTCCAGACGAGAGTGTTAAAAAAGTTTTCACTGAATTGTGATTAAGGCTTATATTTTCAAGGCAATACTTAAAAGATATTTCAAATCTTACCTACTATCAATTAGACAAGGATTTTCGTTATCAATACTGATGCTGAATTCACTTTTCATTGTGCATATTATGAGCTTCGTTGAGGACTCTTACATGCTTGTCTTAGATGACGGAAGTAACGTTGGCGCAGCTTTAGCAGCAGAGAAGCTATTCGGCTTGTGTTGATAATAATAAACTCCTGGACTATTTCCAAACTTCCAAATGCTTCGTTTCGTGAGTACAGACCATATTTGTGCTACTGCAGAAGTTTGGTGTCATGACATGTTATTTTTGTGGGGAAAGTTTGGAGACGGTGCCCAGTATCCATATGCGCTTGAGTCAAGCTAACCGGAATAAACATCGAATAACACGGCAACTCTGTTGATGTAAGCCTGCGGCAGAAAACACTTCGGGTGTAAAGGTGGATGGGTGTCACGGTTCAAATGGCATTAGGGTGATTCTACTCCGAACCATCGCTTTAAGTACTAACCCAATTTTGAAGCGATGTGCCTAAATGGTTCGGAGCTTCAACAAGGCTTCACTTGCCCATCATCTGTTCCGTCTGCCTGTTGGTCCTTATCTGTTAACTGTTTTATATTATAATTTATAATATCTTGCGCTCATTGCTATCGTGCAGCTCTCTCACTGCTATCGTGCTGCTCTCTGCCTCGTTGGCTGCCCCCGGGAGGGCCTCTGTGCAATTCCGTCACCTTCTGCGAGAGGGCGCTCATGATTCATATGCTAGGTCAGTCGATAAGGTAACCTCCCTCACACGCGTTGGTGTTGGCTCTCATCCTGGTAACCATTCACACGCGCACGCTGCGCCGATTAGTGCTCACCACACACTGCTCTCCGTGAGAACGTCTGTCTGCCTTCGTCCCTTATTTTCCTTTTGTTTCGTGTTCACTGCCCCCGTGAGGCGCAAACACTGCTTCCCTCGTAGGCACGCGCACGCTGCGCCGATTAGTGTTCATCACGCTCTGCTCTCCGTGAGGGCGTCTGTCCGCCATCGTCCGTTATTTTCCTTCTGTTTCGTATGCATGTTTACCTACTATTTCACTGCCCACGTGAGGCACAGTGCTCATTCCTAGGCACGCACACGCTGCGCCGATTAGCGCTCATCACGCACTGCTCTCCGCGAGAGCGTCTGTCTCCCTTTGTCCATTATTTTCCTTCTGTTTCGAACGTATGTTTACCTACTATTTCACTGCTCCCGCGAGGCACAATCACTGCTTCCTTCGTAGGCACGCGCACGCTGCGCCGATTAAGAGTATCACGATTAAGAGTATCACTTCGTGAGAGCGTCCGTCTGCCTTGTCCGTCAATTTCTCTCTGCTCCGTTCGTCTGTGCGTTTAGTCTTTTCCTGCCCCCGCGTGGCGCATTCGTGTGATTGCTCCTCATAATGGAGCCTGCGCCTCGCTGGTGCGTTACTCACTCATGCTCAAGTGGCCCCAGCTGTAGCAATATACACTGCAATCGGGTGCTACTTTACAACTCACAAGTACTCAAGCGGTCTTTACCACACGTTAGTTACGGCCGTCAGTTATCTTATTTCACGGTTTCGAAATGTGGCCCATGCAAATTCTAATCGAATGGCCCATGCTATAGGTTATTACAAGTGTGCCACTCTCTGTGAGGGCTCTCGCTTTGCGTCTCATGTACTGCCCTCCGTGAGGGCGCCCTATAAAAGTGCATAAGTGCCCTGCATAAGTGCCCAAGCTGCAACCACTGGTGGTGGTGTCGGGGATTTCCATGTCCACTTCATGTGGCCGCAGGGTCCTGCCTGTTCCTGCCCATGGTTTTGCAGTGTTTCATGTTTGTCTCCTTTATTTGTCCTCCTCAAATGCTCTAGGTGGGTTCCAGTCGTCGCCTACGGTGGGTCACGCGTCTCCTCTTGTCCTTGTTCTCTCTTTTGGGGGTAAGTTGCGTTATTTTCTCAGGATTTCAATCTCCATCGGCAGTATTAAAATCCGGCATGCCCTCTTTAGTTTTGGGGGTTAAAGGTCCAGTTCCTGCTGCACGGCTACGGCAGGCTCTACTGGATCCGCCAGCGCAAGACCCGGGCTGATGATTGGACCTCCGCCAAATACTGTCTACTTATGCCAATTCCATTGTCAACTACGTTAACATTCAATCGCTAAATACGAATTCCTCTCTCTGTCTACTTATGCCAATTCCATTGTCAACTACGTTAACATTAAATCGTTAAATACGAATTCCTCTCTCTGAATCTTAATGGCAGAAATGTAGCCTGCGTTAGTTCTGCCAGGAAGATTCAGATCACCTGTGCATTTCGCAGAGCCAATCAGCGGCTGCCATCTCCTTTATTGCTATGTGTCTAACTCTCCCTTCTTGCTGGCTTTAGGCATGGCCGGTCCGAAATCTCCTCCTCCATCCCCACCGCCACCAGTTGGGTCCAGTCTTCCTGTCCGGGGGGTTAAAGGTCCAGTTCCTGCTGCACGGCTACGGCAGGCTCTACTGGATCCGCCAGCGCAAGACCCGGGCTGATGATTGGACCTCCGCCAAATACTGTCTACTTATGCCAATTCCATTGTCAACTACGTTAACATTCAATCGCTAAATACGAATTCCTCTCTCTGTCTACTTATGCCAATTCCATTGTCAACTACGTTAACATTAAATCGTTAAATACGAATTCCTCTCTCTGAGTCTTAATGGCTGAACTAACGACGGTGTCTTGGCCATAGCAACCTTACATTTAGAATTAGTAACAGCAGTTCGCCAGAAAGGAAGGAAGTAGTTCTACAGAAAACCTTTGTTTTAGCCATTAAAGCATCGAAATAATGCCTAAAATTACTTTCAGACAGTGTGGCAACCGTGGTATAAGTGGGATAATTGACTTCACGGTGTGCGTATGTAGCAAAGTGGACTTTTACTGGTAATTATCCTTAAAATAATAATTACCCCTTTTTATGTGTAATTGCACGACTACGCCACTGGGGGAATTTCGCCACCCAGAGTATTGATTGAAGACAGTGATAACCCAAGGCACAACAGGTTCGGATAAACGTAGACAGAGATGTGTACTTCTTGTTTCAAAATAAAAATCTTTTCTTTATTAACATGGATTTAAAATAAGATAATGAACATACATTAAAACTCCTGCACCGCCTAAAACAAAAGGGGACAGGATTGTGCAGAGGGGGGGGGGGGGGGGGGGGGGGGGGGGGGGGGGGGGGGGGGGGGGGGGGGGGGGGGGGGGGGGGGGGGGGGGGGGAGGTCTGAGGTTCCTATGGTTTAACTAGTCCAAAATCACCAGACAATCAGTGCAGGTGAACCGTGTCTGCAGTATTCCTATTTACACAATGCGCATAGGCATAGGCTACCACGTCAAACAAGTGATTTCAACAGTAAGTCTTTCCACGGCAAGCAAGTGATTCAATCAGTAAGTCTTTACACTGCAAGCAAGTGATTCAAGCAGTAAGTCGTTACACCGCAAGCAAGTGATTCAAGCAGTAAGTCGTTACACCGCAAAGGTGCTCTCAAACTGTGCGCGTCAAACCTAAAGCTAAGTGCGTAAGGAGACACGATGACCTGCACTGACAGCGGTGGGAAAAATAGCACTTTAACAGGGTAAATCTATTACCTGGGTAGGCCTACTACAGCAGCAATACTAGTCAGACCAGGAGAGGGGGAAGGCGGCCGGGCGGAAATTAAACAAACAAAACCAAACATAACAGGAAAGCAAAACTAATTGAGCAGGGACAAAACAGCAGTAAGCAAATGTTGCCGACCCTCGACGGCACACTCTGAGGGGTGAGGCAAACAAACATCAGTGAATGAGAGTCCATCATTAAATATATAGAACATAGTGTTAACATAACACAGCGGTACACATACCTTAGCACAGGAGGACAGAGTGTGCGTTACAGGTTGGTACCGACAGGTCGCACACCAAGGGGGAATCTCAGGCTCACCTAGACATCAACACGGTAGTGAATACAGTGTTCGGAAGGTTCAGCAAACACACATCATAAATGGTTACACGAACACGTACCTCCACATTGACAGACATGGATTCACACCTGGGGCTGGCCATCCCAGGATCTCTGTCTAGCTCAGCCAGAGCGCAGCGTTCGCCAACACAAAATCCCAAACACCGGGAGAGCTCCAGCTAAGCGCTCACTTTCAGCTGTTTTATAAAACAATGGGCTAGCCGCCACTTACTGCGGAGCCACTCAGCAGCTAGCCGAGTTTGTGACGTCAGACTAGTACGGGAGCTGGCAAGGGACAAAGCTCACCTTGACCGTAAACAGGTCTACCCTGTTACACGTATAACAGGAAAAATAATGCTTCCCGTCGTGGCCGCATCACCACCTAGGTGTGCATT
This sequence comes from Engraulis encrasicolus, assembly GCF_034702125.1. Lineage (NCBI taxonomy): Eukaryota > Metazoa > Chordata > Actinopteri > Clupeiformes > Engraulidae > Engraulis > Engraulis encrasicolus. The sequence goes on from NC_085878.1 coordinate 19,668,266, forward strand.
ATTTTTCCTGTTATACGCACACCGTGTCGTCAATTATCCCTTACAAGTAGCATACATAGGCTACATATACATTATTTCACATATATGAAGCATAGTAGCCTCATACTGCAGATGAGGTCTCCGGCGGGCCTATTCACTATTTGATGAAAATACTCAACTATATCATAACAACATTGCTACGACCAGGGTCGGATTAACATTGCCAGGGGCCCCTAGGCTACAAGCTGAAGTGGGGCCCCCCTCCCTCCCCCACGCGGCCGTACCGCTGCGCCACCACCATTATGTTATCCCATGATCTATATGTAAAGAATTTGCTTTTTTTGCTACTTTTTAGTCTTTTGGTTATGCTTTGTTATTTTGTGGGCCTATTGAACTTTGCACAGCTGGGCCAGTGAAACAGAACACCAAAACCAATGGACTGACAACAATCATAACTTGCAACTGAACAATTATTGGTCTGTGCCTGTACTAGGCCTTAAGCTACTGAAACGCTGAAGGACACGGAGGCTATAATGAATGACAGTAAAGACAAAGTAGGCTACTGAAAGAGATGATCAACAACCAGAGTCATTTAAAAAAAGTTTGTCCTCTTGGCTTTTTTAGTAGAAAATGTCATCAGTTAGACTTGAAAAGTCCAAGGAACGCAAAATGTCAAGACAAATGAGACGACAAGTGATTCAATCTGCCTTGGCCATTGGCCATTGGTGGATCGAAGGCTTCTTTTTACCAATCCCAGTTTAGAAGGGGAACACTTTGGCATTCGTCACTGGCAGAGTGAGATAGATACCCAAGCAGCAAATTAACGTGCCCAACGCGTTTTTTTAACGTTTATTTTTGGTGAGTGACACGTTCAGAATTGGTTCAGAATAGGTTCAGAATTGCGTTCAGATATGGTTAATTTGTAGGTTCCCGATTACGTGCTCAGCACGTTCTGAAAGGGTTGTTTTTTTGTGTCCAACACGTTCTCTAAACGTTTCAAAATGGTGTCAAACAACACGTTCGGAAAAACACGTCCATGGACGTACAAATAAGGTGTACATTTGGGTTTTATTACGTGTTCAACACCTATTTTTGACACCAAAAATAAAACCTGCCGCAGCGCCATATGGCCTTGCTTTTTCTGTTAGGGGCTTAAAATTTGGCCTATGCATTATCCTATAGCATTTATGAGGCCATTACCATTATTACTACTGTTATTATTATAGCCTTAGTTAGCCTAGTTATGCAAAAGAAGAAAAGCATGTGTAATGCATGTATTTTATTTTATTTTTTTAAACACTTGGACTTGGGCTGGAGTGCAGTCTGTGTCTGGGCTTTCTGTTGTCAATGTTGAAGAGGACGCTTGCGTTGGCTTCACCTGAAACATGAAAAGAAGAACTTATTCAACAAGTGATGCTCATGACAAATATCATAATGGGCCGCAGCTGCATGAGCCCACTCAAAATATCATGCTTTGCTGGTCGCGAGGATTTCACTGTAATGTCCGTTGGGTTCAAGGGACTCGTGTATGAAATATGAAACAACATCTTATCAACATACTTCTATGTCTTCTCACCTTATTAATAAAATAATACAGAGGTGGCACCTGTAGTAATCTTAAATAATAGTCTAGTACAATATAATGTTCGTAACGGTAGGCTAGAAGTATGGAAACCACGTTTCATTACAGTCCAAAAGCCCCCATTGTTTCTAATGAGCAAATGTTATTAGCGAAATGCTAATTACAACTCACCGGAGTTTCACGTTTGAAGTTTCACGTCGTCGATCCAGAAAGAGAAATTGTCAAAAGGAGGGTTGATAGTTGGTAGTAAAGAGGATGCGGGTAAAGTCAAAGAAGGTGAAAATATGAAAGATGAAGGATAAAATAGTCAAAGTTTACGGAGAAATCAAGAGGGTGAAGGTCTGTCAGGTCAGGCAAAAGAAGTGAATTTTCAGTTAATCAGAGCGGTCGCCTAGCAACCGGCCAACCGCGAGCTGCACAGCTGCATCCAGTTCAGACAAAAACAATTTGGACTTCGGTGCTAGATCAGTGTTTTAAGAAACGTGTCTTTTGACACTAAATCTGTATGTTCGAATTTAGTGTCAGATCAGTGTTTTAAAAACGTGTCTTTTGACACCAAATCTGTACTTTCAGATTTCGTGTCAAATCAGTGTTTTAAAAAACGTGTCTTTTGACACCAAAACTGCATGTTTGAAATTGGTGTCATATCAGTGTTTTAAGAAACGTGTCTTTTGACACAAAATTTGTACGTTCAGATTTCGTGTCAGATGCGTTGGTATTTTCAGGTGTCATTTGACACTAAACCTAAACGTGTATTGAACGTTTTTAAAAGGTGTTTTTGCAAACGTGTCAAAGAAAACGTTCCACAAACGTGTTTGACACCTTGGTTTTATTCAACACCTAAAGCCGGGCATACACTGTGCGATATTTTCACTCGTGGGTCTTAAGCTTCTGCTCACACTGCACGATGGAATTTCACTGTTTAAAAGTTCACAACTCATGACTCACGTCCTCATACTACACGAGCCGACACTCGGATGCGAGCGAAATGCTTCGACCGTACGACGCGACAGGCATGTTTCCCCGGTCTGCAGAGGAGGGAACATGCGAACCTGAGGTGGAGATGAGGTCGCGCTCAACAGCGAGTTGCACGGCCCTATTAATTTGTACATGTGAAGTGTCAAATTGGGTCGTAGCGCTGCTTTAACTGTGCGATTTACGCACGAGCCACGACCAGAATTTCAAACCGTTATGATTTTCTTGCGACCCTGCGATTGCACGACCGTGAGGCGAAATCGCTTGTCCTTACCCCGTGTACACTGCACGATGAGAGACTCACGATTGACCTGCGATTGAGCAAGAAATCGGCCCGACTCTCAAAAAGTCGTGCGAGTGCCAAATCGGGGCAAAATCGGGGCAAAAGTCGCACAGTGTAAGCCCAGCTTAAATGACACCGTTAAAAGACATGTCAATTGGTTCAGAAAGCGTATTTTGCTGCTTGGGTAGACGTGTAGTAGCGATCTCTCTCTCCCTCTCTACCACACTCACACACTCAAGTACAAATAACACATTAGATCACGCAGCATCTTGAACTAAAACACACAAAAAACACCACGGCGGTGGGTGCATTTCACAGCAACCAGAAGGGTAACTAGTTAGCCTACCTATTGTCAACATGCGCGCGCCGCCGCCGCCACCACCTCCACCACCAACAACAACTGTGTGCACATAACATTCGATGACGAGCAGCATCTCAAACCAGAGCCATACAGAGAACAGAGTCAGGCGATCTCCGCTGTCTGCTAGGGCCGACTTCCTCATTAGCAAAATTAGCTGTTTTAGCTTCTCAGTACTGCTCAGCGTTGCGAATGTTAGTTCCTAGTAGTGGGCGTAGCACACAGCAAATGCAATGCGATGCAATGCAGGGAATATGACAAGACTTGCTGTTGCTATGACAAGACTTGCTGTAGTAATAACTTCAGATAAACATCACAGGTGGTAAAACTGTTGTGATTATCACCACCGAGACAGTTGATAGTTTACATATTTGTGGTGATTACCCCGCAGTATAGTTCGTTAGTCCTTATTTTTGGCTGTTAATGTGGTGGTTCTATGTTGAGTCTATGGGAAGACAGCCGCTTTAGGAACAACCTTATCTAGCTGAAAGGCGGGGCTGCAATTTAATTCCTGGTCCTCCAATCGCGTAACTCTGTTCTCTGTATGGCTCTGTCTCAAACTAAACAAAAAACACCACGGCAGCAGGTGCATTTCAAAGCAACCAACTGAGGCATAGTACAGTAGCAGTATAGTAGGCCTAGTTCCATTACATTACATTGCATTTGGCAGACACTTTATAACCAAAGCGACTTTCAAAAGAGGACATAATCAAGCCAACATCACAATCAAATACAAAGTGCACAGGAGATATACAGAACAACAAGTGCAGTTGCAAAGAGGGGTTAGTGTTTTGTTTTTTTGTTTATTTTAAAGAGTAAATAACGAGTACACACACACACAAACACACACTCACAAACTAAACTAAACTAAACATCATGTCAGGAGTCTACCCTGGGGCAAGGCCAGTTCAAGCATTAGTCTAGTAGATTCTCTCGAAAGAGGAATGTATTTAGTTGTTTCTTGAAGGCTGCAAGAGATGTGCTTAGTCTTGCTGCCTCTGGGAGACTGTTCCACCACTTGGGTACCACAACGGAGAACAATCTTGACTGGGAGTACCTAGAGCGACTGGATGGCAGAGCCAGACGGCTTGTGCTGGATGAGTGCAGTTCTCTTCCAGTAATGTAAGGCGTTAGTAGGTCCTTCAGATAAGCTGGGGCCGTTCCTGTGATGGTTTTGTAGGCAAGGGTCAATGCCTTGTGCTTGATCCGGGCGGCGATCGGTAACCAGTGCAACTCAATAAATAAAGGAGTAACATGGGTCCTTTTGGGTTGATTGAATATCAACCGTGCCGCCGCATTCTGGATCATCTGCAGAGGCTTTAGCGCACAAGCAGGTAGACCTGTCATGAGTGAGTTGCAGTAGTCAACGCGGGACAGGACCGTGGCCTGTACCAGTCGTTGTGTAGAATATTGTGTCAGCACAGGTCTGATATTCCGTACGTTGGACATCTGGATTCGACAGGTCCGGGTGACCGAGTTGATGTAGTTGGAGCCTGACAGCTCATCATCAATCATGACGCCAAGGTTTTTGGCGACTTTTGTCTCTTTTCCATTGGGTTCCGCGTTCCGGTGCGGGCTTTATAAATATTCATGAAACTTGACGGGGGGTCGATGGTGCTGTCTCGCACGCATTTCCATACAACTGGGACTAGAACTGGGCCGTATGATCAGCTGCCGCAACTAGCCGCGACAACACCGTGTTTTCACGCCATGGTGAATCTAAGCCCTAATCTAAACAATAGGACCTATTGAGTTCCTGCGCCCGTCGTCATAGTTGCTGGTCGCGTGCCGAAAAATGATGGGCGTAGCCATTTTGGCAGTAATCGCGTCAGTAGATTGGCAGACACTGACTGGCTGTCACGGTGAAGGAGGACGGACTTGACAGTTGACACTTGACAGGATGGTAGACAACTGTTGTGCTCCAGGTTGTCGAAACAGACGGGGCAAGAAGAAAGGAGGATTAGCTCTATCATTTTATCGCATCCCAAAAGATGCTGCGAGGAGGGAAAAGTGGATAAGTGCTATCAAAAGAGCCAGGAGCCATCAGAAGAAGACTGAAAGGTGGGACCCGCCTGCCGTAGGATTTCGTTTGTGCAGCGAACACTTCATATCAGGTGGGTGACCAATGTTACAAAACATTTCTGGAAGTTTAATTTTAATATTTATATTTACGTATGTATATGTATACCTGAATCACAGCACGCAATTATTATAATTAGTGGACACCGTGGCGTCCCTTTTTTACACAACAAGGTTCAGGCGCAACCTAGCCAGTTAGCAGTAGCTTGTAGTAAGCTAGTGGTAAACAACCCCGTGTTGACATTCCTTTTTTATTTTGTAGGGAGAAAGAGTGATAACCCTTTAAGTCCAGACTTTGTGCCATCGATTTTTGGCTATCTTCCGTCTCCAGAGAAGAGGAGACGGACAGCTAGACTGGAGGTGTTCAACAGGAGGCAGAAGGCGAAAATAGAGCAGGCAAAGCTAACTGCAGAAGCCATCCGTGTAAGGTGGGTAAAACTAGTTGTTAAATCAAGCCCCCCGTCTGATTGATTATTTACATGTTGCTGCCATGATGTGGTTATAAAGAAAAGCGCCACACCAGTAATTTAATGAAGGAATAACATATGATTTGCTTCCATGAAACATGTCAAACAGTAAACGTGTAAACATGTCATTGTCATTAGTATTTTATGCATGATTTGCTGGTTCTGTGTTTCATCAGGGCATCAATTGATTGTCCCCAAAACAATGCAGCAACAGAAGACCAAACCACAGAAAACCAAGTCATAGAGCCCCCCATCACAGATCCTTTGGAAGACTCGGGTGATGAAGATCCTGTCCAGCCTGATCCAGCAACACCACCTTGCACCTCTGAAACCTGTAGTAAGCACTAGGGTTTAATATTTTTCCCGAAAATGGCATGAATCAAATCCCGGGATCTGATGGCCCATTTCCCGGGAAATCCCGTTTTTTTCTTCAAATTTTTTGATCTAGTCATGTACAGGCTATAATTCAACTGTTCCTCCCAAACTGGCATTTTGTAGCCTAAGTTGTTACTGTTTGTATCATTATTGGGAGAAAGGAATTAAGATTAAGCTCTCCTATCCACCAACACAATAATAATGAAGTGTAAGATGATTGCCTGTGCGCAGCATGCAGCGCTTATCAATGACAGTGGATTGTTGGTGGAGCTCACGACTTTCACCTATAAGTTTGATGCAACAGTGGGTTGGCTATTTTCCATTAAGGAATTGTGTTTGAGGTTGTGCGCAAAATCATGGCACATTGTCCTTCACCTGTGGATAGTATACACGTCTACCGCCAGCTTCATGAGAACAATGTTTCACTGTCGGCTACTGTGATAAGCGGTGGGAAATATAGCCTATGCGATGTCATCTCAATAGTGGAGTTCCGTGCATGGGATTTCATCTGGGTCAGTCAGAAATGGCAGTTTGCTTTAGCGCCGGGAAGAGTGTTTTTTCAAACAAGAAAACTGGTTCATCATAGGCAGGTATGCATGGCTAAACTGACTTTACCGTTTGCCCAAGTGCTATCGTTTTCCTCTGGTAATAGCACCGGGCGTCACTACAGTTAGGTGACCTCGCGCGCATAATAAACCCATTAAAATATAGGCATAGACTTGAGTGTCTTTCAGAGCAATATGAACCAATCAGCTCGGCTTTGCAACTAAACAAAATACTTTCCTGATGTCTACTTAACTAAAATAAGCTGCATTTTGTCTAATATCTGGAGACATCGCCTTGCCCTTTCTGCAGAGCGATTTTGGGAAGCGCCTCTCTCTCGTTCTCTCTCTGGTTCTCTCGCTCACACACAAAGCGACGCTTGCACTCTTCGCAAGACATATGTCACTTGACTCATCTTGTTGGATAGACCAGCCAAACTTGCAAGCTAGATAGCCAATAGTTTCGATTGTGCTGCTTGGAGAGGAGGCAAAATTGGTACAATTTAGGCTGCATGAAAGCATACACGTTAACTTTCACGTTGTGCGATGGATGGAGACAAGTTTGGAATCGCTCCCTCTCTCACCCTCTCTCGCTCACACACACACGCGCGACGTAATTCTCTGCACTCTTCGCAAGACACTTGACTCGTCTTATTGGATACCATCCAAACTTGTAAGCTAGATAGCCAATAGTTTCGATTGTGCTGCTTGGACTGGATGTAGGCTATTTAAACTGTTAAAATTTAGGCTGCATTAAAGCATCCACACGTTTCAACTTTCACGTTGTGCGATGGGTGGAGACAAGTTGGGAATCGCTATAAGTTAGAGATTTTTTTTAAACATGGGCTGGCAAGATGTAAATGACCTGCACTGCTTGAAAAAGACGATCGACTAGGCCTATGTGCCTCAGGCATCTTAAATACTAAAAACTAATAGGCGGATGGCGGGCGGATTCGGTTTTGGAAATTGGAGAAAAAACATCAGGGCGGGTGGATTAGAAATTCTGAGAAGCGGTTGCGGATGAAATACGTCAACCGCGCACCTCAGACATTGCTGAAATGGGCCTGTACTGCTGCTGCTTAAATGAGCCTGAAGTGTTACCGCTGCTAGATGGCACTGTTGCTTATGTTGCTGGGACAACAAATAGACACGCACTTAATTTTTTTTCCCGGTTTCCCGTCATGGCTTTCCCGGGAAACGGGAAATTGTTTTGATCAGATTTCCCGGGTGTAGTATCTTAACTACATTAACTGACACGCACAACATGGGTCTGTTTGGTTCTTTTATCTTCAGAGAACTTAAGGGCAATTTACACAGCCATCGTGTGGTTACATTGAACTGGCGTAGGCAAGCCTGTTACAGACTACAAAAGTCCATGGTAATCCTACGGTGCCCCCTAGGGGACTTCTAGTAAACCTACGGGATTACTACACTCCCCCACTGTTAAGATAGAAATACATGTCAGAGTAAAATGCAAAAATACGTAACATACCCACCTTACTGTAACAAATCATAGATTTTAACGAGACCAAGATTTAGATGTAACAAGATCATGAATTAAACTAGTTCATGAAAACACTATCTTGACAGTATATAAACATCATTTTTTTTTTTATCTAGGAAGTACAGGGTAGACTGCCTGTCTTCCGTGAGATCATAAGGCGCATTCTTGCCTTTTCTTCAACATGATCTCACTGCTAGCTAACATAGTCTTTCAAGTATCGAGGTGACACCCGATCCCTGGTGGATCGGCGCAGCTCAGCTGAAGGGGCTGCAGGCGAGTCTGGTCGTTCGGGCGTGGAACCCTGCAGATTCATCTGGTCAGGAGGTGGCGGCGCTGTCTCTGGCTGGCATGAAGATGTTTCAGGCTCGCCGTCTGGTGAGCGAGCCTCTGGAAGTTCTGGTGTCCTTTCCACGGTCAGCGACGACTCAGGATGACGAGCCCTCACCTGGTCAACATGTCTCCTCATGCGTTGGCCATTACCCAGGATGACAGTGTAGGACACAGGGCCCGTTGGTGACTCTACAGTAGCAGGTATCCATTTTGGTCCCAGGCCATAATTCCTGGCGTACACAGCATCCCCAGGCCCAAATCTTCTCAGCCGAGCAGTTTTGTCATGGTTCTCCTTTTGTTTCATTTGTTTGTGCTCGATCTTGGACTTAATGTCTGGTTTTAACAGGTCAAAGGCAGACCTCAGCCTCCTGTTCATCAGCATTTCGGCTGGTGATAGCCCAGTAGTGGTCTGTGGTGTAATGCGATAGCTAAATAAGAATTTGGAAACCCGTGCCTCAATGCTGCCCCCTTCCATTTTCTTCATTCCCTCCTTGAAAGTCTGCACTGCCCGTTCGGCCAGCCCGTTTGAGGAGGGATGGAATGGGGCCGATGTTATATGTTGAATGCCATTTTGAGCCATGAAATGGCAGAATTCTGAGCTTGTAAAGCAGCTGCCATTGTCGGAGACCAGTATCTGTGGAAGGCCTTGAGCTGCAAAGCACTGGCGTAACTTCTCGATGGTTGTTTGGGTTGTACTGCCATTTGTGGGGTAAACCTCCAACCACTTGGAGTGAGCGTCTACGATTATCAGGAACATTTTCCCCAAGAATGGCCCTGCGTAGTCGACATGGATGCGCAACCATGGCCTCTCCGGCCACTCCCATGGGTGCAGTGGTGCATTTGGTGGTGCTTTTCTATTCTCTTGGCATTTTTGGCACTTACTCACTTTTTTCTCTATTTCCTGGTCCATCTGCGGCCACCACATGTAAGACCTGGCCAGCGCCTTCATGCGACACATGCCTGGATGCGACTGGTGGAGAGCTTTCAAGAGTGCTGTTCGTCCTGGTGGAGGAATCACAGTTCGCGCTCCCCAGAGGATACACCCATCTTGCGCATTAAGCTCCATTCGCCTGCTGTAGTATGGCATGAGCTCTGAATCTTGTACCAGTGGCCACCCACTCAGAATGTAACTATAGACTCGGGACAGTATGACATCTTTGGACGTCCACTTTCTGACCTGGGCCACATTGATGGGTATATCATCCACCTGATCCAACATCAGCACTCGCTCAGGTGTCTCCTCCTCTTTCTGCTTGGATGGAACCGGGAGTCTGCTGAGCCCATCGGCATTGCTGTGGAATTTCCCAGGCTTGTAGATGATCTTGTATTCGTAGGCTCTGAGAAGAACCGACCATCTCTGGATTCTGGGTGAAAGCATGTGGGGTACAGGTTTCATTTCATGGAAGAGTGTAATCAAAGGCTTATGATCAGTGGTGATCGTAAACTTCCGCCCATATAGGTACTTATGGAATCTTTGAATGCCGAAAATAACAGCCAATCCCTCTTTGTCTAACTGAGAGTACCGTTTCTCTGCGGAGCTGAGGGTTCTTGACATAAACCCAAGCGGCCTCTCTGCCCCATCAGGCATCCTGTGTGATAAGACAGCACCCACCCCGTAAGGAGATGCATCACATGCCAAAATTAGCTCCTTGTCTGCAGAGTAATGAACTAGCACATCAGCTGACTGAAGGAGTTCCTTGGACTTACGGAACGCTTCGTCTTGCTCAGTTTTCCACACCCATTTTTCATCTTTCCTAAGCAGCTGGTGCATCGGGGCAAGCAGTGTGGACAGATTTGGGAGAAATCGATTGTAATAATTTAGCAGGCCTAGGAAAGCTTTGAGCTCTGAGACATTGGATGGTGCCGGGGCCTCACTGATTGCTTTGACTTTGGACTTCATTGGGTGCAAACCCTGTTCATTTACCTTGTGTCCTAAGTAACACACTTCGTCTTTCAGGAGCTCACATTTTGACCTCTTCAGACGCAACCCTGCCTCCTCCAAGCGTCCCAACACTTCATTCAAGTTCTTGAGATGGTCTTGAGCATTTAGACCCGTGACAAGAATGTCATCCAAATACACAGCCACCATTGGTATGCCCTGCAGTAAGCCCTCCATCGTTCTTTGGAAAATGGCCGGAGCGGAGGAAACGCCGAAAGGGAGGCGGTTGTATGCGAAAAGACCCTTGTGCGTGTTCACTGTGAGGTATTTCTTAGAATCCTCATCCATCAGAATCTGGGCGTACGCATGGCTCATATCTAATTTTGAAAACTGCTGGCCTCCCGCCAAGGCTGTGAACAGGTCTTCAATTTTCGGGATTGGGTACTGTTCTAGAAGGGACACTCGATTTACGGTGAGTTTGTAATCACCGCACAGCCTAATTGACCCATCTTGCTTTAATATGGGTACAACAGGACACGCCCAGTCTGAGTGTTTGACAGGTGTGATTATCTCGTCCTTTAAGAGGCGGCTTATTTCGGCCTCCACTTTGGGGCGCATGGCGAAAGGGATCTGCCTGGGCCTGAAGTATCTTGGTACAGCACCTGGCACAATGTTAATGGTTGCTTTGACACCCTTTAACGTCCCCAACTCATCTTTGAATACATCTTCGTGATGTGCCAGCACCTGCTCCACGGTCAGCCTTTCTCCCCCAGCTACTTTCATGTTGTGAATTTCTGCCCAATTCAACTTCAACTGTTCTAGCCAGCTTCGGCCCAGCAGACTGGGTCCAGTGCCACTCACTATGTAGAGGGGCAAGTTGTTCCGTTGGTTTTGATAATTCACCTTGACATCGGCTACTCCCAGCACCTTTATGTCTTCCCCTGTATATGTTTTTAATTTCAGACTGGTTTCCCCCATCTTGGGCTTTTTCCCATTTTTCCACTTTGCATTGAATTCTGACTCGTTCATTAGTGTAATGCTACATCCAGTGTCAACTTCAAATTTCACATTTTCTCCATGAACCTCCATGTCCACTGTAATTGGTTTTACTTTTGAATGTCTGTCCTTTATACTGTACATTGAAAAAGCTTGCTCTGCATCTGCTGTTTCATCTTCATCTGAATCGACACTGACATGGTGTGAGTGACTACTCCCACTGGGTGCCCTATTACTGCTACTGCGGCCCCTTTCCTTTTTATTTGCTTTCTGATCACTTTGCTTTCTTGCATTGCGACATGCCCGCCCAATGTGGCCTATTTTTCCACATGAATGGCATTTTTCTTGCCTGAAACGGCAGGTTGAGGGATCGTGACTGCCATTGCATCTGTAACACGTTTTTCCTTCCCCTCCTGTTTTCTTTTCCCCTGGCCTGAATGCAACGTTGGGATTCCCCCCTTCTCGTATGCTATTGCACGCTGTCTTTCCTTGTAGATCTTGCGTGTGTTTGTGTGCAGATTCCTGGGCTAGGGCGGATTTTAATGCACTTTCAAACGTGAGGCCAGTTTCGGAAAGTAAACGTCTTTGTATGTGTTCATCGTTTATCCCACACACTAGTCGGTCCCGCAGCATTTGTGACAATGACACCCCATAATTACAGTCCTGTGCCAGCTTCCTAAGTTGAGCAACAAACTCGGACACAGACTCATCTGGTTGCCTCACACGGGAGTTGAATCGGAAACGCTGCACAATCTCGCTGGGTCGTGGGTTATAATGGTCTTTCATCAACTTCACCAGCTCATCAAATGAGCGGTCTCCCGGTTTATCTGGGCTTACTAAATTTCGCATCAGACTGTATGTTTCAGCGCCTACCGCGCTAATGAGAACAGACTTCTGTTTGTTTGCATCATTAATGCCGTTTGCCGCAAAGAAATGCTGTATGATTTCTATGTATTCCTCCCAACTTTGCGAGTTGTGGTCGAAAGCCACCAGTGTTCCAATGGTCGCTGCCATAGTTACTTATTAGCACAGCTTGCTAGTTAGCTCTTCCCTCCCTCGTAACTTCAGGGAACAAAATTGACGATTATCTCTCACCAAGTTGTCCGGAATTTGCACTTTGCATGGAGTCCTCGTCGCCAATATGTAGTATCTTAACTACATTAACTGACACGCACAACATGGGTCTGTTTGGTTCTTTTATCTTCAGAGAACTTAAGGGCAATTTACACAGCCATCGTGTGGTTACATTGAACTGGCGTAGGCAAGCCTGTTACAGACTACAAAAGTCCATGGTAATCCTACGGTGCCCCCTAGGGGACTTCTAGTAAACCTACGGGATTACTACACCGGGAATCCCGGGTCCCGGGATTAAACCCTAGTAAGCACATCCAGTCTCTTGAGCTAGAATGCCAAGCTCTAAGGACTGAAAATATGTTGTTAAGGGACAAAATAAATAGAAAGACCCTGACAGAGCTTAGTTTGCAAAATGATGATAAAAAGGTGAATACCCTCACTGGGTTAGCAACCTATACATGTCTTATGACCATCTTTCAATGTTTGACTCCATTTCTCAAACTTAGAGCATCAATAACATGTTTTCAACAATATATGTTGACTTTGATGAAGCTGCGGATGAACTTGACTTTTGACTTTTTAGGTTTTTATTTTGCCATCGATCCAACTACTGCCTCTAGACACTTCAAACACTGCGTTAATTTGATTTATTGTAGACTGGTGCCAAGTCTAGTGGTGTGGCCTGATAGAGAATCTTTAAGAACATCTCTTCCATATGTATTTAGAAATGGTGGCTATGAGAAGACTGTTTGTATCATAGATTGTTTTGAAATATTTTTAGAGAAACCAAGTAGATTGCGACCCAGTGCACAGTGTTACTCAAAATACAAATCACATCACACCATGAAATATTTAATTGCCATTTGCCCTCAAGGTTCAATTTCTTTCATCTCTAATGGATGGGGAGGTCGCACCAGTGATAAATTCATTACAGAACACAGTAATTTTTTACCTAATATTCTCCCAGGGGATATTGTTTTGGCAGACAGGGGCTTTCTGGTGAAAGAGGCTATTGAAAGATGTCTGGCTGAATTGAAAATCCCAGCATTTACTCGTGGGAAAGCACAGTTAGATCCTGTTGACATAGAGAATACAAGATCCCTAGCCTCCTTAAGAATTCACATTGAAAGAGTCATAGGAGTACTTCGTCAGAAATATACTATCTTACAAAGCACTGTGCCAATAACTTTCACAGACATAGAGACAGAAAATGATGTCACTTATCTTGATAAAATTGTAAGTGTATGTTGTGCACTAACAAATGTACCAGATTCTGTGGTGCCCTTTGAGTGAATTTGTGTGCCAACAGAAAATAAACCTTTTATGATGGCTTCTCACTTGTTTGTTGTGACTACTTTTCTCACACACTAGATTTGAGTGATCTATCCATGTTTTATGCTCGTCACAGATACTACTACAGACAGAAGAGAACAACATTGTGGCATTGCGTTTACCAAGATTTCAACCTTTTACTCAATCAGGTTTCAAAAGGTGACTACCGGTATGCTAGTCTCATTAAAGGGTGAGACAACCCAGATGTTAAAACACAATTTTCCCCGACATGTTCTGGATGATAAAGGAGGACACAGCTATTACACATACAATTCTTTTTATTATCTTCTTACTGTGCAACCATGAGTACATAGGAACAAGTTAGTAAGACTAAGTAATTAAGGTTTTTTTTGGGGCATTGCATAGTTTCCTACAGCTTGGACACAGCCACTGTTTTGGTACCCTTTTCAGCTGGAGGCAGGTTTGGTGGAACCTCTTCACGGCACAGAACCCTGAGGCACAAACGAGCATGTTCCCTGCCGCAGGTGCACGGCAGTAGCACCACTGTTGCTGGGGATCGGAGTCAGCAGTTGGTTGTTTAGGTGCAGAAAACCATTTTCCTAACAACTCTGGGATAATACATTTTGTGAAGAAGGCACGAGCGAGTTCAAGTTGTACTTGAAAGAATTCTGAGTCGAATGCAATGCGTTCTACAAAGAGTTCCTTTTCCGTCCACAGAATAAAATCACAGTAATCACATTTTGTGACAAATAGCTGCATCTGGACTTGGTAGAAGTATGGATGGTCTCGCTTGACTTAAATTTTTCCGTCAACATTTTTTTCTAGGCAAAAGTGTCCACCAGAATCTACAGCTTCACTCACAGACAAGTCCTTTGCTGAAAATGGGCATTTGATTTCTATTACCCCTGTGCCACAGCAGCTACAGGACACATACCCATCAGGTGAGGCCCCGATAAATGGGTGCTGAGTAGAAATTCTGAATCCGGCTGGTCGCACCAGGACATCTGTGTGTGATAGTCGATGCTGCATTTCGTAATAACTTCTGGCCAGTTCTTCATTCTTGCATCCCCATCTGAAGAAACAATGTAAATATTAGTTTTGAACAATAGTAATGCCACCCCACATTGCTACCTCCCTGGACTTTACAAATGTTTACTGCTGTACTTCTGCTCTTCTTTTTTTTTGAAAGAATAGCCTATTACCTACTGCATTTACCCTCTCTGTTTGCATTTACCTCACACTCATTTTCTTGTACACCATATGGACTGTTAAAGAATTAGAAGAGACTACATACTGCACACCCTATTTCACTTCACAGGGAAATTCCAGCTGATTTCAACATGCAGTTGCAATGGTCATACGCACACTACCCTGGACTTTTCCATGCTTTCCTGGAGATGTGGCATTTACATCATCCCACATGATACTGCTGTATTGTAAAGTGTCAGCTGACGCACATGTCACAATAATATATCAAATGCATACGCCCATCACTTTTTGGGATGATGAGCATCAGCCTTGCATCAACAAAGGCAGAAACGTATGGGATGCTATTTGGAGTGTGTTATAATATTCAGCTGCATGTTGACATTGGCTGGAATCAGGGGTGATAGCAGTCCGGCGCCGCGCCGGAAATCCGGCGTAGCGTGGCTGTAGAAAAAAATTAAATAATAATTTCCCCAAAATTAATAAAATAATAAACTATCGCGTAGGCCTTCATTAATGTATGGTGAAAATAAATGAGCGCGCAACAGCCTGTTGTAAGAGACGCGAAAGGAACCCAAATGAGCAGCAGCCCATAATTGTATCATCCCGACATCTTACTGAAAAATGTATCAATTTGTTACGTCTTGCTCTTGAGTCACTCACCACATCACTGGCGGCAGTCTTCTAGTTCTAGTGAAAGGAGAAGTAGATTGGCTGTCAGTATTCACAGTAAAGAGAGTTCTAGGCCCCTACTGGTTACCCTTCTCAGATATTTTCACTGTCGACGGAGGCAAATCCAAAAATGGCATCTCGTTATACTGAAGAAACTGAAGAAAGTAGGCTAATAGGCCAAGTCTAGACCATTTGGATTCCGATAAAAATTAGCAACTATTGTTAGCACAAATCCACATGGCTTGCTAGTTGTGATGGGTGTGTTGAACCGTGTGGATGTCAGTGGAATACTAGTGAAATTCTGTGATCAAGAAAACGTTTGAAGGTAAGGCCATTTAGTTATTAATTTGCCCACTGTGGCATGTTGGCTTGGGCCCGAATGATTTTGCCTTGCGCAGGTTACTCCAAAAACCTGACCATAAACGGCTTATTGATGCGCATAAACGGGCTCAGTGAGAGTTTGAAATAGGTTCGTCTATTTTCCTCATTTATGTGCGCTAAATGACTGCGCAATGTTGACAAACTTTGATGGAGATGGACGTTCTTTCAAAAAAAGTCTGTATGCTCAAAACGGTAGGCTATGCTATGCCCGTCATGATACTTTTTTTCTAGGTGTAGTGCGTAAATGTGGTCTGCATTGGAATAGCGGCTACCATTGCGACATGTCCAAATGACAATGGAATGCTTGGATCGCTAATGTTTGGCAAGCCTAGTTAGCCTACACCCCTTGTAGGCTAGTGTGAGCTGAGTTCGTGGATTTTGGTCTACTGTTGATTGAGGGATGGTGTTTTGCGTCATTCCTGACAAACCACGTGTCAAACTGATTTCAGGGAGATGTTTATATTAGTTATGCTGACTAAACCAACGCGCTCTGTGAAAACCCCCAAACAGCCTCGCACAGGTTCACACAGCCTTTCTCTCTCGCGCGCTCCCTGTCGTAGCCCTTCTGCGTAATCGAATCCAGTTATTCCACGCACGATGCACAGGTTGTATTGTCTGCACGCTCTGGGCTACTTAATCCCTACTCTCGGGCAGGGGGCAATTGTCAATATCAGACTCTCATGAACTTCAAATACTTGGCTTGCGTTCATGTGGCCACCACGGTGTCACCTAGACATGCAGTGAATGTTCATCTTATCTTCACGCCCTGTGCTATTTTCATGTAGCTTAATTCGGTCCTGTCTTTGTTTTTGTTGCTTTCTGTTATCTTTTCAACTCGTACATTGTAATGGGCGTGTGTACACGCGAGTGATTTTCATGTATTTTAATTGACTACAACCCAATGCGAAAGTCGCGCAGTAGTCACACAGGCTATATATACTGTCCTGTCCGTAATAACCACTAGTTCTGTCATCCGTGGAGTCGATATATGCGATGTGAACGTGGGCCTGCATGTAGCCAATCATGCGCTTGTGCCCTAAATATCATGTACCGGTAATTAAAGGGCGTTTCCCTACAACGGAAAGGCAGGGGTTATAGCACAGCCCTTAAACAATCTGTGGTTATAGGTAGACCATGGGGCCACGAGTAGGCTATCTAAACGTATGTCCAGTAGCCTATACAAGTTATATGAGCAATGTCCCAATGAAAATGAAACTTATCAGCTTGCAGCAAATGTCATGTCATTTAAAAGTATTGCTCAATTAATTGGTAATCACCTCCTCTATTTTGGACAGAGTGTAGTTACTGTACTTTGGAGTAGTATTGCCTCCTACTGACCTGTCTTGGTATGGCTGCTACATATGTAGCTTTCAGTTAATTCAATGTGGTAAAATATGCACCATGTTTTCAGAAATGCATTCTGGTGTTGAAATGTTGCATTGGTTCAATACCCACCTCAATAACTTTAGTGCAACATCACAAGTCATGGGTGAGTCATGGGTGAGCGGTTAGGGCGTCAGACTTGCATCCCAGAGGTTGCCGGTTCGACTCCCGACCCGCCAGGTTGGTGGGGGGAGTAATCAACCAGTGCTCTCCCCCATCCTCCTCCATGACTGAGGTACCCTGAGCATGGTACCGTCCCACCGCACTGCTCCCCATGGGGCGCCACTGAGGGCTGCCCCCTTGCACGGGTGAGGCATAAATGGAATTTCGTTGTGTGCAGTGTTCACTTGTGTGCTGTGGAGTGCTGTGCCACAATGACAATGGGCGTTGGAGTTTCCAAATGGGCTTTCACAAGCCTAGAATGCATTTCTAACTGCATACGTTGGTATTCGTTTTTACAGCTAGAATTGAACGTGGTGGTCAGTTTCTTTCAGCCAAGTGCTGTAGCCTACCAACAGGGAAATGATCTGTGTTTTCGTGAATAACACTATAGAAATAATGCAAAAATGAAAACATTATCTTAAATGTTTGAATAATGTGTTTGAATAATATTAAGGCCTACATTACGTCTCATATGCAGTATGTCCCGTCGTCCCCCGGCCCCCCCTCCCCGACCAGGAAAAAAGTTCAGGCTCAGGATTTTTTTTCACTATCACCCCTGTGGAATTATCTATGCTCATGAATACCTGGTAGCCTCACTGGTGAAAACATGGGACTTTGGGTAACAAATCTGTCTCATGAGAGACACTGCTGGCTTTCTGATGTCTGTTCTGGTTGCTGCTCTGAAGGTAGATCCTGTCACCCTACCACTCCTCTGATCGTACCAAATTCTGGATTTGGACTGAGCTTGGGTCTCCTCCTCTACAATATCACTCTGAAGAAAACATGGCAATCCAAATAGTTACTAATTTACATTGCAAATTAGCACACACAGTACACGTGCACATAACATAGTAGATATTACATTTCAATCATTAGTTCAAAAAAAGAAAAGAATATGTTCTGTACCTGTTCTTCAGTGACAGCCAAGTCATCAAATATTCCTTCTGCCTGTTCTTGTAGCTCAGCCAGGCTCAGGTCTCTTGCCTTCTTGTCGTACAAACTGGTGAGGGGTTCGGGTAAATCCAGCTTGACAGCCTTGGGTATATAAGATGTGGCATAACCGGGAACAACTGACAGGACGGCAGGTCTGCAGGACTTCCCATCTTGAGTGTGGCACTGAGAAAGGTTCTTGTAGAGTTGAGCTTGCTCGGCAGCAGTCAGGGGTGGGAAAGATGGTGGCGCAGAGGTACCCTTGGTGGAATTACCCTTCTTGTTTTTTTGACTGCTGTTGAATATGATGTCCTTGCCCTGCTGGTACTCCACATTCTTCGCAGCATCCTCACTGGGAGAGGCCCACTTGCACTTTTTAGACGTGCAGCTGATCTCCTCGTGCCTTGCATTGTTTTTCTCCCACAGTCTGAAGAGCACAGCTGACACATGAGAGCAGCTCTCCCCGAGTCCCGCTGTACAGTTGCAGTGTGCTCCTAATACGACACCGTCACTCCTCACCACCACCCATGGCTTTAGCTGACTGTCATTCAGCCGTTGGGAGTGATTGACCTATGAAATTAAAAAAATATATATAACTACAGGTTGAAAACCCCAGCCTCTTTGGTTGAGTACGTTAGAAAATACAAACTTAGCAAGTTACATATGCATTGCAGTAGCTACCCAAGATAAACAAACATGGTAGGCTACTGTGACACTGCTGCAGCTAGCAAAGCTAATAAACAAACAATGCTAACTAACACTGACTATTTGACACTGACTGATAATTTAATACTTACCCTTGCAGTGATGATGCCGCAGTTTTTGGATGCAATACTCCACAGCTGAATGTGCGTGACGAAGCCGGACTGACACCATTTATACGCCTCCAAGCTTTTATACGCTCTGAGTGAGTCCCCAGAGTAAACGGATGGGAAGTTTACCAGATAGCTGTGGATGTCAGCATAGCGCAAGTCGGGTAAATCATCTTCAGGGCAGGATGAGATGCTCTTGAAAAGCACACCGGGTGCATTATAAGGGTCGCTAATGTTTAATCTTTGTAATTTTGTTGTATAAAGCCGAATTTCACTGGAATTAAAATGAGATGTGTACTCGCTCTGTTTAAAATCGCTGGCGCCGCCACTGGTCGTCATGTTTACTGCCAAGATGGCGTCTGACAACCAGAATTTTGCCGAAAGTCACGTGACGCAGGAACTCAATATAGGACTAAATATAACCAGCGATCTCCTTCTCTTAGACCCATAGACATGTGTTTGGGCTTGTTCGAAAGCTGCGAATCTTAGCTTTACACATGTTTTTACGGAACGTTTTTATGTTCTTTCAATCCAAAGTTATATAACTTTAAGCGGCCGCTGTTTCAAGTGAAAAAATAGCGCTTTCCAACCATTTTTTTTACCTCCTCATTTTGTTTTCGAACAGACAGCGCTCTCCTTAACCTAGACCTACAGACATGTGTTAGGGCTTGTTCGAAAGCTGAGATTCTTAGCTTTTTACAGGTTTTCACGGAACGTTTTTATGTTCTTTCAATCCAAAGTTACATAACTTTAAGCGGCCGCTGTTTCAAGCGAAAAAATAGCGCTTTCCAACCATTTTTTTTATCTCGTCTTTTTTTTCCGAACAGCCAGCGATCACCTTAACCTAGACCTACAGACATGTGTTAGGGTTTGTTCAAAAGCTGAGATTCTTAGCTTTTTACAGTTTTTTACGGCACGTGTTTATGTTAAATCCAAAGTTATTTAACTTTAAGCGGTCGCCACTTCAAGTAAAAAATGGCGTTGTTCTCCAGCCGGATAGAGAGGAAATCTTTTTTGTCATGGCTGTGTTCTTTGTTCCCTCGAATAAACCAGTTGTCTTTTTCATTCGAAATTTTCATTTTTACATTTAATTTGATATCAGCAAATTCACCATCCCTCTGCAGGTTCGTAGGCTATATGAAGATATGTGCAATGAAAAGGGCTACTTTAGTGTGCCCTATTTTGCATGGTGGTAAAAAAAAAACCGACTTCTCACAAGGAGGAGGCGTGGAGCTTTGGAAATAGCGTGATTTTAAAATAATAGCTATAATAGGCTAATCAACTCCTTGGCCAAGGACTGGAGTTAGGCTACCTACTTTAAAGAACATGATAATTGCTTGAGCAAATTTTCTCTGTCTAGGCTGTAAAAACTGCCGACAGAAAAGCGATGTTGATTTTTAAAGTGCGTGGGTGGGGATAGGTGTTTGCACATGCCGGTAAACCCTAACACAGGCAACATGTAGCCTAGTGGAACTCAGCTCCGCACGCCTCGAACCACGTCTTTCGCGATTCTATAATCGCCCCTGTTTGAGCCCTGTTTGAGCTGATGATGGGTGTGTATGGGTGGAGTAAATGCAAAAAGAAAACGAAACCACGCCCCAGCAGTGCGCAGCCCCGTTCTAACAGGGCTAGTCGAAAAGGGGCTTTTGTTTGAGGTCACGATGGTGGAGCCTATCTTGAGGTTGATGTTGTGACTGATATTTCCAATTACCATCTCACAGGCACGCAGGCACACACACACACACACACACACACAATGTGACTTACTTTGAGCAGAGTGGTAGCGCTATCCTCTCTTTAGTACACCCTGTGTGTTTCTCCAAGCTGAACCTCATCTCACCTCCTGTTAGCATCTAGTTCTTCTAAATTTGCACACTAGCAAAGCCATTAATATCGCCACGTAACGGCAGTCAATTCACCACTAAAACTCCACCAGCTATTATGGTTGACATGTAGGATCTGTTGCGAGCCAGCTGGTTTCTTTGCGCTTTTCTAAACCTCGCCACATGGCTTCATATACTAAATGTACCTTGGGAGCTGCATGCTTGCATCCTTTGTCGGTTTCGATTGCATGTTTCCAATCGCCAAATCCGTTCAGAGAGTAGGTTGACAGATTTGAATCTTCTGCGAACATAACAAACACCTGCATTCTTTTCAATGGAATTCTCGAGTCAGTCCTTGTTCACATTAGCCTGGCGAGAAGCCAGACTTTAATACTTCTTTCCATTCGTTTTCTCCGAAACGTCTGCGTCTGACTCGTCAGGCTATGTTCACATACCAGCTGGAGGAAAATTAGCATCTTTTCCAAACCAAAAGATCTCACGGGGTATTTTTTCCCCAGCAAAAACCTGATAAGGTATATCCGTGCCGAGCTAATTCACAGACAATAGGTAGTTGATCTGTTAGTGCGCTCCTCTTCGTGGTCGCTGGGTCCAGCTGGCATGGTCAGGATCCATAGAGTTAGATTCGAAATTGGTCCAGGGTTTTCTTCCAACGACGACACCATGTCTTAGTTTATCCAACGTTACCAGTATATCCATATTTAGGTAAGCACAAAAACTAGCATGTATGCTGCTCGCAAAAACTCACACTTAACTTCCTTCCACAAATGCGTTAGCCTATGGTTACTGTGAAACACTGAGATTTTACATATAGACAAACTTTCCAACAAACGCACACGGTTTTAATAGGATATATTTGATGATTATGTTACACTATATGTTTTAACCCCAAAAAATTGCAATAAAAATGAAAGAAGGATTTTATTTATCTATTATTTATTCCAGATCTGTGATCTGGCTTGGATGGGTAGGGCGACGATGTGGGGGATTAGCCACACCCAATCAGTGTCCATGTATTGAAATCGTTTCATTTTGACCAATTGGGGGGCCCCTGGGAGATAGGGGGCGGGGGATCAGCGTCTATGTATTTAATTCATTTTTAGCTTATGAATATAAATAAGTTCTTTTCGTTTTGACCAATTTGGGGCCCCCTTGCAAGGCAGGGGGCGTGGGGGCCCTATGGCTTCAGCCATATGAAGCCTGTGCGGTAATTGGGGTCAGAACCAAGACCCTACATTGGTGACACTAAGGTTATAACATAGGCTACACTTACATACATTAAACCAAAGGTCTCTCTCTCTCTCTCTTGGTGGTTGATTTCGCTCATGCTCATCACATGTGCCATAGCTGAGTGGTAAAGAACACACATTTAAGAGTAGCTGAAGAGTCACGTATTAAGAGTCAGTAATTGTCTTAGCTAGAGCAGACAAATAGGAAAAGAGTCCAGATAAAAGTGCAGGTGGAGGGGTGGGATTTGGTGGATCAGCAGAGGAGAAGTGTGAAGTTAAGTGTGTATGAGCGGCGGGTTGGTTTATACGGTCTAGTCACCTATGACAATCTCTTTCTGCGCCTTTCTTGTTTCTGACCAGTCCACTTCATTGTCCAGATGTACCCCCAGTTACTTGTATGTGCAGACTAGACAGTCTTCCTATCGACAGGAACCAGGGGTGGGGTGGTCTGCCTGAAGTCAGCCGCTGGTGTCCTGCACCATTTGACAATGTTCTCCATCAGTCCTCTGAACTCCCCCTCCTGCCCAGCTTTCATACATCCCATCCCACAATGGCGGTGTCGTCTGAGAACTTTTGCATGTGGCAGTTGTAGCTAAAGTTAGTGGTATTGTAACCGAGTGGCAAGGCCAGGAGCAGTTTTACATTTTAAATTGTCAAAGTTTATATTACTTCAAAACAAGACTACGCCACCCTGGGAGAATATTAGGAACTGCAGCCCAGGGACTGCACAAGAACCACAGGTTTAATCCCCACACAAGTTCTATTGCATTTAAAAGAGTAGACGTGGATTCCGTAACAAAAATATATTTATTGACAATTCACATTTAGACATTAAAATCAGTTGGATGTTCCCCCATCACACACACACACACACACACACACACACACACACACACACACACACACACACACACACACACACACACTCGCTCGCTCATTCCCATGCACAGGCGCACACACACTGATATACACAAGTCTGGGTACTAGGATGTCCAACCCAGTGCAGGTGCAAATATGCAGTCAGCAAACAGATTATTAACAATACCTAGTCTGAGGAATGTCCAACAAATGCAGTTTACAAACTGTACAATGGCCTCATTCATGAGGAAAAATACATGCAGCATGCAGATTGTGAATCACACTACGGATGAGCACCGCAAACAGGAGGTGTAGGACTAAGAACTAAAATAAACAAACACAAAAACACCAACGAAATAAAAGAAAATACATGGTTAACTGTGTATTCCACTGACTAAGTTTGCAGTCAAGGAGTTGCTGCTGTTGTAGAGGCTATTAGGCCGTGCTCTCACCACGACACATTTCACAAGACGCTCACTCATACAGTCTTCAGCACTCACGCACACATGTATTTCTCATATTTACTGAACGCGGTCACAGGCAGGCGTCACACACTCCGGTTGTGGCTAGCCCACAGCGATGAACCACCGACCCGCTCTGTTGCAGAACCACTGCGTTGTGCGCAGTTCAAGTGGGAACAAAGCAGCAACAATCGTGGAGATGACTTGGCCCACAGCTACATCAGCGCACCTACAAACAGAGTATAACTTCAATGTAAATGGGCATTTACACCATTTCTGACAAAGAGAAGGGGGTTACAAGGGTGTTACAAGCTCATACTCACGTTCAGATGTAACATAGGAGAGGCACACATTACAGACCACCGTGCAGGTGGAGATTCGCATACCCAGGTTACAACAATAAAACACCAATTTAGAAACAAGCCCAACGGTACAAGAAGCGCCAAGTAATTATAATGGCATCGCGGGGGGGTGCCTTCTTGAACCAGCAGGAAAGGAGCTCAAAGTGATACATGATGAGCAGTGCAACAACCAGGCGTGTAGATGCAACAGGTGGATGGATGATCTTGCCCATGGCGGAGCGCGTTAATACTCCAAGCTACACTCCACAACAGACAGCCCACGAATAGCTGGAAAAGCCCGTTTACCGGTCACAATTCCTCGTGGCTTCTCCATGAATGGAAGAGGAAACGCACGCCGCCCATCCACAATTCCTGCCAGCTTCGTAAATGCCGCCATCCCAGCTGGGTTTGATCAGCTGACTAATCAGCTGACCCAGACGTACAACGCACGCCACTTGATTAGGGCAAGATCACTACCTTGCTACAGTATACACTAAACACTGGGGAGAGCACCGTCCCTTGTGGAGCTCAAGTGCAACTGACAACACTCTCTGATGTGAAGTTATCAGGTAGTCTGTAATCTAAGTAACCAGCTCTGTTTACACTCCCATCTGCAGCAGTGTGTCTCTCAATAGGAGTGGCTGAGTTGTGTTGAAGGCACTGGAGAAAAAACCCATGATTCTCACAGCACTGCCTCCTTTGTCCAGGTGAGAGTGTAACCTATGTAGGAGACACAGGATAGCCTCCCACTCCCACATGTTCTTTGTCGGCAAACTGAAGGGTCCAGTGCATGGCAGACCTGGGTCTTGAGCTGATTTAAGAAATGATCATTAATGTAAATCAATGAATAGTCAGTTAATGATACAAAGGGAAGAGAATATTGGCTTTGATGTTGATGTCCTTTAGACTTTCAAAATCCATAAGGTAAAGACTTTAGGGATTTGTTATGTAATGAATAATACTCTTTCCCACATTTCATTTACATATGCGAACAGTTATATGAAAGTAGCAAAAATCTTTTGTTGTTGATGTGTGCTTTGCAATTTTTCAGTAGGAGTCACAGCGCATGGCGTAATGCGAAGAGGGGAGACTTAATGCTCGCATATAGAGTTAATTTCCTCTCCCTCACTATAATTTTACGAAATAGGTCCCTTCAAAGGTTACTATCCCGTGTGTCCCACACTATCCCACATATCTACACTATAAAAGACATGCTCCTTCATAAAATTATATGTTTCTTGCTAAAAAAAGACCATCTATGCACAATAGAGGTTCCCAGATGGATGTGTGTTCATATCCCTTATGCGTGCAATTCTTACAAAGATGAACTAAAACAAGAATTTGTAATTTGATTTAATCTTTAGAATTAAATCAACACATTCACTTTATTGTTATTGCAATATTATTGCATTTGCATTTGCTGGTGCATTTGCAATACTTCAAGACAATAGACATTTTACAACACAAATTTCCTAACACCACACAGAGAAACTCCTGAGTGGAGCTCTATATTAAGGCAGATACAAGGTAGGAAAATAGACCTCTATCACAGCCAATATGATGCCAAATGTATTGCAGTAAGCTTTACTTTAGACAACACCTGTGAGGTCTGTGGGATTCATGAACTGGACAGCTGAGGATCTCCATGCATATTGCCCAGACCTCGTACCCTGGAGAGTGAAACAAGACGCACAATTCCACTGTCTTCTCAGACAGCCGGATAATATTGCAGAGGAGCATATTTGTTTTCCAACAAATTATCCTTACATGTGAATGCCATTTTATGACCTTGAGGATTTAATATCAGAGTAGACACTCTCCTGTGGCGTCCCTCTCTTCTTCCTGCCCCCTCGGCTTCTGCCTTCAGTGAACTGCAGGGCTGCGTAGTTCACCTCTTCACCACCCTGAACAGCATGCATAGACAATCATTTTAACAAAATATTGTGTTAAAACTGTATTATAATCTGATTTTAAGTCCATAGCATTTGTTTGAATATATTGTGTGTGTGACAACACACGAGACAACCGCAAAGGAGAGAATTTTCAGATATTCTGCAGCAGAATAACTATTCTGCAATTAAGATTGTTGATAAGTTGTACTTCCATAAGTTGTACTTTACCCAACTGAATATAAACAGAGGACTCGTTTCTCACTCACATCAAAGCAAAGGTAGCATAGCATTACATATACATAACACGTCTACATAATTATTACAATACTACTAATCATTACAATACTACTAATTAATAATATTATATAAGGACTTTACAAACCTGACCGGCAACCTCTGGCCTCGGTGGTGCGTGTCCTGTGCTTGAGAGAGCTGTTAAAACAAGCAAATGCACAATGTGGTTGTAATAGTTTCCTATTTTCGATTGCAACTATTATCACTAGTTAACAGATGCAACAATGTGGTCATTCTTCCTTACCTTTACAGTGTTCACACAGTGTTCTTCTACAGCTCAATGAGACTAGAATGATGATCACTGCCACACATATGATCAACGCTGCAATCAAACTAACAAGTAATGGATCAACTGCTTCTAAGATAAACAAAAAAAGAAAGTACAATGTAATTACTTTTTGGATTGACTTGCTTACATATGAAATAATACTTTTATTTTTAGAAAGAATGGAACTGGCGCAAATGCAAAAGCCAATAGCTTCTTGTGATCATATACTGTAGTTGAAAGCATACGATACCTCTGTCTTTATCGTCCAGTGTCACTCCATTCCCAAACAGTAGTTGTCCATAGGAGGCCACAGCACAGTAGAATGTTCCAGAATCAGATGAGTGTTCCACAGGGAGTCTGTAGACACAGCTCTGGGTGTGAGGTTTGGACTCAGCTGCACTGCTGCAGTTCTTCTCCATGTAAATGCTCAGTGGACTGGAATTGCCTGAAGTGGGTCTGAACCAGAACATACTGAGCTCTTTGGTCCTCATCTCAGTCAGGACTGTGCAGTCTAGGGTTGTTGGGCCACTGGCATGGTTCCCTGGGTCTGATACTGAGGTTTTGATCTGCACTGCTAAGTCAAGTCTGCGTTGTCTCTGATCTGCAGTTATTTGAGAGAAAATGCATGGTGATTTTTAAATTACATTAATACATTCTCGTTACACTTCCATAAATACTTTATTGAACATTTATTGAATGTCTGCCATACAGATGTGTACTAATGGTTACTTTCAATAGTACTCGTGATGTCGTAAAACAAACACACAGATAGAATATTTAATATACAATTTGAGTAATTCAGATTGCATTATGTGCTTAGGAACGTTATTTAGACTCCATACTGATACACTGGCATTATGCCAAACTTACCTCTCAACAGAAGAAAAGTCCCATTCCCAAAGACAGATTTGACGTATTCAGACATCGCGCAGAAGTAATATGCCTCATCAAGGGAGGTAGTCTTCTTAATGGTCAGGTGGAAGACCCTGTCGTCCTTCTCTATATTGTAGCTTGATTTGTCAAACCCTTCCTGAAATTCAGGTCCTAAACCTCCCTTTACTATGACCATAAGTACAGGGTTTTCTCCTGGCCTCTGCTTGTACCAAGACATACTCTCTCGACTGTAGGAGCTGAAGAAGCATTTTAGAGTTACACTTTCCCCGAGCTGAGCTGTTATCATGGAGTCTGGCTGATGGACAGTGGCACCTATTACATGAAAAATACAAAGCAAGTGGTCAGTGGTCAGGATGTAACAGTAAGGTAATAGAAAACGACACAAAGATAAGAAATTATATCTTGTTAGCAAACCCTGGTCAGTGGTAGGCCTACAACAAGACATGAAAATTTAAAAATAACGGTAGCATTTATTCTATAGTAATTTCCAGCTCTTTTAAATACTTACTCATTGTCCTGAATAGTATGACAGTCCATAGTAGACTTATTATCTGTGGAGAGTACATGTCTGATATGTGAAACCCTACCCATACCCTACTCCTGTGCAACAAAGAAACAGCCTACTGACAGTGTTGATACAGTTCAAAAGCTCTGTGTGGTGTACCTCCCTCCCTCCAAGTTTCCTATCACCTGACGTTTTTTTCCATTACGTCACAGGTTGATGAAAATGTGAAGACCAATAACTTTCCCTGTTTGTGAAAAACAAAATGTAGGGTTGTCTCATTTTGTGTTTTACACTTCAGTCAGGTGGAGATGTTGGGTAGATTGACAATGCTTACATTTGGACTGTGCATGTGCGTAAGTGCGCGTGTTCATGACAGTATGTGCATTCTGTAGTCAGGTGTAAAGTGTGACCATATTTTAATTCATTGTATTCATTAGTGTATGACTTGACGAGTGAATGGACATTGATACATGGTTGGATGAATGGATTGGTTGCTCTTTAAAATAATAAGCAGTGTTTTAAGTATTATTTTAAGAGCCGGTCTAGGGACGGGCATAGGAAAATTAGCCTATGGTTATGACACTTTCTGTTAGGCTGTACATAATATGTATTTATCCCTATCAAATAAACCATAGCTAAACTAAACTAGCCTATATTATTAATATAGTTTTAATATATTAATATAATAGTGGTGTAAAGTTAAAGTGCAAGCAATAATGAATAGTAATGAAATTAAAGGCCCCATTTGGGGAACAAATATCTGCTGAATATTTTTCATGCAACAGCTCCCCCTTTGACAGACTGCTTTTTCTTGAACTACACACTCGGGGGGGGGGAAACCCCTGCAATTTCAATTTGGACCAAACTCCAACTAAAGTGATACGCATACTCAGGAAGGGGACATACAAATAGCCTACTGTGCATGTATTTTTCATTCATACGTAGATGTTGAAAAGATCAAAGTTATATCTGTAGTGTATTACTTTTTTGTTTCTACATTTTAAATGGTGCACACAAATACTGTTGACAGTTTTCCTCTTAACGATGAACATTGAATTAGTCATTGACTTTGTCATTAAACCTTCCTAAACCTAAACCGTCCTGTTTATCTTCTCCTTCCTTATAGTTTCCCCTTTTTCCAATTAGTCATCGTCAGGCTCCACAGACACACTTTTACATCCTCCCGTTCATCTGCACAGTAGTCTTGTACAGTCATTGTGGCAAATGAGTAGATGCACGTCAAGGACAGAGAAGTTGTAATCACTCAGCATGAACTTGGGTCCATTGTCATTGTGGTCAAGCTGATCTCACATAGAGTGAGGAAGAACTGCACGACGATGAGCTCCCATTTAATCCCCCGTTTCCGGGTTATTATTAGTATGCTTGCCATGCGGCAAGCATACTATTGTTATTCCCCCGTTTCCGGGTTATTAGTATGCTTGCCATGCGGCAAGCAATTGTTATTCCCCCGTTTACGGCTTATTAGTATGCTTGCCATGCGGCTTATTATTAGTATGCTTGCCATGCGGCAAGCATACTATTGTTATTCTTCCGTTTCTTTTTATTTTTATTTTTTTAAAATTTTCATCTATTTCTACGATCCATTTGTTTTGAAGAACCGCTCAAGATAGAAAATTCGTTCAAAGACCGAAACGTTCGGCTCGGTGATCCGCTTTAGATTTGTATTTTTCACAGGGCTGCCTCAAACTCTCTAGCGCCACCAGCAGGTCAAAGTTGCAAATATTAACATGCTATAACTTTTGAACCGTTGGTCGGAATTTCAAAAACTTGGTATCCCAGGAATCCTTGGGCCAAGCCAAATCCAATGACGTCATTTTCCGCCTGGAAAGTTTTTCCACCATTTTGAATTTTGTGAAAATCAATAAAAATGATGCCCCGCCCACAAATTTTGACCGATCGTCACGAAAATTCTAGGAGGGCATCTTCGGACTGAGATACATCTACCCAAAAAAGTCCTGGAACGATAAATCAAACCGTCTTCAAACAGAAGCCAATCAAAGTTGGCGGCGAAGACGCCAAACAGGAAGTGAGCTCATATCTCGGCAACGGCTACTTGTATCAGAACCAAACTTGATATACATTATAAAGACTATCCCCAGAGGGAACATAACAATTTTCGTGTCATTGCGCCACTAGGGGGCGCTATAATAAGCAAAAATGTGTTTTTCCACATATTGGCCCGTATTTACCTCAATTCATCAAACGCTTGGTATCGCTGAAATCCTTGGGTCAAGCCGATTCCAACGCATACTATGATGTCATATTTACAATCATGACTTTCCCGCCATTTTGATATATTCAGAAATCAATAAAAATGAAGCTCCGCCCACAATTTTTGTCTGATCGTCCTACAATTTTTATCAGACCACCATTGGACTATTCCGCACCTATGCTGACATTTACAGAGCAATAGCTGAAAGCATCGGCGCACAGCAGCCAATCAAATTTGATAACAAAGACAAACGCACCGTCTAAACAGGAAGTTAGCTCATATCTCAGCAACGCCTTGACGTATCTTAACAAAATTTCTCACACATGATCTCCAGTACACCCAGAGAGTACCTACCGACTTTGGTGCAACTCGGCCACTGGGGGGCGCTACAGTTAGTGAAAATGTGTTTTTCCAATATGATACATACCAAATAGGAAGTTAGCTCATATGTAGATAGTTAACTGTATTATATGTTGTGTATGCATGAAGGGTAGAATATGTATGAAGGACAATTCATGCATGAAAGGCAAGGCATGCATGAAGGGTAACGAATGCAAGACGGGCAAGCATACTCCAGCATTTTCTGTGAGGAAATGCAATCTAGTTAATTTTCATCTATTTCTACAATCCATTCGTTTTGAAGAACCGCTCAAGATAGAAAATCCGTTCCAAGACCGAAACGTTCTGCTCGGTGATCCGCTTTGGATTTGTATTTTTCTACCTCAAACTCTGTAGCGCCACCAGCAGGTCAAAGTTGCAAATATTACCATGCTATAACTTTTGAGCCGTTGGTCGGAATTTCAAAAACTTGGTATCCTTGGAATCCTTTGGCCAAGTTGAATCCATTGCACCCTATGACGTCATTTTCCGCCTGGAAAGTTTTTCCGCCATTTTGAATTTTGTAAAAATTAATAAAAGTGACGCCCCGCCCACAATTTTAGGCCCATTATCACGAATTTTTTATGAGGGCATCTTTGGACTGAGATACATCTACCCTGAAAGTCCTGGAACGATTGATTAAACCAAACAGGAGCCAATCAAATTTGGCGGCGAAGATGCCAAACAGGAAGTGAGCTTATATCTCGGCAACGGCTACTTGTATCAGAACCCAACTTTATATACATCATCAAGACTATCCCCAGAGGAGACATAATAATTTTCGTGTAAATACGCCACTAGGGGGCGCTACAATAAGCAACTTACTATGCTGTAACACTCATGGTGTCAAATTCAAAACCCATAAAGTGTCGACCACCCCATTCAGAGTAAAATTAACGCTTTTTCACAATTTTTGAAAGTGTTCATATTTCGTTTTTGTTGGTTTAACACTATTTGTTGTTAAAAATAGACAACATGTTTTTAAAAAATGGGTCGACATAAACCCATGTGGGCAACGCCTTCTTTCGATGTGACGCAACACAGACAGGCTTTCGTGATTCGCTCCTGGCTCTGCATTGTTTATGTCAATTGGGAAACAGTCATTCGAGGTGACACACCACTATGAAGCCTTGCATGTGAGTTTAACTTGGAGTGACCGTACGTTTTTCAAAAGGAGCGAGTAAAACTGTTTTTTTATCGGAAGTTGGCCTTTAAAACTTTCAAAAAGTGATGATTTTGTGAAAATGTATCGAATTGCAACAACATGAACTCAACTGCTTGAGCATTGGCAGTGATAATATAAGGAATGATACATTGTGACAACCATCAGGAAGGGTATTTAAAACAAATCAACAAAAGTACATGCAAACACTCAAAACAAACAAACAAACAAACAAACAAACAAACCGGTTTCCAACAGAACGGGCTGACATAATGGGATATAGAAAGAGGGCCTCAGTTGCAGTTTAACCCAAATTATTGATTTCTGGTTTCCTTCCCTTTTAGATTAATGCTTACCTTCTGGATTTATTGTCATTGGATAAAAATTGCAAATTTCATTGAAATTGCATAGTTTTCGTCCATTTTAAACACATGGACCTGTGTTGCAAGAAGGAGTTAAACCGAGTGGAATCCTTTCAATTTTCATCTCAGAACTAATCTATG
Source organism: Engraulis encrasicolus (assembly GCF_034702125.1). NCBI lineage: Eukaryota > Metazoa > Chordata > Actinopteri > Clupeiformes > Engraulidae > Engraulis > Engraulis encrasicolus. Next base: position 19,700,387 of record NC_085878.1, read on the forward strand.
TCTACTACAGTAACTGCTCTTTTCACCCTGTTGAGACATAACATTTAAAGGGGTATGCCACTATTTTGGGGCTTAATTCAGTTAAAGGGGTATGCCACTATTTTGGAGCTCAGTACTGTTAAAATCCCTGCCCTAGGTTTAGTAAGGAGGAAATTGGTCCTATTTTTCACATCAGTGGCTGTCTTGTTTTAGACTCCCTCTGGAAGGCGAAATGTAGCTAAGCTAGCGAGAGTCAATGTAAACACGTAGCACCACCCACTAAACATGATTTGAGAATTTTTGTTTTACTCCTAATTGACCCGCGATACGCACTTGTTTATACCGAGTACACATAACAAAAAAAGGTCTCCTAATTGCCGTCTTGGCAGTTGGGATTGTTGGGACTGTTTTTTGCTGACCGCGAGCCGTGCAGAGTTTTACATGCAGTATTACTGCTGCTCCACAACAGCGAGCTGGACTGACAAGGAAGTTGAATCAGCTGCTCACGTTTGAATAAATGTAGGCCTATATACATTTATATTTATTATTTATTTATGCAGTGTTACCATGTAAACCGTATAACAGTAGGAGGCAATTGACCATGCAAAGATATTAGGCTATGTGACCCAGCACAATTCGACAAACTAAAAAATAAAGTATGTGGCTGGCATGTTTGACATTGCCACACCGATTCTGCAGCTGTGTCCAAACTACCTCTTGGCTGAACCGAACACCACCAGAAGTTAGCACGGAGAACATCACAAATTACTACTGCTCCACTAGCTGACGAGCTGGGCTGTCAACAAGGAAGTTGAATCAGCTGTCAGAGCTAGAATACACTGCTCCCGTTGCTCAAGTTCGAATAAGTACAGTATGCCAATGTAAATAGATGTGTATAGATCCATGTATAGATTTTGTGTCCCACCATAGCACAACTTCGAAAAGAGCTGGGAGACTATTGCGGCTCGTGGCAGTAGGCAGCTTTCAGTAGTCATACTCTGCGCTTAAAAGGAATAACCCAGCTTTCCAGATTGTCAGCTATGAAAGCTATGGCCAGATTATTATTCTGTTCTCTGAATCAACAGAACAACAGGGAAGAGGGGGACAACCAGGGCCGGTTCTGGCTTATTTGGTGCCCTAGGCGAGTTTGAGTTCTGGCGCCACCCCCCCCAACCTTTGAAAGAAAAAAAAAACCCCTCTTTTTTATACCTTACAGAACAAAAGCTTAACTAAATAGCATCAAGAACAATAATTGTTTTGCATCAAATGGATTTCTGGTTCTTTTTGACAGGCGACCAACACATCAGATTGAGATGAAAGTCTGAGCATGAAAGTAGCTTCACTGTGTGGTGTGTTGGATGTGATGGTGGTGGTGCCCCCAACCCCAGATGAGAGGGAGGTTATCAATGTGTTTGAATTGTAATATGGAATTGAAATGCCAGGAGAGTGATACAGTACATTTGCATGTAAAATGCATGTGTAGACAATAGGCCTACCAAGGAGGTCTGCATTGATAGCCTATCTACACTACCTACAGCATCACAAAGCATGTCAGCATAACAATTTTAATAAGCTACACATTTGTGCTGTCTATGATTCCAAACCAATTTCATTTCTGGACTGGAAATATTGGTGCATTTGTGAGTAGGAGAATGAGAAGGGGGCTATCTATGTGTTTGAACTGAAGGGACAGGGTGAGAGAAAGGGAGAATAATATACAAAATATAGTAAATAGCCTCACTTCAGTGTCTGCAATACTACATCACTCAGCATGAAAACATGCTGTGCATGGTTCTGTGTTACATGATTCATGTATGTCATTCTGGTCTGGAAACAATGTTTTTTGAAGATTACAACAAGCAGGTAATTCATTCAAGTGGATGGAAGGACATATGGCAGAAAATTGTTTTAAACATTGCACCAGTCTTACTTTACATTGCTTGGATTTCATTGCTTGGCATACTTGGCTAATGTTAGCATGCTAACTAGCGATTTCTCAGATCAAAAACAAAGCTCTTTTTCCCTCTAATTCCAAACAGTAGCCTCATAACTATTAGGCTTTCCATAATCACAAACGGTTGCTGATTAAATCACATAGTTCCAAAACAACCTCTGCAACTCCTGCATCATGCAATGACTGGTTTAATGAGAGCATAACAATTCTCCACCCAGCAGAGCAGCACTGCTCTGTCTGCGCTTCCCTCTGTCTCTCCAGTGAGTCTCCAAATTCAAAATAGATCGCACGCTGTCACTCATCACGCCCCCTTTCTTAGGACTGTCTGTTTATTGGTTCACAGACTTCCCAGAGACAGTTGAAAGCGATATTACTATTGGCTGAGGGGCGTTTTGCCGTGAGGAGCGCTTTCGCCACGCTTTGTTGATTTCGACTTCATAAAAAAACCTCCATATCGCAAAATTACGCATCGGAGAGCGCCATTTCGGCGCTCCTTCTTCACATGGCGCTCTAGGCGACCGCCTAGCCGGCCTATGCTTAAAACCGGCCCTGGGGACAACACAACGCCTTTCTTGGGTTAGGCTACTGTTCAGACATGATACGACACATTGACTACTGCAATCGAGGGAAATGTAGCCTACACGGTATGCTAACCAAAACAGCTGTGTGATAATAGCCACAATACTTACGGTCTGAGGCTTGTAAACGGAACAACGGTGTCCTTCAACTTTCGAGTTGATCCCGCAGAAAAGAGCATGTGAAATGTGTAATAAACAAGATTCAAGATTCAAGATTCAAGATTAGTTTATTACGTCTTATTATAGGTTTGAAGCCTATAAAGAGTAAAAATTGTTGTGTTTTTTCTTGTGTCCTCAAAAAGATTTTAAAATTAAAAATAAAAAAGAGGGGGGGGGGGGTGGAAAAAAAGTGCAAAGAAAGTGTTGTCTTCAGCATGAATTCAGTAATCTTATTGCTTGGTGGAAGAAACTACTTTGGAGTCTGGTAGTATGAGATTTCAGGCTTCTGTACCGTTTCCCAGATGGTAACATAGTAAACAGTCCATGGTTGGGGTGACTAGGATCAGCCAAGATTTTCTTTGCCTTCCTGATGCTCCTTCCCTCAAATAGCTCCAGTATGGAGGGTAAGTCACAGCCGCATATATTCTGAGCTGTACGCACAACCCTCTGTAGAGCTCTCCTGTTGGCTTGAGAGCAGTTCCCATACCATGCAGTAATGGTCCCCGTCAGAATGCTCTCGATGGTGCCTCTGTAAAACGACCTCAGGATCTTGGGTCTCATCCCAAACTTCCTCAATCGTCTGAGGTGGTACAGACGTTGCTGGCTTTTTTTAACAATGCACTGTGTGTGACTGTCCCAGGTGAGGTCCTCTGAGATGGTAACGCCAAGGAATTTAAAGTCTCTCACCCTCTCCACTGTCTCACCGTTGATGTTAATGGTTTCAAACTGATGTTCTTTCCTCCTGAAGTCAACTATTAATTCTTTTGTCTTGGACACATTCAGAGACAAGTTGTTTCCTCTACACCACTCCATGAGGTTGTTTATTTCTTCCCTGTAGGCTGTTTCATCATTGTTTGAGATTAAACCGATAACAGTGGTATCATCTGCAAACTTGATGATGATGTTGTTGTTGTGTATAGCCACACAGTCATGCGTATATAGAGAGTAGAGGAGAGGGCTCAAAACGCAACCTTGCGGAGCTCCCGTGCTGATGGTCAAGGAGGATGATGTGATGGAGCCCATTCTCACCACCTGTATCCGTGCTGAGAGGAAGTCTAGTATCCAGCTGCAAAGGCCACTGTGAATTCCTAGACTCCGGAGTTTGTCGTCGAGTATGCTGGGGACAATGGTGTTAAAGGCTGAACTGTAGTCCACAAACAGCATCCTTACATAGGTGTCTTTTTTCTCCAGGTGTGTTAGGGAGGTGTGCAGTGCGCTGGTGATGGCATCATCAGTTGATCTGTTCTGTCTGTAGGCAAACTGGTGACAGTCAAGCGTAGGTGGAATCATTTCGCAGATGATGTTCTTCACAAGCCTTTCAAAACATTTACTCACGATGGGGGTGAGGGCTACAGGTCGCCAATCGTTCAAGCTGGTGATTTGTTTTTTCTTAGGCACTGGAACAATGATAGATGACTTAAAGCTGCTTGGCACCACACACATGGACAGGGAGAAGTTGAAGATGTCTGTAAACACACCAGCTAGTTGCTCTGAACACACTTTGATTACACGGCCTGGAATCCCATCAGGTCCTGCTGCTTTCCGAATGTTGACTTGTTTGAAGGATTTCTGCACATCAGACACTGTGAGCATTAGGCCTGGGTCAGAGAAGTGAGAAAAGGAGGGGGCTCTTACTGGAGGTTTGGTGTTGACCTCAAAACGTGTATAGAACTGGTTCAGCTCGTCTGCAAGTGAGGGATGAGAGACTTGGATGTTGGATTTTTTCCCCTTCAGATCTGAAATCATGTGCAGTCCCTGCCACATATTTCTTGAGTCATTCCCTTCCAGCTGTTCCTCAATCTTATGCCTATATTCTCTTTTTGCTGCTTTGATTGTTTTTCGCAGGTCATATCTGGCTTTTTTCTCCAGCTCTTTGTTTCCAGAGGCAAATGCACTATCCCGGGCTCTTAGAGCAGATTTAACGTCGTTATTTATCCATGGTTTTTGATTTGGATACATTTTGACAGTTTTTGATGGAACAATGTCTTCAACACACTTCTGAATGAATCCAGTGACTGTCTCTGTGTATTCATTTATATCCCCATTAGATGCTTCACGGAACATGTCCCAATCAGTGCATTCAAAGCAGCCTTGCAGTGCACTATCTGATTCATCAGACCAGCAGCTAACTGTTTTGACAGTGGGTGGGCTCTGTTTTAGTTTCTGCTTGTAAGCTGGAAGGAGCAGGATTGAGGAATGATCCGATTTGCCAAACGGTGCGCGGAGGAGGGGCTTGTACCCATCGCGGAAGGGAGTATAGCAGTGATCTAATATGCTATTTCCACGTGTGTTTACATCTATATGCTGGAAGTATTTGGGCAGTATCTTTCTCAGAGAAGCGTGGTTAAAGTCGCCTGCGACGATAAAGGCAGCCTCTGGATGTAAGTTCTCAATTTTGCTGATAGTCGCGTACAGTTCTTTTAGCGCGAGCTTTGCATCCGCTTGCGGTGGAATGTATACTGCGGTTGCTACAACAGCTGTAAATTCTCTTGGTAACCAGAATGGCCGGCATAGAATGGTAAGATATTCAATGTCTGGAGAACAAAAGGTTTTGATTACGTGGATACTCTCACTGTCACACCAAGCACCGTTAACCATAAAACACACCCCTCCACCCCTGACTTTGCCCGACTGCTCTTTCGACCTGTCGGTCCGGAACACAGAGAAGCCAGAGGGAGAAATGGCATGGTCTGGCGCATCTTCAGATAACCACGTCTCTGTGAGACAGATGATGTTACAGTCTCTGATTTCTCTCTGAAAAGAGATTCTTGCATGCAGCTCACACATCTTATTGTCCAAAGATTGAACGTTGGCTAAGAGTATGCTTGGGAGCGGTGGTCGATTTGCTCGCCGTCTTAGGCGGTGTTTATACATACCCGGGTATTTTGATATACGCAGACATTCCCCTTCGGATGTGCCTTTTGTTCACAAACAAACGAAGGTTTTCCCTCTATAAACGAAGCTCCAAAAAAACTCCGGCAAAAGTGGAGATTTTTTAAAATCTCCGGTTAGCGTTTGTATATAAACGGAGACTTGAATGGCACTACTTACGGCCCACAGGCTTAACCCCTATTTATGACAGCTCTCAACAGCACATGTATGCGTATTTGCTTTTGATGTGAACGAAAATATTTCGCTAAGCAAAATGTTCATTTATTAAAATACCCAGGTATGTATAAACAGCACCTCAGTCGCACTAACACACCGGCTCTCCTACCTCTTGGACGGCGCCGGCGGCGGCGTCTCTTCCATGGCAACAATGGGAAAGATGCGTCCGGAGTGAGCGCAGTATCCCAGTTCAGAAACTCCGGCTCCACATGAGCTGACAGCGAGTAGTTTATGTCCAGTAGTGTCTCTCTGTCATACTGAATGAGGCCACTTGTTTGTTGTAGAAAAAAAAGGTATATAGGCCTACATAGTAATATTATCAAAAATATATCAGAAAGATGAGGAGCGAAAAACAAGGCTGCCATTTTCGGCGCTGAATGAATCACAATGTCAATGAATCACATCCACAATCAGTGTAATTCCTCTTCAATAATCTCCGGAATATATGGCCCATCTTGATACAATCCTCAAAGCGGCCACAATCGTAATGCAGTAAACTCCCGATTGAAGGTGGCTCATCTTGATACATGTCAGCTCAGACAAACAACATCTCCGTTGTTAGTAGCCTTGCCTAATTGTATATCTTGCAGGATCGCCCTCCATGCTAACTTCTGGTGGCCGGTTCAGCCAAGAGAGGTAGTCTTTTGGTCCAGCATCATTGTCTCAATGTCAGACATGCCAGCCCTTATTTTTCAGTTAGTTGAATTGTGCTGGTTCACATAAAAGTCTTTGCATGGTTGCATGTAATTTCCTCCTACTGTTATACGGTTTTCATGGGCATACTAGATAAATAATAAAGTTAAATGTATTAATACATTTAAACGTGAGCAGCTGATTCAACTTCCTCGTCAGCCCAGCTCGTCAGCTGTTGTGGAGCGGCAGTAATTCGGCATGTAAAAGTCCGCACGGCTGCGGTCAGCAAAAAATAGTCCCAACAATCCCAACTGCCAAGACGTCAATTAGGAGACCTTTTTTGTTATGTGTACTCGGTATAAACAAGCGTGTATCGTGAGTCAATTAGGAGTAAAAAAAAAATGTTTCTCAAATCATGTGTAGTGGGTGGTGCTACGTGTTTACATTGACTCTCGCTAGCTTAGCTACATTTCGCCTTCCAGAGGGAGTCTAAAACAAAGACAGCCACTGATGTGAAAAATAGGACCAATTTCCTCCTTACTAAATCTAGGGCAGGGATTTTAACAGTACTGAGCCCCAAAATAGTGGCATACCCCTTTAAAATCGTTGGCCAGGGTTTATATAGGTGGTAAAGTGTCTTATTTTTCATGTAAGCCGTTGTCTTGTTTTAAGACAAGTTAAAAGAGGGAGCATGTCGCTAAGCTAGTGAAAGTCAATGGATCCATGTAGCATGTAGCAATGCTACATGGATACATTGACTTTCACTAGCTTAGCGACATACTCCCTCTTTTAACTTGTCTTAAAGCAAGACAACGCTTAACATGAAAAATAAGACACTTTACCACCTTTATAAACCCCAGCCAACGATTTTAACTGTATTAAGCCCCAAAATAGTGGCATACCCCTTTCAAATGTCTTCTAAAGTATTATTTTATCCACATATTCTCTAACCAATGAAGGAAAGATATTTGAACGCAAGTATTGCTAACTAAGGACACATGAATGGCATCACACACGAGAAGATACAAATGAATGGTAAATGACAATTTAATGTTCAAATGCAAGTTAATCATTACACTTAACTCAAGGCTAATGTACGTTATACAGGATGAATGCAGTCAAATCAAAGACATTTTAGCCAAAATAAGCTCAGAATAGTTGGGAAAGCAAGAGAGAGAAAGAGAGTGAGAGAAAGGGAGAGAGTATTTCTTTATTTATTTATTTCCATTTCATTATGTTAATATCCTGTATTTGAATATAAGAGCATTGCTATTTTTCATTGGGGTGGACACAGCCAGGCTGCTCGCGATGCCTTTGATGCACCAACGCTTGTTGGACATATTTCATTCACGCTGTAATATACTTTTCAGACTATTCAAGTTGTGGATCCCTCTGGAAATATCACTTCTGATTTGGTTTAGTTCCAACCAAACCAAACCAAACTCACTCCTCTTTGGGTGTTTTCACACCTGCACTCTTTCAGCCATTTAAGCAAACTCATGCACATAACATGAAACAGTGAATGAATGCAATGTTGGCTTAATGATGGGATGAGGAGATGTGAACATGTAACCAACCTTTCTTTGTTAAAGGGACACTGTGCAGGAAATGGTCAAAAAAGGTACTGCAACTATGCTGCTCATTGAAAATGTGTTGTCTAAGGCCACATTTTATCTTTTCATGAAAGTGTACTTAGTAATAAATTAATATTTATTATATTATCATTATATTTAGTATGGCCCAAGTACAGTCATTTTTGCAGCTAAAAATGGCTATTTTTGGAAATTCAAATTGGCGGACCATGGAGAAGATCCCCCTTTTCATGTATGAAAAATGTATTTTTTCCAGTCATAATGAATACTTAGAATTTGATGGTGGTGATACGTATTCATGAAAAAGGTAACATTATTGAATGGGTAGCATGAATTCTGGAAATAAATAACTAAAAATCTCACACAGTGTCCTTTTAAGCAATTAAATATCATTAGCAGAATTAATAATGAAAGTAATAATTAAGCTGAAAATGATAATGTAAGTTTACCTGAACACCCAATCACATGGCTGTGAAGCCTGTCTGGCTGCCCGCCCTGCCCTAGTTATGACAAGATGAGAAGAGGGGAAGTACCATGCACAGGAAGATGCAGGCAGCCTCCAAGACTCAACAGTCTCCTACCCCATGTACTCTCTGCACAACATGCCAACCTATTAGGCCTGCAGTTTTGCCAGGTGTATTCACAACCCACTTGAAGTGTGCCTGAATAATATACTGTAGTTCATGGCAACAGAAAGCACATTTCAAATTTTGAATCACAATTGTAGCACATTTGTTTCTCTGAAAGTCTGAATGCTGTCTGGATGTCAGTAAATGTTCAGAGGCGTACAGCTGCATAAACAGCATCTGGTGGTGGCTCCCTCCTGATTCTCCTGCCCCTGCTCTCCTTCTTAGAGAAGCTCAGGGCTGCATAGCTCAGGCCATCACCAGACTCAACCTATGGGAGGAAGAGGAATGTAAACATTTAAGTTCAAATAAATACTCCAAAAAAGTTCAAATACAATCAACATAAAACGTTACTACATTTCCATATAGGTTATGTATTTGATATGTGTATATTATCACTATTAAACCAATAAGTAAATAAATAATTAATTACAATAAATAAATAAAATCATAATAAAACTCGACTGCATTTTATGTACTTGTTGATATTTGTATAGTATCACTATTAAACCAATAATACTGATGGTTTAATACCAATAATAAAACAACATTTAAAATAATATCTCATAATGTAATGATTATTGAATCAAATAAGTATGATTATTCACTCAAATAAGTATGCTGACTAAATCCATTAAATATATTCTTACTTGCGTAACGTGTTGTCCATCCAAGCTGCTGCCTGTACCATTCTGCCCGGACCACTCTGTCCAATAACACACAAATTCAGTAATATTTACGAGCTATTCTTTGACAAATTAATTGCCATGTTTTTGAATATCACATGCCATCTATCTATCTAGCAGCAAAAACAAATAAGTCTATCTTGTATTTATTTTTCACTTGAAGACTAGATATATTCATCCAGATCCACACCACATTTCATTTTTCAGCAATCTTCAAGCCACCAAGCCTTAGTCATATTGTACAATACTAGTAGCTAGTAGTACAATAATACTACAATGCTAGTACTAGCTCTGGTGTTATGAAAATGGCTCGCTTACAGTATTTCTCAATTGGTTTTGTACATTTCTCGAATCTCTCTCGCAATTTGCAAAACATAATATTCATTCTCAAAACAGCTTTAACAAATGGCAAAACATGGTGGATAACCTGCAAAACCGAGTGTCTTGCTCAAAACCCTTATTTGTCTTTCAAAACCAAGTTTTTTTGTCAATAAACGTATCAGCGCCAGCGGAATGGCTAGTCATTGTGTCATAGTGTATGGACAAGCTAGTCAAATCAATTTCTCATGTTGTTAATTGAATAGTACACTCTTGAGGATCTTTTCTGAAGCGAAATGCTGTTTAGATTGGATGGGAAATGTTGTAAATTCAGTTTTATATTACATTGATCAGATAAGATTGAGATAGTTTTATGCATTCCGTGACTAAGCTTTTTGAGTGATATGACCAAAGCAATTGATAATGTACGAAATCACTGAGAATTGTACACAGCCATGGCATGGTGGACGAGAGCATTTGCTATATGCCGAAAACAATGAGAAACTGATTTGACCATGTGCACAGGTAACACCAGGAAGTCACAATTGAACAAAGACTTTTGAGAATCATTATTCTGTTGTGAGAAATGTACAAAACCAATTGAGAAAAACTGTAAATGTAGGATTGTTTATTAACCAACAATTAAGGGTTATTTACTTGACAAACACATAATTTGACATGCGTATGGATAGAATAATCAAAGCATTATTTGGACACTTCTCTGCCCTTTGTTAACTCTGTCTAATATTTTAATATAATTACAGTAGGCCTATAATATTAGGCTATGTAACAATAACCTAGTGCTGCAAGGCAACAAATAAAATATCAAACAAATGAATTTTACTTGAGAGTTGTGCCCCACACCACGACAGTCTGTAGCATTTGGTAAGCATCCAGCTGTTAAACAAAACACAAACTCAGAAAATGAAACCAGTCAGCATTAGAATAAAATCACTAATTAAAGCAAAGTCTTACCTATGCAAGCTCCTGCTCTACCCCTGCAGATCAGCCAAGCCAGACAGCAGGTCAGTACAACACAGCAACAGCCCAAAGCCCCAACCAGACCAACCAACACAGTATTCACTGGCTCAGCTGTAAGGGAAAAACACAAGACAGACTATGTCAGAAACAGCCATGTGTGAGAGAGAGAGATATAAGCAATTTAATTTTATTTCTAACCAAGGTTATCTATTTTAAGGTTGTCTATCTAAATGGATAATGCTGATCCATACAGAACCATAGGAATCTGCCAATTCACCCATTTGAAAGGGCAGACCTGTAGAGAACTTTTGAATTACAATAGTAGACCTCAAGAGCTGAATCATATGAATTGCAATTAGAGTTAATTTCCTTAACAAAAATATCTGAAATAAGTAAAAATTAAACGTTTGATCAAAATCAGTCAAAACAACCTACTGACTACCACTGTTGTTCCATTCCCAAAGAGTATGTGTCCACTGGTAGCTATGGCACAGTAGTAAGTTCCAGCATCAGTGATGTTGACGTCCTTCTTTGAGAGAGTGTAGACACAGCGGCCCTTACACTGACCACTGCTGCTCTTGTTGATGTAAATGAGGCCTGGATGGGAAGCTCCTGAAGCAGGTCGGAACCAGAACACACTGAGCTCTTCTGTTCTGCTCTCAGTCAGCACCACACACTCCAGTGTCTCTGAACCTCCTGGGGAAACCGGGCCTGATACTGGGTCTTGGATCACTTTTGTAATGGAGCGGTTTGTATGATTTCCATCTGAAATTGTTTCACACGTACACATATAATATTATATACTATAAGGACATGAGGAACATTGTGAGAATGCTGAACAGTATATGTTTTGAACAAACTTACCTTCTACAATCAAATAAGTTCCATTTCCAACTGGAGCATTCTGCAGGGACGTAGCACCACAGTAGTAAGATCCTTCATCAGATGGTATAACGTTGGCTATAGATAGATAGAATGTTTCAGAATGTCTGCTGAAATTGAAACGCTTGTCCTGGAATTCTCCATATGGATCGGACCCAGTTGAACTGCTGAATATTCCAGCGAACTGCCCTGTTTTTCCAACAGTTTGTTTGATCCAAATAGCAGATTTATCTGCACTTTTAGGGATAAAACAATCCAGAGTCACATTTGTGCCAACTTTGGCCACTTGAATGGTGAGGTGGTGAGAATCAGAAGCAGTTTGCACTGGACCTAAAAAAATTAGAATAATTGCAATATATAGTATAGGTCGACGATAGAATATAAATTTCACAGTAAGCTGTGCCGTGGGTATTCTGTATTCACAGTAAGCTGTGCCGTCGGTATTCTGATAGTCTGTACTTACCCATCACAGTCCATATGGCCATAAACATACTGAGGAGAAACATTCTGACCCACCTGTGAGACTGTGAAGCATGAAGTTTGTGGCAGGTGTTTAAATATACGCAGTGTCTAATAAGTTGATAAAAAACACGACCACACACATACGCATGCATCCACACGCGCACGCACGCACGCACACGCACACAAACACACACACACACACACACACACACACACACACACACACACACACACACACACACACACACACACACACACACACACACACACACACACACACACAGAGAGAGAGACCAAAGTCATGACCCTTAAAGGGAGACCACACTGTAGCTTCCTGTGACAGATCTGATGTAGGCCTACTAGATGTACGTAGTTTCCTGTCATGTGATGAATGAAATGTGAACTCTGTACAGGAGACCTCAGCATTTCCGTATCATGACCTGAGTACTGGCAAGCAGGGAGGCCAGACTGACTTGAACATGAAATTTGGTGTGATCACAGACAGTATGTATGTACCAGAAGTCTGGGTTTGATGACAAGATAATGTGCTGTTCATTCACAAAATGTGCCCACGCATGCGTATCCTGCAGCAAGTATACCGAGGGCCAAAGTGTCCTCAATTTAGATGACATACACATGTCCTAGTACAGGGCTGCTTACATCTTTTGCTGGGCCCAGGGCAAAATCTGAATATATGAAAGGGCCCCCCACTGAAATATGCAAAATAATAGTGACCCAATTCTGGACAACTGCCTTGACCCAATTCTGGACAAACCCAGACAACTGCCTTGTCCTAATATAAGTCTGAAATCTGATTGTACCAAAGACATTGGATCATAAAGGTTGGACGAGGCTTCACCCAAACAGGCCTTTCTCTTCGTTTAGGGTGCTGAGGAAAGCAGAATGCTGAAACAAGTCTAGATGTAGTTGGAAAAAAAATGGTGCAACCTTTCCCCCTTATTTTTCTCATAGACACAGGAGATGTCTAGACTTTGAAAGGCAATGGTTGATGGAGCTGCTTACAGTAGATTGTGCCTGGTCTATTCATCCTGGCACTGGGTGGACATACTGTGCCACAAGGAAGACACATATGGTACATAATTGACAGAGACTTGATGTAAGTACTGTGTGTGTGTGTGTGTGTGTGTGTGTGTGTGTGTGTGTGTGTGTGTGTGTGTGTGTGTGTGTGTGTGTGTGTGTGTGTGTGTGTGTGTGTGTGTGTGAGAGAGAGAGAGAGAGAGAGAGAGAGAGAAGAGAGAGAGAGAGAGAGAAAGAGAGAGAGAGAGAGAGAGAGAGAGAGAGAGAGAGAGAGAGAGAGAGAGAGAGAGAGAGAGAGAGAGCGAGCTACATAATGTACAGCGCCGCCAGTTAGTATTGGCACCCCTTAATTTTATTTACAAATTGTGCAATATATCCAGAAATAAATGGAAATATACACAACTTTTACCATCAGGATCTTTTAATTGAACATTATAAGATATTTGGAATTGCCAAGTATTTATTTCCAAGTGCATTTTGTAATTTCAAGCAAAAACATTTAAAAGGGCATGTCCAGGAATATTGGCACCCCTCCTTCAAGGGTTAATTGCACACTATTAGACAGCAATGGCAGCCTCTGAAGGTTTTGGTTTTCATCAATGACTGTGTTCTTTCATTTTTACAACCAATCCACTGTGCATTTGGTTGTGTTCTTTGGGTTTTTTTCTTTCTGGAGTGCACATGATGTTCAACTCAAACCAAGTGTTCTTGCCATGGTTACACATTTTACTGTAAATGATGATACCTGTCATGTCATGATGCCTGTCATGATACCTGTGATACGGTCAAATCCTCCAATACCTGATGCAACAATGGGGTGACATAATATTATGGATCGGACACCATGCTTGCTTTTTGGTAGGGTGTCCTTTTCCTTAAAGACTTTCTTGCAGAGTATGCAAACATGCTGTTTGTGTGAGTCACTGAAAAACTGTGCTATTGCTTCATCTGACCTTAAAACATTCTTAAAAGGGCTGTGCTAAGCCTGTATTTTTTCATACAGCCGTCAGGTATTCCCTGTTATGACTTTTATTAAGCAATGTGGTCTGCCTTGCTCTCCAACCAAAAGGCACTACTTTGTGTAGTGTTTAACACGGGGTGCTTATTGAAAAAAACTACCCAGAACAGTTCAAAGTTGACCGTCAGGTCTGTAGATGTTAGTCCCTGTGTTTTTTCATTATTTGCACCGACTTCCAAAGACTTTTATCATAATATCTTCCTCTACCCCCCACATCCAAGGATGTTCTTTACAGCTCAATGTTTGGCAGATTTCTGAATAACACAACAAAGTGTTGAAAATGGTTTACCAAGGTCTTTTGAGATTACCTTTTATTATTTGGAGGTCTTGTTTTTGTAAATAACAGTATTTGTGGTGTCCTCGGGCAGCTCCTCTGTCTTCAGATTGGTGAAAGACACACAAGATGTAACAGGTGGCTATTTAAACACAAATATAATAATTCCTTGCCTAATTCATGTTCTATGGGCAAAAGCAATTAGTCAAAGGTGATTCCCATTTGCGATTTACCATAATTGAGTCAAATTAGGTTTCCAAAATGGTATCCAGTAAAGGGTGCCAATACCAGTGATCCTGGGAACTTTACCATCTTCAATTATTTCCCTCTCATAGTTTAGTATTTAATGCTGTTGATATTTTTTATATTTAGTTTCAACCACAAGCTATCTATAGAAAAATCATGGTTGACCATATTATTTGTTTTCTGGAGATATGTCCCATAATGTACTTAAACTTCAAGGGTGCCGATAGTACCTGGCGGCACTGTATGCTATGTCATATAGCATACACCTAATTGTAAAATACAGAAAATATGCAATGTACTGCATGTGATGCATACACAGCTTTACTTTGTGTAAAGTTCAAAAATAGACTACACAGGTTTGACTTATCCAGTGGAGAAAGAGGATTTATATTAAAGTAGATCCTGCTAGCACCAAAAACAAAACAAACAAATGCACTTGATGCAAACAGGCCCTGTATGTAAATGAATGTTTTGGGTAGCCTCTGGATCAGAGTGGTATCATGAAAGAATTATTAAAGAACTGTCCAACATCAAACATGTAACACAGACCCATGCCATTTTATTCTCATAGTCACAAATACAGTATGTACACACACTTCCTCCCCTACAATAAGCCACTTGCCCACTGTTCAATCCCCCCCCCCCCCCCCCCCTCCACACTCACACACCCCAGTAACCAACCAAAGGCTGGAAAGACATGCACATTAATTACAGTATGCCACAGTGCACAGTGTTAAGTGTTCAGGGGCGTACAGCTGCATAAACAGCATCTGGTGGTGGCTCCCTCCTGGTTCTCCTACCCCTGCTCTCCTTCTTAGAGAAGCTCAGGGCTGCATAGCTCAGGCCATCACCAGACTCAGCCTGTGGGAGGAAGAGGGATATGAATTGAACAATCTTGTAATCTTTTACAAACCCTCATGCTAACTTCATCTTAAACATTATCTGTGATAAATTCGGGAACAGGATTGGTTACAGTACATGAATGAAACCAAGTAGACCAAAAGCAGTCATACAAACCCCAACTCCGGTGAAGTTGGCACGTTTGATAAACTGTGAATAAAATCAAGATGCTATCATTTTCAAAACATTCAAACCATTCATTAAATGGAGAATAGTGAAAAGACAACATATTAAGTGTTAAAACCGAGAAAAAATATTGTTTTGAGGAACATATGTACTCATTTCTAATTTGATAACTGCAACACGTCTCAAATAAGTTGGGACGGGGATCAGTGAGATGTAATAAACATCCAAATAAGATAAAACAACAAAGAAGAACATTTCAAAATGAATTGTACTGATGGACAATATGAGTGTCCAGGTATAAGACCATCACAGAGAGGCTGAGTCACTCAGAATTAAAGATGCAGAGGGAATAATTACCATAGTTATTACATACATTTTTGAATTTCCTTTGATTTACCATGATTGAGTGTATATTAGACATATTTTTGTCATTTAAATCATTGCATAGGTTCATGACATCGTGAAATATATATCTGTTGTAGTCTCACTCTAGCACTCCAAGAATTACAGCTATTGAAAATTGTCCATATGAAGAATGCTTCACGTGTGCAAATGATAGAGGGCTTTAACATTCTCCTATGCATCCGAGCTCACTTGAGATAGACCCAGAAGACATGGGAGACTGTCCTTTGCTTACACAAGTCAGTAGAAGTTGCAGAAGTCAATTCTTTTTGAAAATAATAGAGTCTTGCACATCCTGTGCTACAGTGAAAATGGACCATCCAACTTGTGTTGGTGCTAAATTCAAAAGTCAGCCTCCATGATGGCATGGGGGTGCAGTAGTGCATTGGTTAAGTTGTCCTCACTCATCTTTAGAGTTAAATACTGTGCTGAATGATATAAATGGGTTTTAAACAGCATGAAAACTCATGCAGCCACTCATGCATTGCATTTTGAAGGGAGATCTTCAATTACTGCCACATAGTAAGGACAAATTGCATTATCTACTATGTTTTTATAGTTTAACTCCACCATAAGGACCAGCAGGTTATAAAATGGCAGGCTTTTGGTCAAGACCTGTCAAACTTTAAGCACTACAGAAAGCAAAACATTGCAAAACATGACAAGGAATACACCCTCCATTTAAGCTGGTGAAATCATGTCCAAGATAGAAATTAACACTGTTTTTTTAAATATAAAATCATCTCATAGGTTAATGTATTTAACTGTTAAGTGTTGTCTTTTGTTTTGTTTTTAGTCTTCCTTGGCATTTGCTGCCTTTTATTGTCCCCGTCCCAACTCTTTTGAGACGTGTTGTTTATACATATTCATGAATATCCCCAAAACAATAATTTTGGTCAGTTTTGATGGCTGATATGTACACTTTCTTTGAGCCGTTCTCCATCTAATGTAAGAAGCAGATGTTTTGAAAATGGCAGTATTTTGTTATTATTCACAATTTACCTTGTGTCTCAACTTCTATGGAGTTGGGGTTTGTACATTACAACACCAGAATAGCCAGGAAAGCCAAGAACATCATCTCTGACCCCACACACCCAGCACACCATCTATTCACACTCCTTCCATCAGGGAAAAGATACAGCAGCATCCCATGCAACACCACACGTTTTAGGGCACCTGCACAAGCACCTGCACAAGCCATCCGCTACTTGAACTTGAACATGCACTAGCACTTTACAGCCACTCCACTGCCTGGCCTTCTACCTCTTCCTACCTTGCACTATGTACTGTATTATGTCTCAATGCACTTTTCAATGTTTATTTGTATGCATAATTCCCTGTTTATTTATGGCCCCTCTTGTTTTCTTGTCTTTGTCTTAACTATGTGTATTTGTGTTGTTAAATTTGCGAGCAAACCAAAGAACTTCCTAGCAACTGTATGTTATACTGTTGATTTGGCTATGATAAACTTGAACTTGAACTTGATAACCTACTATTAATTTATGGTTCTCAGAACTTTCCCAGAGCACAAAGCTTTGGTTCTGATTTGGTTCCACACAGATGTTGTACAGTAAAACCATTGGTTTGTGTAAACAATACACTGCTTTGGTCCCCCCAAACAATCCAGTCATTCAACATATTTCTGACATTTACTGCATACGTAGTTGCAGGCAATTGACTATGATTAACTTGTAACACAATATCTAAAAAAAAAAACACTTCTCACTGTAGCAATGCACATACGGTAGTAGGAATGTGATCAGAACACAAATTAAATGCAACAAATAGCAAAACATGTAGCTATCTAACTGTATATTTTGTTAATCACAATTCAGAAAACAAACTTTTGACACTTACTTTGCCGAGTATCAGAGCTGCTGTCTGTAACATGCTTCAGATCTTTTGCTGTCCAACAAGACATGAAGTCAGAACATTAAAAAAATTAAGAGAAATTATGATGGTTGATACACATGTTAAAGTGTAGTAGAAAGTGCGCACATCCAGCAAAAAAGCATCAGCAGGTGCCAAATCAAAAAACTGTGACATGTAGGAGCGGGAAAGGATCTGCACACTGCTTGCAAAAGACTTAATTTATTAGGAGCAACGTTTCGATCATAGATCTTCTTCAGGCAGAAGATCTAGATCTAGATGCCTGAAGATCTATGATCGAAACGTTGCTCCTAATAAATTAAGTCTTTTGCAAGCAGTGTGCAGATCCTTTCCCGCTCCTACATGATACACATGTTAAGAAATATTTTATAAGCCTACTGATGTTAAGAAATATCAAACTTACCTCTGCAGGCTGCTCTTCCCCTACAGATCATCCAAGCCAGACAGCAGGCCAGTACAACACAGCTGCAGCCCAAAACCCCAACCAGACCAACCAGCACAGTGTTCACTGGCTCAGCTGTAAAGAAACCAGAGTCAGAACGGTATGTAGGCCTACTTGGCGGCACTGTACTAGATGCCTTAGGAGTCAGAACATATCATATATTTTAAAATTAAGTTTAAAGTCAGTTGCTGGACCTCAGAAATATGAGGCTTTGTCTGCAGTGGCCTGCTAGTTGAATTAGGTCTGCCTTACTCACAAAGTTAGTAGCAGCACTGTACTGGAGAATGGTTGTTTGTAGTCCCCAGTAGCGGCCGGTGGCTGGGAAAACAGGCAGGGCAGAAATTTTGGCGATCAAGTCCATAATAATTAAATCAATACGGTATCATTTACGAGTTGCATTGCGTGTGTAGGCAAGACAGGAGAGCGTTTACGCAGTGTTTGGTGTATTAGTAAAACTCCACCTCCCGTGATACACCGCACTTATCAGGCATGCGCGTTATCTGTTCAACTTCTGTTCTGAAGAAAGCTGTTTTTGACAGTTCTCTCCACGCAGCTAGTTATCTTGCTTATTTAAGCAGAGCGACTGCACACATGTTAAGAAATTACAAGAAAAATGCTTTGTCCGCTCGCGGAGTTGGAGTTTGTGACAAGCAACACGACAAGAATATGCTCCACGCAACCGGACAGCACGAACAATCAGGAAAACTAGGGCTAGCACAGCATCGGAGCCTTTGCCAAAGCAGAGCAAAACTCCTCGCGTGCAAACATACTCGTTTGAAATGTAGAAGCATTTTTGCAGACCAACATGCGAAACAAACTGTCCTCAAGTAGGCTACTACAGTACAAGCTGCTGCCGAGTGATCTTGCCTTCACCGTTCCTACATTACATTGACAAATGATGCAACCAAATCAACAAGCCCAGCAAAACTATTCAATTCAGTCAGTCGTCCCCTTGCTGCCGGTTCAAATGTACCACAGAACAAAATGCTATCAATACCGGGAAAGGACGTGCCTATTTTCGACACAGGGAAAGTGCATTCAGCCACTGAAGCTCTATCCAACAGACTCGCTCCTGTTCTGCA
This sequence comes from Engraulis encrasicolus, assembly GCF_034702125.1. Taxonomy (NCBI): domain Eukaryota; kingdom Metazoa; phylum Chordata; class Actinopteri; order Clupeiformes; family Engraulidae; genus Engraulis; species Engraulis encrasicolus. The sequence continues at coordinate 19,719,763 of NC_085878.1, forward strand.
ATGCTAGGCAGGACCGTGTGTGTATTTTTTTAAGCTAGTTTTCGGGGACACAGCAGACAATACTGAGCATAAATGAAGCTGTCAACAACATCCCAAGCTCAATAAGCTCAGATATTTCATTAAATAACTTCCAGTTTCCCTATTTTACAAAGGCTTGATTCATAATCCCTCACGCTTTGTTTAAACTATGTAGAATAGTAAGACCAACACAGCTTCTCAGAGAATGTCGTCAGCTAGTCGGCTAGTCGTGGGGGTAGCAGCAGCAGACTTTACGAAGCTACACATTTGCTTGCTGTCTCAACATTGCAAGCCCACAAATTTCATTAAACAACAGACAGTTACCCATTATGCAAAGACTTCGGTCATAAAACCTTGAACTTTGCAATATCAAATATACAAACTGTACCTACCCCAAAAGTGAATCCTTAACCAGCCAACACATATCCTTCGTCAAATCCGACATGGTTATCCGTTTAATCCACCGATTTTGTGAGGGAAATTTGCGGCAATGAAGTTAATAAAATCCCACAGGTTAGAGATGAGCAGAGTAATATGTTTGTTGTATCTTTTTCAAAGCAGGCAGGGCCACTGACCTGTCATTGGTCAGGGCAGATCATACATCTGCCCTGATAGCACCCATAAAGTCGCGCTTATGTTATTATATTATGCTAAGTAGGCTACAGTGCTAATTTTGTAGAATGGGATCGGGGCGAGGGGGCCGGGCTTAGCTGAGGCGACGAGAAATCTGCCCAGGCCAGTGGCCATAGACAGTAACGTTAAACAGCCACACTGGATGTAAACTAGACTTCTCAACAAAAATAAAACCCGATTCCACTCGCAAAGCTCGTCACAAACCACAACATTGATGTAATACGATTCCCAGTGTGATTGAGGTTGCAATACATATTTTATCTACAATTTCTAAATGGATCTACTTTTCTCAGAGGAAGAATCTTTGGAGGGGCACTGCCCATCTGCCCTTAATGAACCGGCTGCGCCTGGTAGTCCCTAGTCTAAATTTATACTGCATAATAAACTTTTGAGTAGACTCTAATTTTCAGGACAATACTGGATATTTAGGAGTTCTGAATATCACCAAAATAAAGGGTGATCTCCATATTAATCCTTTTCAATTTCGAGATGTTTCAGGCCAACACGGACCCTTCTCAGACAGTTTAACATAGGAGTGTACTCATATTTGCACCAGCATAATTACACAAAAATGGACAAATGTGCAATTTAAGTTATACTATTGACTTTACTTTTCTGCCGTAAGCTCAAAAGATTGTATTACACTTTATTTTGAAAATAACTTGTGCGTTTATTAAAATATTGTTCAAAATATTACTTTGTGCTCATTATTGCTGTGCACTGTATGTTCCTTATTCTGCAACAATTTCTTAGAAATAAGGACATAACTTTTCATAGGGTAAGTGGCCTACCCATTGTGAGTGATGTGCCATTTCCAAAGAGTATGTGTCCACTGGTAGCTATGGCGCAGTAGTAAGTTCCAGCATCAGTGATGTCGACGTCCTTCTTTGAGAGAGTGTAGACACAGCGGCCCTCACACTGACCACTGCTGCTCTTGTTGATGTAAATGAGGCCTGGATGGGAAGCTCCTGAAGCAGGTCGGAACCAGAACACACTGAGCTCTTCTGTTCTGCTCTCAGTCAGCACCACACACTCCAGTGTCTCTGAGCCTCCTGGGGAAACCGGGCCTGATACTGGGTCTTGGATCACTTTTGTAATGGGGCGGGTTGTATGATTTTCATCTGAAATGATTTTGCATACATATGTAATAAAGCAATCTGAAATCACCACACACACACACACGTGCGCACGCACACACACACACACACACACACACACACACACACACACACACACACACACACACACACACACACAGGTTTTCTTTATAATTAAATGGATAATTCATTATTATGCCTAGAATCCATCAAAAGCACTGGGAAATAATGAGCAGTTTCACCTTTCACTACCAGATATGTTCCACTTCCATACTGTTGATCAAAACTATTTATGTTCCCACAGAAGTAAAATCCTTCGTCAGACGGCAGAATGTTTCCAATTGAAAGATAGAATATTCCAGAACCTCGACTTATTTCGAAACGGGCATTCTTGAATTCCCCCGTAAGTATTGGTGCCTGGTATTCACGTAATTGTCCCACAACTATTGGTGTTTGGCTAAGTATCTGCTTGAACCATATACAGCCATCATGATTGAGCAGGCATTCCAAAGTCACATTATGTCCATATGTGGCTATTTGAACAGGCTGAGAAACACCAACAGGTTGTACTGGACCTGGAAGAAAAGATAGCATACTGTGAGATAGACATGGAAATATCTTTGGCAGTAGACACACAATAATGAAGCACTATGTTAGATAAAAGATCAACATCTTGCTAAAATAACCACACAAGTCACCCCTACAGGTGCCATTCTTGACATTTGAAATGATTCTAAAGTGATATCATCACATGATAAGAGGTGATTATGGTTGGAAACGTCATAGGTCTGGGAGAAACATGACTTCTGTGATTATTTAAGCAAGATGAAATACTGAAGTTATTAGATATTTTCTCTACTTACCTATAAACATCCACAAGACTACAAAAGTACAAAGGAACGCATGCAACATTTTGAAACCAGACACTTTATGTTGTGAGAAACATTTCACTGCGAAGTACAGGATACAGTAATGCGCGACGGGCACTTAAATAGAGGGTGGGCTAAAAGTGAATGACAAGTAGGCTATTCACGCACACACAACTCACACATTTTCCATGTACGCAAGCATGCAAACACACACACCCACACCCACACCCACACACACACACACACACTGAAGAGGGTAATGGAAAAACATAGTTTAGCAGACATTCAGAGCATCAAAGAGGACACACTACAAAACTTCCTCTAACAATGTTTTGCTGCTTTGGTGTTTGCTGTGAACATAAAGTACTGTAGACTTACAGTTAATTGTCATTCTTACAGTTCAGATGGTGCTTTCAAATATTTCTTAAAGAAACACTGAATTTCTCAAAAAGATCTTCTAATCATGTGCATGAAGACATACACTATAGATATACGACTGCTTTTGATTATCAATGAAACACTGGATCTGGTGACTAACATCCACACAGAGACCTATTGATAAGATTAGTCAAGAACTATAACATCAAACATGTAACACAGATTCATGAGTTTTTATTCACACTCTTTATATTCAGAGTACATTTACTTTACTTAACATTACTTACGTCACACACAAATTCCTACAACAAGTCACTTAACCACTGTTCCATTTCTCTATTTCTCTCCTCAGTTCAATGTACTACCCAAGGGAAGGCTGGTAAGACATGTGCATTAATGAATTACAGTATGTCACAGTACTGGGTGTTCAGAGGCGTACAGCTGCATAAACAGCATCTGGTGGTGGCTCCCTCCTGGTTCTCCTGCCCCTGCTCTCCTTCTTAGAGAAGCTCAGGGCTGCATAGCTCAGGCCATCACCAGACTCAGCCTGTGGGAGGAAGGAGAATGTGTATTGAATAATCTTGTACTTGGTAATATTTTAAAACACCACTGTGGCCGTAACTACCATAGAGGACACAGAGGTCATGACCTCTGTATTTTTTTCAGAAATGTAACATTTATCTATGAAGAAAATCGATCTATGATCAACAATGGTAAATTCCATATGGCACTCCATATTCCCTTTTATTTACCTCAAACACAGACGATATTTTTGAAGTCATTAGTTGAAATATTACAACTATAGACTATTATGAGAATATTAGGAAGCCTCACAACAGTCAGTGCGCGAGTCATGCATACACATTGCAAGGCAAATGTTCTAGTCAAACCATCTGGATCGCATCCTCAAGGCAGTGATTTATGAAAACGATCTTAAAAGTTTGACTGAAGAAATTAACAGCGTGCAGTATTTGACCCCTGTATTTGCAAATGTCTCTTTACGGCCCTGCACACCACACTAACTGCATCTTCAACCTACTAATAGGGTTCGTGGTCCAAAGGAGTACATTCAGCAGGCAAGGCAGGTTTATCATTCCCAAGAAAGCTTGAGTCTTACTCCATGCCATTGAGGTGATTATTTATGTTTCATAAGTGTTTGTCCAACTGTGTGCTCCTAAAAATGAGTGAATTGTGAAATAAGTCATTTTAAATTATCTGAAAGTACATATTCTCTGAGAGAGGAAATGGTAAGTAGCCTATAAAAAGCAAACCTATTTATGTTCTGTTACTGTATAGTGATTGTTTTGCAGAGATGAGTATACACATGATGTTTTGCATGTAGGGCATATAATAAAATCTAGAAGATATTAACATTGTGGCGTGTTTACAATGCACTTCATTGATCTTGCGCACATGCTTCAAAGACCACAAATCCACAGGCGATGATTTGTGCAATCATAAAAAATATTTTTGTACACTGCCATAAAACAGGCATGAGTTGTATGTAAGGTGATGACATGGTTCGTATATGTTAAAGTAAAACGTTATTCTACGAACTTTTCAGGCCTCAGATTAGCAAAGAAAAACAAAGAAAGAAAATGTGACTATCACTATTTTACAACAAAAATACATTTTACATAATATGTTTGAAAATGTAATTTGGAAAAGAAAATCTTACCTGAGTTGTTTGCTGAGTATCAGAGCTGCTGTCTATAACATGCTGCAAGTTTTCTGCCGTCAGACGAGAAACAAAGTCAGAACAGTGAAACAATTGAGATAAATACATCATGAGATGGTTGATATGTTAATTATCCATAGTTAATCATGAAATATCCCACTTACTCTTGCAGGCTCCTGGTCTACCCCTGCAGATCAGCCAAGCCAGACAGCAGGCCAGTACAACACAGCCACAGCCCAAAGCCCCAACCAGACAAACCAGCACAGAATTCACTGGCTCAGCTGTGAAGCAATGAAGTAGACAGTAACAGTATTTAAAATATGCATTGCTACTTCACCACCAACCGCCTCGGTTTACCCTCAATATAGTGTCCCCCCTATCCTGAACCTCACTCTTTACCATACTGGTGAACACTTCTAAACTAATCCCTATTCTAAATATACACTGCTATACCGACCTATAAAAACAAAATGCTATCAAAATATTTCACAACAAAGCAAATTTAGCCTGCCCGAGTGCAGTTGAATGAAAGTGCATTAAAATGAAAATGCACAAATGAATTAATTTAATAATATTAATAGAATGGATTATCATTATTATTAATCTGTCATGGATCTGTAATTAACTCTTGTTGATTTGTCTATACTATGATATAGGGTACGAATGTCTTGAACTTCAAGTGACTAAAAAACGTATAACAGTGTCAAAGTAATGGAAGTAGCCTACCAAGTCTGAGTGTTGTTCCATTCCCAAAGAGTATGTGTCCACTGGTAGCTATGGCACAGTAGTAAGTTCCAGCATCAGTGATGTTGACGTCCTTCTTTGAGAGAGTGTAGACACAGCTGCCCTCACACTGACCACTGCTGCTCTTGTTGATGTAAATGAGGCCTGGATGGGAAGCTCCTGAAGCAGGTCGGAACCAGAACAGACTGAACTCTTCTGTTCTGCTCTCAGTCAGCACCACACACTCCAGTGTCTCTGAACCTCCTGGAGAAACCGGGCCTGATACTGGGTCTTGGATCACTTTTGTAATGGAGCGGTTTATGTGATTTTCATCTGAAATGATTTAGCGAAGATGTAGTTCATTGTCACTGTACTTACTTTAGAAGTGGCAAAGGAACAAGCCAAGAAATAAATATATTCACCTTTCACTTTCAGATATATTCCACTTTCAAACTGGGGATGGTAATTAGTCATTTTACCACAAAAGTACAATCCTTCATCAGATGGCAAAAGGTTTGCAATTGACAGATGGAGTTTCTCAGAGACACAACTCAAGTGAAAACGTGAATTGTTGAATTCAGTTCTGAGTATGGGTGCCTGATATGTATAACATATTCCTACTAAATTTGGTATTTGTCCAATTATTTGCTTAAAACATGTACTGCCTTCAACACCGTGTAGGAGTAACCATTTAAGAATCACATCATCTCCAGATGTGGCTATTTGAACAGGCTGAGAAACATCCACAGTTTGTACTGGACCTGCAAGAAAGTTGCAGAATGGTTAACTGATTTAATGTTCTGAGTCAAGGTTGAAATACTTGTAAATTCTTATATTAGAATTACTTGAGATTGCTTTTACTTACCCACCAACATGGTCCACACAACTATAGAAGAACAGAGCAATCCTTGTAACATATTGATATATGACACCTCACACCATGGGAAACATTTAGCTCTGATACACCTAATGCATGACAGGCTCTTAAATACAGTGAGTGGGCAGCAGGTTGACAACAACACACGCACACGCACACACACACACACACACGCACGCGCATGCACGCACGCACGCACGCGCGCTCACACACAGAAAAAATTGAATGAAAAATGCCACGTTCATACACAGACAGTTACAACTTAAAAGAAGAAAAACCACAAAGCTTCCTTTAACAATGTACAATGTTGTGTGCTGTTTTGCTTTTTTCTGATGAAAACCACAGTGAATAGACTACGCTTATATTGATTCTGATTCTTAGAGTTCATTCAGTGCTTTCGAGTATTAAGAATAACCCTGAATTTTTAAAAGAAGGATAAACTTAACTTTAAATTCATGTGTATATCACTTAAATCAAGCTGGTTTCTAAATGTCAGGGCACACAGACTCAGGAAACAAGGTTAGGATCAATCAAGTCGTTTTAATTTGCAATCATGAACCAAGGCAGGAGAAATTTAACAAGGTCTTGAAGTGAACGCTCAGACAATCATTGAATAAGAAGGCAGTCCAAACTTGCAAGAGCGTATCGTCCAAAAGAAAGATTACAATAGAAAATGTCCAACATAAAAGTTCTACAACCTAGACAACGTAGCTGGCACTTCAAGATGCGAGGAGCAGAGCTTCAGAAACAGGAGCAGTCCGTGCGCTGGAGTTAGTGTCTCCGTTGAAGAGACCAGACGGAGAGAGCAGGGTGACAGGGGATAAAGGGCAGCAGGAGATAAGCTACAGGTGCTGAGGAGTAGCAGAGGAGATTGACTACAGGTGCTGGGGAGTAGTAGAGGAGATTGGCTACAGGTGCTGGGGAGTAGTAGAGGAGATTGGCTACAGGTGCTGAAGAGTAGTAGAGGAGATTGGATGATTGGGGAAGTGGATAGGATGATTGGGCAATTAATAGACAGGGGAGTTAGATTGGGAGATCGTTGGAGCAGAGTGACGAGGAGTAGAGACTGATGGAGAACGGGTGGTGTCGTGACACTAAAACTGATAAATCCTATGAGGCCTGTGTGTCCTAGATACGCAAAGCAAACTATTTCACACTATCAGCACATACATTCAACAGGAAAGTAGTAAGAGCCACCAGTAACTGTACACAATTATGCCTAAATATAGGGTTGATGGTTCTAGATTTTGCTTTTATAAATGTTAATGTAAGCCCACCATGTATAAATGTTTTATAATTATAAATGGCGGGCTTATACAATGAAACAAGAGAAAGCCATTCCACTAAATTGCATTGATATTTTACAAGTTTGAAAAACCAATGTCGCTCAATTCATTATTTTCAAGTGTGTGTGCATGTGTGTATGCGTATGTGTATATGAATGTGTGCGTGCCTGTGTGCGTGTGTGTGTGTGTGTGTGTGTGTGTGTGTGTGTGTGTGTGTGTGTGTGTGTGTGTGTGTGTGTGTGTGTGTGTGTGTGTGTGTGTGAGAGTGTGTGTGTGTGTGTGTGTGTGTGTGTGTGTGTGTGTGTGTGTGTGTGTGTGTGTGTGTTTGTGTGTGTGTGTGTGTTCAGACTATTTTAGTAAGCATTCTGACTAGGATTTTTAATTTTGGTTCAAGACCTTTATATGGCACAAGTTTACTCGGAGTGATTCAGCACCATGGACAGAGGTCTGTAGACTGTAAGACAGAACACACACTCATTGCGTGCCAAGAAAGGTGCATGCAAAACCACGTCTAAGTGTGTGTGTGTGTGTGTGTGTGTGTGTGTGTGTGTGTGTGTGTGTGTGTGTGTGTGTGTGTGAGAGAGAGAGAGAGAGAGAGAGAGAGAGAGAGAGAGAGAGAGAGAGAGAGAGAGAGAGAGAGAGAGAGAGAGAGAGAGAGAGAGAGAGAAAGAGAAAGAGACAGGGCTGGGAAGGTGTGGTCGGTGTGAAGTTTCCATTGCACGTAAATAACCTAGAGAGTAAGAACTGGTTTATGGAAAGTTTTACCGTATATGTGGCTTGGAGGTGTGAGTGTGCGAGGCTGGTGTCTCTGAAAACCTCACTCACCCCTACCCTCCCCCTACCTCATCTCACCTCCATCCTCTTCCTTTGCAGCAGTGCGATAGAGTGCAGGGTGCAAAACACACACACACACACACACACACACACACACACACACACACACACACACACACACACACACACACACACACACACACACACACACACACACACACACACACACACACACACACACACAACTCACTGCTGCAAAGGAAGAGGTCAGGGGGAGATGAGCTGAGATGAAGTGAGGAAGGAGGGGGTGGTGGTGGTGGTGATAGAGGTGCTCAGAAACACCAGCCTTTCACACTCACACCTGTAACCACATCAGGTCTCAGCTACTTATGGGCATGGTGGTCCTGCATGCAGGCTGCAGAGAACAATGGAAAATACATGCACACGCGCGCGCACGCGTGCGCACACACAGACAACACATACATACAAACACACACACACACAGCTTGCAAATTCACACACAGTATGTTCAAACATAGTATGTTAATTCACATAGTATGTAAATTCACACAGTATGTAAATTCACACATACACGTATGCCTCAGTGTATGGATACGGTGTATGTGAGTATGTACGGTGTGTGTATATGTAATTGTATGTATGATGTACGCTACTCTATTCCTAACATATGTTTATACTTTAAACACTTTTGAACTTGGATTTTTTTATTTGATGGAGTTATTGACTTCATTTTGGACTTTCATTTTAAAATGTGTGAGGACTGGTAAATCGTGGATTTCTGTGTGCTACTCGCTGCTGTGTACTTTGTGTACAGACACATTAAATGAAATGCATGAAATGACAACATTTATGTTTTAATTGAACATGGTTCCTACAAAATTGAATTTGAATTGAATGAAACATTACATAAAATCACACATATGCACACACAAAACCGACCTGCCCTGGACACACAAACTCACACATACAGTCAGGCATGCAGGCATTCAGGCAGGCAGGCAGGCAGGCAGGCAGGCAGGCAGGCACACACCTTTTTTAAAATGTAAAAGTGGCACATTGTTGTTTGCTAGTTGTGGACTCCTCTCATGCACTTTTCATCTAGAGACCCTTGCACACATGCCTGCATGTCATTTTGAAAGCACACAGCAGTGGTGCAGAGAGGGGATTGCGGTAAATAACAGTCATGTAGACTGCTGGGTTTATGAAACCCCTGTGGTCAAAACAGTAGCTCAGAAGTCGTGGACAAACATCCTGACAAACAAACATGAAAGATACACTGGTGTGTGTGTGGTGAGTGTTTTAGAGAAAAAATGAGAGCGAGAGCGAGAGAGAGAGAGAGAGAGAGAGAGAGAGAGAGAGAGAGAGAGAGAGAGAGAGAGAGAGAGAGAGAGAGAGAGAAAGAAAGAGAGAAAGAGAGAGAGATGGGCTGTGAAAACAACACATCTCCACAGGAAATGTGGTTATTGAAAAGTGTACGTATATAAGTGCAAAATACATCTTGCTTTTCTTAACAGAACACTACCTCAGTTGTGGAATAAAATAATGTTATTCTATTTATGTCACCAAACACAGACTTCAAGGAAATAGTGCATGCCCTATTTTTAGTGTCAGATAATGTCACACCATAATACACAACTTGTGAATGTCATAAAGTAACTAACTTACAGGAAGTGTTCAGAGACACTGGCAGCTGGTCCAGCCCACTGTATCCACCCCTCGTGCTGATTGGCTGGGGCTTCTAAAGGGTGATTGGTGTTTCTAGTGATCTATTCTCCACCCCCTTCCTGTATACTCATGAACGGCGTGACGTTTCCATGTGCGTTACGCCCATTTGTGGGGGAAAACAGGCAATGCAAGTCAATTGGTGGTGTTGGGGTGTAATAAATGAAAGATAAGGACCTGTAGACAAGCGTTGTTCACATGTAACATGTCGAAAACGTGTTGCGTTACCGGCTGTTCAAATAATATTGCCAAACAGCCGTGCCTGAAGCATGCACTGTGTTCATTTAGGGTAGCCGATGTAGCATGTAAGTTGATGAGACATTCGGTTTGTTTTCACCCATAAAGGGGCGTAACGCACATTTAGGAGCAAAGTACCCGGATGGCCGTTCATGAGTATCTTAAGCCTAATTTATTTTTGTAGTTATTTTAGTTATGTTAACCCCCGAACAGTGATTCTCATAGCACATTTATAACATTAGGCCTATAAATACTTACACATACTAAAACTGGAAGTACAAATATGCTTTACCATCAATTGATAAACTCACTACAATTTAGCACTCTTTCCAAATGTTTTCAATACAATCCATGGAAAAGCACAGTAGGCTACTGTTTTCGTATAGAAGTGAACACAACTCCCAACACCCAATTTCTATTGATCAACACTTCACATTTATTGATATTATTTACACACTCTTGCCAACTGGTTATACTTTTTGGTAACACTTTATTTTAGGGATACATCTATTAGCACTAATACATAGCCTACACTATTAATGCCTTTGTAAGTAACTTGTAAGGCATGTACTAAGCAAAATAAGATAGTTGTTAAGCATGTATTCACAAATGTCTTGTTCATGCCCAATTAGGGATTTATTACTAATATAACGTTAGTAAGGACCAGTAAGCCTATATTTCTATTTATTAGTAAGTAGTAAGTGGCAGAATACAATGTGTATAAGCTCCCGACACACTGTGTGAACAAACCCTGAACAGTGTGAAAACAGATGCGGAATAAGGGTCCCTATTCTAAAGTGATGCATTGCTCACCCCAGATGGCTTAGGGCCCCCACACTACCAAAGTCCCCCATCGTTACCTAGGGCCCCCACACCTCCCAGGCCTGCACTACCTAGCCCCCCCATATCAGCAAAGTGTAAGGGTATAATAAATAATTCTTACACCTTCAGCTAAGACATCCAGTTTTTCATTGATCATATTAATGTAGGCAAGGTAACAGGAGCTTATATATAGCAAGGATTGAACGTACACTTGTCAATGGCGGTGGGTTGGTGAGATGTAATTTTTTTCATGTACCACTGAGTTTTAATTGTAAAAAAACCCAAAATAAATGCAGAACATTAGAATATTAGTTTTGAAGCGAAAATAAACTATTCTTTTGTGATAATTAAGTTAATGTTTGAGAACATTAGCTTCAAGAAGTGCAGTGCATGATGGGTACGCAATCTAGGCCAACAGACACCCTACCCAGCTCTGAGCCTACCTACGTCCTTAGCTCCTCCCCTCACTCGTGCAATTTAGTTGCTATCAAACAATTTGCCATGTACATAACAACACAACTATTATCATTTCTGCATTGCCCATACATTGCATTTCTGACTAAGGGCGTACCCATCATGCACTGCACTTCTTGGAGCTAAGTTTCTCAAACATTAACTTATTTATTACAAAGGAACAGCTTAGTTTCGCTTCCAAACTATTTCTCATTGTTATATTCTGCATTTATTGTATGGTCTTTACATTTAAAACTAATTGGTGTATGAAAAAATTGCATCTCACCACCCCACCATCATTGAGAAGTTTACGTCCAATCCTTGCTATATAATCCTTCCTATTACACATTGATATACTGAGTGAAATAAGTGAGATCTACACATCTCATTAGACTGATGCAGAATCAGAAAAATTCTTACACTTTGCTTCCTGAGGGAGTCTGGGTAGAGTGGGGGCCCTAGGTAGTGTGGAGGCCCTAAGCAATCTGGGCTGAGCATTGCATCACTTTAGAATAGGGACCCTTATTCCACATCTGTTTTCACACTGTTCAGGGTTTGTTCACACAGTTTACCAGGAGCTTATACACATTGTATTTTGGCCCTTACTGCTTACTCATAAATAGAAATCTAGGTCTACTAGGTCCTTACTAAGGTTATATTGGTAATAAATCCCTTATTGTGCATGAACAAGACATTTGCGGATACATGTCTAACAACTGTCTGATTTTGCTTAGTACATGCCTTCCAAGTTACTTACACAGGCATTAATATTGTATGTATTAGTGTTAATAGATGTATCCCTAAAATAAAGTGTTACCTACTTTTTTTGTGAATTGCATCGTGAATTGTAAAAAAAAACATACAAAAAAACCTTATTTATTTTAGAATGTGACCTTAGCAGATGACATTCTCATGTTCATCTACTGAGAATGCTCAATGGTGCAAACGTTTAGGAAGCTCATACACCTAAATTAGGTGTAATTGTATCTGCACTGGTTTCCTGAACAATTTATTTTAATGATATTTCATTTTCTGAATGTTAAATGTCCCAATATTGTTTATATTATTACAACGAACAACACTGCAGGTGTAAAACTTAACATGTTAATAACTTCGGTAGCACTTAATTAAACTAAACAAAACATATTTGTTGACTATGTTCTGTCTTTTTGGCACTTGCTCATTGAGTGATACTGAATTGGGACCCTAATCTGAAGCGCTCTCTCTCTCTCTCTCTCTCTCTCTCTCTCTCTCTCTCTCTCTCTCTCTCTCTCTCTCTCTCTCTCTCTCTCTCTCTCTCTCTCTCTCTCTCTCGCACTCTCACACAGTGCAAATTACAGATTATTACTGGGTTATTAACATACTGTATTTGCACTTGTGTATTTGTACTGGATGTAGCTCTGACTGACAGAACATGTTTTCTACTACAGTACCTCTGTTGATTGCACAATTTTTGGTGGAAATTATGCAGCTTACCATCAATTGTCAACCTTAGCATCACAGGGAGTTTTGGCCCTTACTCACACAACTTCTACTGCTACTTTTAAAACAGTATTTACCACCTGTCTCATGAGGCTGGTTCTGTTTACCATGTCCCTTGTGAATGTCTGACCATGTGCTGTCCCATCTTGGCCCACCCCTTGGCTGGTAGTAACACACACAGATTTGTTCAAGCATTGCAGCAACATGGACACTCCTCCACTATGCCATCTTATCTAATGCTGCCTTGAAGCCGCATACTCCTCAGCACATTTCATTTTTATTCATGATAACTCACAGAGAACACAGAGAGTACAATGTAAAAAGTATTTGCTACAGATTATATATAGGCCTTTTTAAAAAACTCCAACTTCATTACATTTGTATGGTTTATGTTTCTCATTAGCACTGCGTTCTGTACTTCTCTCTACTGTGAGCCACCAAGCAACAATAGCATATTCAATGCATGCACTAATGGTAAAACATCAAGTTAATTCAAGTTTATTTGCGAAAGGTAGAAAAAGATTAAACAAAGTGGTGATTTGTGGGAAACACATTGACTTCCTAACTTGACAAATTTTATTTGGTAATGTCAAAACTAACCATTCCGAAAAAGAAAAAATAGAACTGGAGTCAATTTGTGCGCAACAAGGATAGAAAAGTGTGTGTGTGTGTGTGTGTGTGTGTGTGTGTGTGTGTGTGTGTGTGTGTGTGTGTGTGTGTGTGTGTGTGTGTGTGTGTGTGTGTGTGTGTGTGTGTGTGTGCGTGCGTGCGTGCGTGCGTGCGTGCGTGCGTGCACATGTGCATAACTTAATCTGTAAGTAAACTCTAACCAGTGTAGGTGAATTTATTTGAGGGATTTTACTGTCTCCTAGTTCTTGATCTTGTAGATAACACACATGAAGAGATTTTCATCTTGAATCATCTAAAAATACAAGTCACAATTGTATTTAATGTAATTGTATTTATTTCTGTATTTCGTACAGGAACTGTAATATTTATTGAATGGGCAAAACAATACTTACAGGTGTGCAGTCAAAAGTAAGATCATGGTCATTGTAGATGCCAATGTTTTCACTGGCTGTAGGCGGGGAAAGAATAATCAGTTACCGAGTAGAAGGATGTGCACAGACAAAAAAAAACATGAGAATAAGATTTTTTCAGGTAAATGGCCAAAATGGTCAACCTCTATCAAATGTCATCTTAAATTAAGAAATTGCATATACTATCAGATTTGCTCTCTGCAACTGTTAGCTATCCTTTTACTGTGTAACAACAAGCTCACTTAGCAGGACTTCTGGTTGATGCATAAGAAAGTTTGGAGTGAGGAGTCAGCACACTCAAAATTCTTTTTTCCTCGATGTTTATATTTCATAGCAGTATTACGTCAGTCTTACATTTTGATCATTGTCTTCATCAGATCTGGGCAAAATGTTATCCTGCCATGGAATAACAAAAAAACAAGGAAAAATGCATTTCAGTGCGCAGACTCCTCACTCCAAACCTTCAGTCATCCTTTTGTCCAGCACCTTTACCAGAGATGTGCAAAATTCTCAACCTTATCTGATGCATAAGAAAGAGCATACTTACTCTTGCAGGTAGCTGCTTTACTCTTGCAGATCAGCCAAGCCAGACAGCAGGCGAGTACAACACAGATACAGCCCAAAGCCACAACCAGACCAACCAGCACAGTATTCACTGGCTCAGCTGTGAAGCAATGGGGTAGAGAGATCATTAACAGGACCCACAATATGCATTGCTACATCCCCTGCCTTGTTCATGTAGGATTTTTTTTAATATCTCAATCTATTGATAATCCCTTTATGCAGATACCATGTAATGACCTTATTGTTCTCAGTAAAATTTTAATGATTGAGCCTTAATCTGTTACTTAAGGCTCTCGCTGATATCATAGTTGAGATGTAGTAGAGTCTTATCAGCAAAGAGTGAACGGACCAGCTGATGAGCCCATCTGCACAAAAAGGCTACACAAACTGGACATTATTATTAGATTATTATAACCATTATCATAGGATCTGTTCATGCATTATCTGTTTTTATAGATTCCAAATTAAACAGAAAGGGGCCCACCTTGCATCAAAGTGTTTTTTAAAATTATTTTATGTGCACAGACGTGTTTCTGCGTGTTCGTTCCTCAGTGTGCAACAGTTGCACACTGAGAAAGGCACACGCCGTAACACTTCTGTGCACATTAAATAACAAAAAAACCATTGTTGCAAGGTGGGCCCCTTTCTGTT
>NC_085878.1:19737587-19802587 GCF_034702125.1 Engraulis encrasicolus
GATCAGTCAAGAACTACAACATCAAACATGATTCATGACGTTTTATTCACCCTCTTTATATTCAGAGTACAAATACTTTACTTTACATTTTCTTTAGTCACACACAAATTCCTCCCCTACAACAAGTCACTCCACTATTCCATTTCACTCCCCACTTCAATTAAGGGATTCAAGAGAAAGCTGGAGACATGCATTAATGAATTACAGTATGTCACAGTACTGGGTGTTCAGAGGCGTACAGCTGCATAAACAGCATCTGGTGGTGGCTCCCTCCTGGTTCTCCTGCCCCTGCTCTCCTTCTTAGAGAAGCTCAGGGCTGCATAGTTCAGGCCATCACCAGACTCAGCCTGTGGGAGGAAGAGGAGTGTGTATTGATAATCTTGTACTTACTTAGGGGCGAGCTGAGAGTTGGTCGAAACACAAATGAAGTGAGTTTATTTTCTTGGAATTGACACATTTTTGTCAAAAGGAGTAGGCTAAATTCAGCAAGCAAGGCAGGTTTATCATCTCCATGAGAGCTTGAATCTTGTGCCATACCATTAGGATGTTATTTAAGTATCCTATGTTTTTCAGGTCAAGTCAAGTCTGCTTTATTGTCGGTTTCTTCATATGCACAGGTCATACAAGGAAATTAAAATTACGTTTCCCTCTCTATACCATGAAAGGACATTTACAGACTGAAATCAAAATGCAAGACAGGACAAGTAACAGTGATGGACCAATAACGGTTAAGTGCTGAAGTAATAAATAATAACTGAGCATTTAACATGGTGGACTGGACAGTGATAAATCAGTAACAATAAGTGATAGAGTATAAATAACAATATAACATTTAAGGTTGAACATTTAACATATAGGGGAAAGGAATAGGAGACATGATAATAACAGTAATAAAATAATGGAATAATACTAAAATAAAGAATAAATCAAGAAATGAGGAGTTCAGATGCAAAACCACCTAACTCCATTTCTGAAGACCTGTACTTCTTTATTTTTAGAGAACCCTGTTGTTGGTTTGGTTTACATTCATGTACGTGATAATACATATAAATGGTTATATTACATAAATAAAATAAAAAATAAGCAATTTTGACAGCTTTGTATTAAATAAAAATGAATTAGGGCAAAAGACATGGCAAAAGACATAGTAATGCCAAACCAGGGTGAAATGAGCACGTTAGGGATCTACATACTGTAGCTAGAGATGCCTTCAAACTCTGGTGTGATGCAGGCAGGCCTCGACAAGGTCCCCTGTTTCTGAACAAGAAGCTCACAAATGCTAGATTAAAATATGCTCTCCGCTTTACCAAGCGGAATGAAAGCACCATGAGAGCTGATGCACTTGCCAGTAGGCTGCAGAATAATGATTATTATGACTTTTGGAAAGAAGTTAAAGCATCAAACAATAGCAAAACCTCTCTTCCCTCTGATATAGAAGGGGTGTCTGGAACTGACAATATTGTTGAGAAATGGCGTAAGCATTACCAAGAATTGTTTAACTGCATTAAGAATGACCCATTTGAAGTTAAATGTACTGACTCAACTGAAAATTTTGTTATTAGACCTGAAGAAATACTTGAAGCAATATCAGCACTAGATAATAATAAGGCATGTGGCATGGATCTAATCTGTGCTGAGCACCTTAAGTATGGAAGCAAGAAACTCTGCCCTCTTTTAGCGATGTGTTTTACTGCACTCCTCACCCATGGAGTGCTACCAGAGTCTCTCTTGTCCATATTGCTTGTCCCAGTACTAAAGGACAAAGCAGGGAAACTGAATAGTATAGACAACTATAGACCAATAGCACTGTCTAGTATTCCTTCCAAGGTTTTAGAACGGGTACTCATTACAAGGCTTGATGCTTTTTTAGTAACGTCAGATAACCAGTTTGGTTTTAAAAAGAAACACAGCACCGATATGTGTATATTTGCTTTAAAGGAAATGGTTGCCAAATATGTAAACCAGAACTCCACTGTTTTTATGTGCTTCCTCGATGCTTCTAAGGCGTTCGACCGCATAAATCATACAAAATTATTTATTAAATTGCTACAGAGAGGGGTACCTAAGGTCATCATTAGGATCCTGGTGTTCTGGTACAGCCACCAAACAATGCGTGTCAAATGGGGGTGTGGAACATCATCCCCATTTCATGTATCTAATGGTGTCCGCCAAGGTGGGCTTTTATCTCCTGCACTGTTTAATGTTTACATGAATGATTTATCTGTCCAGCTGAGTATGTGTTCCACAGGCTGTCTAATTGGCAGCTCTGTGTTTAACCATCTCATGTATGCAGACGACCTGGCCATTGTGAGTCCTTGTAGTGCTGGCTTACAACAACTCCTTAAGGTATGCACTGAATATGGCCTCTTGTATGATATTAAATTCAATCCAAAGAAGAGTAATGTCATGATAGTGAGGAGTAAAGAGGATAAGAAGATGACATTCCCTGTTTTTTATCTGGGTGATAGTTCACTTATGGTGTGCAAGGAGGTTAAGTATCTTGGTCATATAATATCTGATGATCTCTGTGATGATCGTGATATATACCGGCAACGGCGTAAACTGTATGCTCAGGCTAATATGCTTCTTCGCAAATTTAGCATGTGTTCTTTTAATGTCAAGTGCTCCCTGTTTAGAGCCTTCTGCACACCCATGTACACTGCCCATTTATGGTGCAAATACAAGCATAGCAGCTATCAGAAGCTAAAAGTTGCATATAATGACACAATGAGACTGCTGATGAGGATACCCAGATGGTCCAGTGCCAGCTGTCTGTTTGTCCACTCCAATATCCCTGGGTGTGATGCAGTCCTGAGAAATGTAATGTTCAAATTCATGGGACGACTGGATTGCTCCCAAAATAGCATAGTTGAATCTCTGGTAAACCCGGCCAAGAGTTCTGTAAGGTTCTCTTCTGAGCTCAGGCGACATTGGAGAAAGTGTCTTTATGTTTGATGGCTGTAGGCCTATCTTGTGTTTTTCATTTATTTTATCCTTGACTGTCTCTAATTTAATCTATGTAATCTATATATGTATGATATGGACCATTGTGTCTGTCACAAATAAAGAATGAATTAAGATTATTTTCTGAAAAGGCACTTAGGGGGTTTTGCATCTGAACTCTTCAAATAAAGAATGAGTAGAGGCCTAATTTTCAGCCCTTAAATACTGAAAATTACAGTTTTGTGATTTATATAGACGCAAAATAGATCTGAGTGTTAGAAGTTGGTGTCGGGACAATTGAAATGCCACGAGAAAAGTTGACATTTGTGATGATTCACAAGATGTTCCACTGTGTACTAAATATGAGACAATTGTGAAATAAGTCATTTCAAATCATCTAACTGTACATTTTGTATAAACGGGAAATGGTGAGAATATAAAGCAGACCTATTTATGTGCAATTAAGGTGATTGCTTTGCAGAGATGTGTATACACATGCTGTTTTAAATGTAGGGCATAATATCATCTTAAAGATAATAAAATTGTGTTGTGTTTTCAATGCACTGTTTCATTTATCTTGCATGAATGTTTAGAACACCCCAAATAAGACACAGGCGATGATCAATCATGCAATCGTGCAATCATGAAACTTAATTCTGTACACTGCCATTAACAGGCATGTGAATTGTATGCAAGGCAATGACATGCTTTGTATGTTAAAGTAAAGTATTTTTTTTAATCAACTTGCCACGGCCTCACATAGGCCTCATGAAAACAAAGAAATAAAATTTGCCTATCAGAAGTGTCAACAGAATTTTGTTAATCCAGTTTATAACAGACATACATTTTACTTAATATTTTTCAAAATGTATTTGTATTAGACCGGATAACACCACACTCTCGATTAAAAGGTGCCAAACATAAACCAAAACTGTGATTAATGAAAGAAATATGCCTGCACTCTTAAATCCTCTTAGAGTTCTTTTAATTTACCAAGCTGTCACACAAATAGGATTGTGCAGAATATTTTCTTCCATTTATCACTAAAAAATTTTGAAAAAAATCTTACTTGAGTTCTTTGCTGAGTATCAGTGCTGCTGTCTACATCATGCTGCAAGTTTTCTGCTGTAAAACGAGACACAGACTCAGCACAGTTAAACAATCAAGATAAATCATGATATTGTTGATATGTTAATTATCCATAGTTAATCATGAAACATCTCACTTACTCCCGCAGGTACCGGCTTTATTCCTGCAGATCATCCAAGCCAGACAGCAGGCCAGTACAACACAGCTGCAGCCCAAAGCCCCAACCAGACCAACCAGCACAGAGTTCACTGGCTCAGCTGTGAAGCATGAAGTAGAGACAGTCATGGTATTCAAAATATGCATTGCTATTTGCACATCACTACCAACCGCGTCAGTTTACCCTCAATATAGTGTCTCAAGACCTCTGTACTTAGCCGCACTAGAGTGTTTTTTTGTCGTCTAAATACCAACTATAAATTTACACTATACTGACCTGTAAAAACAAAATGCTGTCCATTTTTTTGACAGCATAGCAAACAAGTGTGGCCAAGTCCAGTTTAATGAAAATGGAAATGGATGAAGGGATTAATTTAATGATATGATTAGATTTCATAAAAATATATAATTCATTATAATCATTATGTACATGTCTTAAAGTGACAAGAGAGAAACTAACAGTCAAAGTTATGGAAGTAGCCTACCAAGTCTGAGTGTTGTTCCGTTCCCAAAGAGTATGTGTCCACTGGTAGCTATGGCGCAGTAGTAAGTTCCAGCATCAGTGATGTCGACGTCCTTCTTTGAGAGAGTGTAGACACAGCGGCCCTCACACTGACCACTGCTGCTCTTGTTGATGTAAATGAGGCCTGGATGGGAAGCTCCTGAAGCAGGTCGGAACCAGAACACACTGAGCTCTTCTGTTCTGCTCTCAGTCAGCACCACACACTCCAGTGTCTCTGAGCCTCCTGGGGAAACCGGGCCTGATACTGGGTCTTGGATCACTTTTGTAGTGGAGTGGTTTATGTGATTTTGATCTGTAATGATTTTACGTACATAAACGTAATTAAGTATTCCACTGAACCTACTGTGGTAACATTAAAAAAAAAACAGACAAAGGCTTACCTTTCACTCTCAAATATGTTCCATTTCCAAACTGTGGATCATAATTATTTATGTCACCACAGAAGTAGAGTCCTTCGTCAGATGGCAGAATTCTAGTAATTAAAAGCCTGAATGCTCCAGAAACTTCACTTAAGTTGAAACGGGTATCCTTGAAAGCACTAGCGAGCATGGGAGGCTGGTGTACATACCTTGTTCCCACAAATGTTGGGGTTTGTCCAATTATTTGCTTAAACCATGTAGTTGTTACAAGATTGTTTGGGACTGGGCATTCTAAAGTCACATTATATCCAGACTTGGCAATTGTAACAGGTTGAAAACTATTCACAGCTTTTACTGGACCTGGAAGAAAGGATAGTTAAATGTAAAAATATTTTTGGTCAAGATAGTAATAAATAGCTATATCGATGAGTTTTAATATGGCAGTATCATTTTATTTACTTACCCACCAACATTGTCCAGATGGTAATATAAGTATAAAGCAATCCATGTAACATTTTGATGTCAGAGACTCCACTTCATATCACGGGAAACATTTTTTTCTGTGAAGAGCCTAATGCATGAGAGCTCTTAAATACAGCGAGTGGGCCACAGGTTGATGACAACACTACACACACAGGTACGCACACACACATACACACACACACACAGAAAAAGAAAGAAAGGAAAAAAACCCAGACACATGGTATACAACATCTCAACTTCAAAGAGAGCAAACCACAAAGCTTCCTCTAACAATGTAGGTTACTATGTTTCTGTTGTCTGGTAGACATATTTAGGAAACTGTAATACAGTTGATACTAATTCTTGCAGTTGATTCAGAAACACTCAATTTCCCAGAAGGACCTTTGCAACCTAATATCTACAACTGTCAAAATTAACAAATTCTCTTATGTGATTCTACACCTTAAAAAAGTAGTGTAACTTCAAACTACTCTCTTGAGCTTATTGGTACATCTAGGCGGCAAAGTTCAGCATAGATATATTTGAACAGAGAAGCAAACAATCAGAGACACTCATAACTGTTGTGAATTATGAAATTGGATTTGTGAATAGATAATATTATGAAAATATTCATACATTGCCAATGCAAACTGTATAATATTTATTATAGTTTATTTTTTAAATGTAAATTGAGGTCCAATAGAAAAATAGTAGAGAGCCACTCTGCCAGTTACAATGGAAACTAAGCTACATTGTCATTTAGGTGCTGTTTCCACGTAGCTGGATATTTTTATATGTGGATATTTTTTTTTCCTGGTTCCATTGGTTTTGCATTGGTTTTGGCCTTCCGTTTCCACGAAGTAGATATTTAAAATCCAGGTATAAAAAGCAGGAGGAAAAAAAAATCCTATTTAGGGGGCTGAAACGCATTTGTTACAATGGAGGATTTATTTTTGTCCACATGTTGCGTTTACACCTAAACAGGAGGAAAAAAATACCCTGCTAAAAAAATATCCTGCTACTTGGAAACAGCACCTTAATAAAGTCATTCAAGTTTGAATAGACTATTTTCTTTTTACCTTTCTGACCTTCAATGTTTTCTGTAGTTAAAGTCGATCAGACTGATGGCACTTAATTCCTCAATCTGTACCATCTTATACAAATGTCAATAAAAATAATTGAAAAATACATTGTTATCTTTCCCAATAGCACCAATATTCAAAGAATTTGTGTAAAATGTATCATCTGCATCATACGTGTCCTTCAGCGGAAGTTGAAACACCTTGTTGGAGAGGTGACCTAGACAGAATTTTACTCAGGGAGGATCCACAGACTGGTTTTCCCCTCAGTTTAAAAAACGATTCTCATTTGAAATGTTTCTAATTCTATTGTAACTTGTTGAAATGTGTTTAGACTTATGATTTTGTATAATGTTGTATGTCATGTCATGTAAGTTGAGTGTGCACAGCACAAGATGCTAGGGACACCATTCCAGCCGATTGACGTCCTGCAGGAGAAGGTGATGCCGTATCTGAGGATTTGTGAATGTACCTGCAATGAGCAACTGTCCAATCAATAGTATAAAGGACCTCATCTGTTTGTGTGTGTGTGAGACGACCATGAAGGCGTAAGAACAAACATTGGTCAAAAAAAAAATACTGCATGAAATTCTGAGTGAGTGACGTCAACTGTTTTAATAAATTAACCATGCTGAACTGCCATACATACCTCACCCAGTGTGTGTTTACTAAAAGAAAAAAAAGCCTTCTCAGGATTCCTTCACAGGTGTGTGTGTGTGTGTGTGTGTGTGTGTGTGTGTGTGTGTGTGTGTGTGTGTGTGTGTGTGTGTGTTTGTCTGTGTGCATATGGCACGTGTGTATGTGCATGAGGGTATACTGTATGTGAGTATGTTTGTCAGAGGGGGTATGTATAAGTGTATTTATACGTTCTAAACAGTCAGTTTGATTTGAAAGAGGTATGTTGTGAGCAAATGCTTTAATAGTAAACAGGTGATCTCATATGCCTCTGCTTTTTGACTTCCAAGTTCCAACCAACCTGTAGGCTAATGTATTGTAGCCTCTTTGCTCAGATGGGCTCACCGGCGGGCCCGTTTACTCTTTACTGAAAAGACTCAACTACATCATAAAAACATTACTATGACATTACCAAAAGCCATTAGTAACAGATTAAGACTCGGGCATCACAGTTTGGTGACAGTAAGGCTATAACACAGGCTCTGCGGTTAAAATCAAAAGCAGCATGAAGATTCATCAGAATGATCCAGCACCATGGACAGCTACAGTTCTCTCTCTCTCTCTCTCTCTCTCTCTCTCTCTCTCTCTCTCTCTCTCTCTCTCTCTCTCTCTCTCTCTGTGTGTGTGTGTGTGTGTGTGTGTGTGTGTGTGTGTGTGTGTGTGCGCGCGTGCGTGTGTGTGTGTGTATGTGTGTGTGTGTGTGTGTGTGTGTGTGTGTGTGTGCGCGTGTGTTTGTGTGTGTGTGTGTATGTGTGTGTGTATTTGTGTAAAGGGCCGATAAAGTGTGGTCTGCACAAAGACCTAGATGCCGGTACCAGTGGAAAATTTCAACGTGTTTGTGGTTTAAAGGTGTGAGTGTGAAGGGCTGTTTGCACCTCAGTCGCCCCCCACACCTCATCTCATCTCCCCCTGACCTCTTCCTTTGCAACAGTGAGCTAAAGGGTGCACAGTCTCTCAGGACAGCATGCATGTAAAACATACACTACATGTGATATGCAAAGACAAAGCAGGCAAGTTGATCTGTAAAGTACATTTCAAACACAGAGGCAGTTGAAGGTGCTTCAGAAAAAATATGGAAATATATCAAATAAAATATGCTCATGTACACATTCGCATGCGCTCGCATGCATATATGCAAACACGCGCGCATGCACGCGCACATGAACGCACGCACACACTCACACACACAGAGACTTATCTTGGGATGTACGATATTTTAACTTAAAACTGCAGAATTAGATGTTTTAATGTACAAATTATATAGTATTGTTTGTGAGTGGAAGACTATACACAAAGTCTATAGAGACCCTTGCACATAGGTCTGCGTGTCATTATGAAGCAGCAGAGGAGGGGCTGAGGGGATGCTGCTAAACGGCTCTGCAAACCGCTGGGTTTATGAAACCTCTGTGGTCACAATAGTAGCTCAGAAGACAATGCACAGAGTGTTGCAGCAACAAGCATCCTGACAAACAAACAAAGGTGATTTGTGTGTGTGTGTGTGTGTGTTCGCGTGTGTGTTTGCGCGTGTGTGTGTGTGTTTCGTGTGTGCGTTCGTGCGTGCGTGCGTGAGAGAGAGAGAGAGGGACAGAGAGAGAGAGGTCGGGGGGGAATGACATGATGATGGTTTCAAAATCATTAAAAAACCTGTAGGCAAAAAGGATGCTAAAGACATAAGTGACTGTATGTCGCCTTTGTCATGAGGATAAGCTCACACCTTGAATGTAAACACCAAGAAACAACACATTTTCACATGACTATGTGTAAAGAAAAGTGTACGCATAAGTAGTACATATCCAGCACTAACAGTACCTCAGTTGTGGGAAAAATAAAAGAATGTTAAGTTATTCTATTGTTCTTGCTATATAAACACAGAAAACACAGAAAGCAAGGTAATAGAGTATTCCCTCTTTTTAGTGGCAGATTATGTCACACCATGATACACAACTTGTGAATGTCATAAAGTAACTAACTTACAGGAAGTGTTCAGAGACACTGGCAGCTGGTCCAGCCCACTGTATCCACCCCTCGTGCTGATTGGCTGGGGCTTCTAAAGGGTGATTGGTGTTTCTGGTGGTCTATTCTCCACCCCTTTCCTGTATGTCAAACCTGATCTACTTTTGTAGTTATTGTTCGTTTTTTCCCCCCTGATTGTTAAAACTCAAACAGTGATTCCCATACCACATTTATAAAACTATAATGACTAAAACTAGACGTAAAATGTACTTTCAGCACTCAGTTAACAAACTTACTACAATTTAACACACAGTTGGCAAATGTTTTCAATACAATTCATGGCAAAGTACAGTAGGCTTGTTCTCGTATAGCTGTAAAAAACAACTCATTGCTTTACATCCGATTTTTATAGATCAACACTTCACATTTATTGATATTATTTACTGTACACACTCTTGAAAAATGGTTATATTTTTCTGTGAATTACATAGTTAACCGTTAAAAAACCCATACATATTTATATTAGAATGTGACCTTAGCAGATGAACTTCTCATCTTCAGCTAATGACAATTTACAATCGGTGCAAAGGTTTAGGAAGCTTTTCAAAATGTATTTAACTGTTGTTTAGCCAGGAAAGGTCCTGTTGAGTCAAAGTGACTCTACCGTTGGGGGTAACACTCTACGATAAGGTCACGTGAGTTATGACGGAATAATGTCTGAAGTTATGATTGATTAATTGTGAATAAACAGATGATTCATGTATGCAATAATTTCTACTCCATTAGTAGTCATTAATTACTGATGGTTGGAGTAATAATGATTCACCATGAAGTAAATGTGGTCCGTCAAGGGTTAATTAAGAGTGTGAGTTCCAAATGTTAGTAAATCATGTGTTAACATTGCTGAAAAAGATCATACCATATCTTTCCGATCATATATGAATCAGACCTTAGTTAACGGTGTATGAGTAATAATGGAATGATTTGGTCAGTATCAAACACAAGCAGGTAATTCACCTTTGGCTAAGGCCCGCCCTAAAGTGCTTTTTGACCAATCATAGCGCAGCAAAAGGACGGCCTCGGACAAACCTCGGACAGTTTTGACAGCGCTCCATTGAACTCAATGCTGAAATCGCATGTTTTCAAGTAGTTAGCGAGATACTGTCTTATTATTATTAAAATATGATTGGAAATTGTGCCTGGGGTATTTGTGACAAAAGTGCAAGTTTCCCCGCGATGTAACAGGTGGTAATCGCTTTCCTGTTTACCTAAAACCGGACTATTATTAGCAGCTGGATAGTCTGCCTTGAAGGGTCTCGGCAGCCTCACACTCGACTAGAAAGCACACGGATCAAAGACATAGGCCTACTTTGTGTGCTCCGATAATGCCACCATCTCATTCGTGTCACTTTTCAGTAAGGTTGTAAGCAAACTACGAACCTGTTTCAGAGTAGGATTTTGGATTTCTGACCTAATTAATGAAGAAACACCACTAGCAAAGTTAACTATCGGTCACGGCAGGAGTGTTTTGACTAGCAGCTGATGGACGTGATTTTGTTAAGCTACTGAAGATATAAACGCCAAACGTTAATGTTACACATTGCTGTGGTAGCTTTGAAGATGACTACATCCATCACGTTGTGTGATTTCGTTTTCGTCTAGCAAGTTTGAGTCAGGGCTCAAAAGATATACGAGCGCAGCTTACCATGGTGCTGGTTACAATGCCTATCGATAGTGTGAGAAGAGCCCATAACACCACTGTGATGCATCGCATGACAGTTCAGAAAATAAATACTTATATTCACAATACTATGAATGCCGTTTTTTATTTATTTGGGGTGAATAACTGCTACGATTTGCAGTCGCTGCATAAATCACATTGATATCTCAGCATTGAAAGTTTATCCGTCCGACCTAGCAACTGTAACTAAAGAGGGCGGGGCTTAGCCAAAGGCGAATTGGAGTGCTTCTGGGTCTTCACCTTTTTTCCTTGGTGCTCACAAAGAAAATGGAATATAGTACAAGAACGACCACTAGCTGGTGTGGCCAGGAGTGGCACTGCAGCTATGTTATCGCAGCCAAGTAAATAATGAATGGGTGCCAATGGGGCTGTACGCTTCTCATAGAACTATCTGCCCGTGTGATTTTTTCCCTGGAAACAATGGAGTCGCGTTGGATAGATATGAGTAAGTGAAAGCATTTGCCGACACGTTTGCATCTTGTCAAGTGTTAGATTCGTGAAAATGACCCTTATTTCAACTATAGCAATGACATAACACGTGACAATCGACTTTACGGCACTACGCCATTTGTTTTGTAGTTTTAAGTCTGACTTCAGATGTCGATGTGTTTAAAGTTATGTTAGGATTGTTGCGGACACCTGTTATTTATTGCATTTAAGGTGGTGGAAAAGCAGCATGTGTACATGGGGTAAAGGAAATGACTGCGCTCATCCTTAAGAATTTGGGCACCTTCAATTAACATGTTGGACGGTGGTGGGGGGTTTTGAGGTGTGTGACCGTAGATGTCGCTGCTAGGATCAGTCAGAGTACGTCTCTCGTCAGCTCTGGTCGTGAATAGTCGCAGAGATTCCTCAGCCAGCAGGTATTAGCCGAATGCTAGCGTGTTGCAGGACAAAACTAACACGTCTTTGGGAGAACAAAGCCATGTCAGGAACCTTTAACTTCACTTCTAATACAACTTCCATGATAGGTACAGAATGTGCACACATCTTTACAAACCAGAGAACAGAACCGTCACAAATCCCTGCTGAGCCATTTAGCCCAATAGGCTCCCATTCATCTTTTACTTGGCTGCGTTCGCCAACGGGGCTATAATGGGAGCCAATGACAGATGCCTATCTCATAGCTTAGAGAATTTCTGGTGCTCATCAGTGTAGGGGCTCTCAAACTTGGTCCAGGAAGACAGATGCTGAGGCACTCAAGGTTGCAATTTTTTTACTTTTTTATTTGGCTACAATGCCTACGCGTTTCGGCCCTTATGGCCTTCTTCAGGGCGTATCAAGAGCAGGTCACATGTATGCCACTTTTTAAAACAATCAGGTTGGTCACATGACACAAGTCACATGATTAGCAGGTCACATGATTAGCAGGTCACATGAGAGAATACAACAACAAGGAACTTGGGGCACCATAAGTAAGTAAAATACATTAGATTTGTTAGGTTAAGTAAACCCCAGCTTCACAGTAACAAATAATACACATATAATCATAATGATCTTTTTCAACAGTTAGTAGTTCAGGAGCAGTAGGAAAAGGCATATTTTTGTGAAATCATAAACACATATATAAATATCAATCACATCTCAGAGGAAAGGGGAGAAGTCCAGTTCAAGGTTAAGTCCTGGATATGTTGTTGCCTTTAGGGTATATATCCAAAAGAATTTTTTCAACCTGTCCCCCCCTCTGATTGTTTTTTTGATGTGTTCTATGCCAGAGATCCTTAATGTGTCACAGCTACCATGTCCAACATCTTTGTAGTGCACGGCCATGGGATAATTGGGATTAGCGGTTCTGATGGCATATTTATGTTCTGCCAACCTTGTTTTCAGTTTCC
Organism: Engraulis encrasicolus; assembly: GCF_034702125.1. Classification (NCBI taxonomy): domain Eukaryota; kingdom Metazoa; phylum Chordata; class Actinopteri; order Clupeiformes; family Engraulidae; genus Engraulis; species Engraulis encrasicolus. The sequence continues at coordinate 19,750,403 of NC_085878.1, forward strand.
GCTTTGTTCTTCCTATATAGAAGCATCCACATGGACATTCAAGTCTGTAAACAACGAAAGTAGTGTTGCAGTTCATAAAGTTGCGTATTGTATATTCCTGGCCTGATTTTACATCCATGAATGAGTTTGTTCTTTTCATGTTGCCACAGTGGTTACAGTTTCCACATTGGTGGTTACCACCTCTTGTATCCAGCCATGTTTTTGTCTGAACTGGTGGAAGATGGCTCCGCACCAGTTTGTCACTTAAGGTTGGGGCTCTTCTGAAAGTGATAGTAGGAGAGTCAGGAAGTGCTTCCCTAAGAGAGACATCACTGGTAAGTATGTCCCAATTCTTTTTAATGATTTGTTTTATTTTGTGTGCTTCACTGCTGTATTGTGTTACAAAGTACACTTGGTTTGGGCATTGTGCATTGTCTTGTTTCTTATCCAGTAGCTGTTCTCTGGGGAGGCTTTTGGCTCTGTTATAGGCAGCATGTATAGTTTTATCATTGTAACCTCTTTTTAGAAACCTGTCAGTCATTTCCTGTGCATTCAGTTCAAAATCTTCATCAGAATCACAGATGCGCCGAAGCCTCTGAAATTGACCATATGGAATATTCTTAATCAGCCAAGGTGGGTGGAAACTATCTGCTTTTAGTATGGTGTTGCGGTCTGTAGGTTTCCTGAAGATTGAAGTATGCAGATCTCCGTTCAAATCTTTAGATATTTTTAAATCCAGGAAGCTGATTTGAGTGTGAGAGAATTCAAGGTTCAATTTTAGATTAGGATTGGTGTTGTTAAGGTATGAGTGAAACAATGACAGTTCAGATTCTGACCCAGACCATATTAAAAGGATATCGTCAATATATCTTCCGTAATATTTAATCTTCTCAGCAAATGTATTCAGGTTAGAGTAAACAAAAGTCTCTTCCCACAAACCCATGAATAAGTTTGAGTAGTTTGGTGCGAAGCAGGCACCCATGGCCGTACCTTTAATCTGCTTGTAAAACTGGTTCTGAAAAAGAAACACATTGTTATTTAAAGTCCATTCTGCAAGTTGTAGAATAAAAGCAGCAGGGGGCAGCAGGTCAGTTGGTCTGTACTCTAGGTAGTGGGAAAGAGCATTTAGTCCGTCTTTGTGGTCAATGGCTACGTGTACATGATGTTTTTAAGTCCGATTTAATAAATGCGATTTAAATAGATCGGATTAAGAGTTATTTTGCGATGTGTATACATGGCACTTTCACTTAAATGCGATTAAACGTCTGGGGAAAATAAAGCATTGCGATTGGACTGAGGACGCACGTGCTGAGCGAGCCAAATAAGGCACGGGGGCGTGGTCCAATGCCACCGAGATGCAGGTCATCTTCCCCACGAAAATCGTTGCCTCAGGCGGACTGAAATCACAACATTTCCCCCTTTCTCCCTGGATCATTTACAATGCTATATTAGCTATCCTGTTAGCATAGAAAAACGAGTGGTCAAATGGTAATGTGGAGTAACTTTGTTGTGCTTCATTACTTCGTGGGGCACTTTTACATCAATATATGGAAGCCACAACATTTATAGTCGCTTAGGGACTTTAAATTAAGCAAAACTTTCATGTGAAAATCAACAGGAAGTGCCGCCATGTTTTTCTCACTGGCAAAGAGCACGGTCTCTTGGCGCCATCATGTGGTCAACGAGCATGCGTGGAACGACTGGATTTATTGTAATTCCGAATAAAAGGTTACATGACAGAGGAACGTGTTTAATCGGATTTAAAAGAGGAATAAACCACCCACTTTAATCGGACTTAAGTTTAAATCGGAATAAACTTAAATCCTGTTCGGTAAGTGTTTACATGATATTTTTAGAGTGGAATTAAGTTTTAATCAGATTTAAAGTGAGTTAAATCAGATTTAAATGTCTCATGTAAACGCATAGAATGTTGGTGTATAATGACTCAACATCCATTGTGACTAAGAGTGATGATCCGATGTTGGCAATCTCCTTGATCTTATTTAACACAGAAGTACTGTCCTGTATAAAGGAGGGAAGATCTAACACATGTGATTTAATGTAAAAGTCAACATATTTGGATGCTGGCTCTGTTACTGATTCATTGCCACTGATTATTGGCCTGATTTGGTCAATAATTCCGATTCATGGTCTCTATTTATGGTGACATAAATAATACATTATTTTTGCAGTTTTAAGTTAGGCTACATGTCTCACAGCATGTTGACAACAGCCTGCCATGCCTGCTCCAAATAATTTCCCACTTCCTATTTCTAACATTGTGACATCTTATGTCAAAATAAAAGTATGTATTCCTGTTTTACATGTATTTATGAACACACTGAATAAAAGTCCCAAAATCTTTCATATCTGCCTGACGGCAGGGTAGTAAAGGCACAAACTCAGGGAAGGTTTTCTTAACATATTCTAGTAGCATCACACAATTTCTCTCCGAGTTCGCCTTCCTCTTGGGTGCCCTCTCACTCTTTCCACGGTCTAATTCAGGTAAAACTGTCCCTGGATCGATATGGCATGCCTTTTTCTGCAGTGGTAATATTGGATTGGTAAATTCCTGCAATTAATTCATCAACGATGAACCTTATTTTACCTAAAACGACAAAAATAATTTATTATTTGTTTCACCATAAATACAGACCATGAATCGGAATTACTGACCAAATCATTCCATTATTACTCATGCACCGTTAACTAAGGTCTGATTCATATATGATCGGAAAGATATGGTATGATCTTTTTCCGCAATGTTAACACATGATTTATTAACATTTGGAACTCACACTCTTAATTGACCCTTGATGTACCACATTTACTTCATAGTGAATCATTATTACTCCAACCATCAGTAATTAATGACTACTATGGAGTAGACATTACTGTATACATGACTCATCTGTTTATTCACTATTAATCAATCATAACTTCAGACATTATTCCGTCATAACTCACGTAACCTTACTGTAAAGTGTTACCCAGTTGGGTTGGAAAGGTGGGTCCACGTGCACTCTCTGGCTTTTTTATGGCACTTGATTTTTTTTGTATCTTTGAAGTGTCTACTTTCAGAATTTTACAGGTACCAAGATGAAATAATATCCCATGGCCTTCATTTTTAACCATTTAAGGCACCTGACTGGAACCCAACTGACTGAAACAATGATACAGAATAGGTCATAACTTTTGAAGTAAACTACATACAGAGACAAATTAACACATTTTCCCATACAATATTGACCTGAGGTATGAAATTAAGTTGTTGTTTTTGACTTTTGACAACATTTAAACAGCATATTTGGTCATAAACAGCAATAAAATGGCCTAAAATATGAAGACACTCAACTATCTTTTCATTCTTTTGCGTTATATTTTTTTCACCCCCTGTTATTCATTTATCATTTACATTACAGGCTTCATTTTTAACCCTTTAATGCACCTGAATGGAACCCAACAGATTGAAACAATGATACAATGGGGGTTAACTTTTGAACCAAACCATATACAGTACAGAGGGAAGTTAATCCATTTTCCCATGCAATACTGACCCAATGATTGCAATTAACCTCTCTTTGTCTTTAGCAACCTTTAAATGCGTTTCTGGACAAAAACAGGATTTTAAAATAAAAAAGCCCTAAAATATTTGAAACGGCTTGTTTGCGACCGGCACATAACTGGCGCTTTGTCGTTGCCAATGCAAGGAGAATGGCGGTTTTAATGGAGAGCATCCATAAATCCACCTCCTGGAGAGGATGCTCGAAGGGGGCCCCGCACAAAGCCTCCAATACATGGAGATATCCCAAGAGAGTATTGTATGTCGTGACATGGGGCGTAAGCGTCTAATGCCTTTCATAAAATGGCACACTAGTGGATGGCTGCCCAAAGTGTTAGAACCAAATCCAACATGGCGGGAGTGGGGGGTTGGCCAAGACACCTGAGCCCTGTGGGCTGACAGGGGGTGAAGCCGGAGGATCGTCGTCCCATCGTGGGAGGGGAGACCATCGAGAGTTGGGCAAAAGCACACGTAGCGCATGAAGTGGTACTTTTGGAGACTCCAGGCGCGCGGCGTCCGGTGATAGAGCGTGTTTCTGTGCCAAGCGCGGAGATCTGCAGTGTCATCGTGGGTGCACCTGAGTAGTTGCCCAAGCTGCCCAAAGGTGTGGTAAACATTCCCTGCTGCAGAAGAGTACCATCAGAGGGGAGTTCCACTGAGACACTTTGCCAACAGTCGACTGTAGTCGGTAACACATATTGACAGAGCCAGCTAGAACTAGTCAAGCACTCAAAACTCCTGTCACTAGAAGAATTCGTAGTACAAGTATAGGACACAAGATTTGAAGTGGTGCACCTCTGCGGCACATGGAGTTGAATGTGAAGTAGCGCAATCACAACCAGGAGTGCCCGTGACAATACAGTGTTTGGGCTCAGGGTTAGGTCGGTACGCATGGGGCCTCAGGGCAAGCGGTGATCCACTGTGCATAAAAGTAGTGCTGCTCTTCTGGAGAGGGGTGCTGTGCAAGAAATAGTTGTCCGCAACTTCTCGATCGAGGTGGGCGATGGAGAGAGGAGCGAGAGAAAGCCATCAGCGAAACACCAGCAGAAGCGGGAGGATCGGGGGATACTTTGGGTAAAGTAAAGAAATAGGCTACACAGGTTTGACTTATTCTGTGCTGATACAGGATTTATATTAAAATAGGCTGCCAGCACAAAAATAAATAAATTAAAAAATGCAATTTGTGGAAACAAGCCCTTATACTAAATTAATGTTTCATTAGCTCTCTGGATCAGAGAGATATCATGACTTGATTATTAAAGAACTGTCCAACATCAAACATGTAACACAGACCCATATAATTTTATTCTCATAGTCACATATACAGTATGTAAACACACTTCCTCCCCTAAAACAAGTCACTTGACCACTGTTCAATTTCCCTCCCCACCCCAGTAACAAGCCTAAGGCTGGAAAGACATGCACACTAATAAATTATGTGTCACAGTCAGGGCCGTCGTTAGGCCTATTTTAGGGGGGCTTTAGCCCCCCCTACATTACTATTAGCCCCCCCTGAAACGATTTTGCAAAAAAATAAAAAAAAATTTTTTTTTTTTTTTTTTTTTTACATTTTTCCAAAAACAAATGCAGTAAAGCACTGAATACGAACCATCAAGAAGGCAAGTTAATCTGAATACAAGTTCATGGTTGCTTATTTATTGTTTAATGCCACTTATATCCTACTGCACAGCAATAAAAGCAGGGTGCACAGCAATGTGTTATGCGGAGGGGAAACAGGTAGAGCATTGTGCTTTGTGACTAAAAAAACCTCAGGAAAAGTGTAATTACTTACACGGATGAAATGTTCAGACCCAAAGTACCAATTTTTACTCATAATTCCCTTGTAATAAATCAATTTGACATTGTCTTGAAATTATAGTTGAGCTTTAATATTTGTCTTAGCAGTTTAAAACACACATTAATTGATTAAAATAGCTACTAATGGAGTAAAAATGACCAAATATCTGCCGGAGATGCATTGTTTTCCAAGTAAGGAACCTGAATGAATCGCTTCCTGACCACTGCTTCTCCTGGAGATGCGCAGTTAGTAATATTCATCAGTTGAAACATTTTTAAATGTTTTGTTTAGCTTACATATAAGGAATGTTCGGTAACACTTTATTTTAGGGATACATCTATTAGCACTAATACATGCAAAGTCCCTGTATAAGTAACTTATAAGGCATGTACAAAGCAAAATCAAACATTTGTTAGGCATGTATTCGCAAATGTCTTGTTCATGCACAATAAGGGATTTATTACCAATTTAACCTTAGTAAGGACCTAGTAGGCCTTAGCGTTTGCTTAGTATATGCCTTACAAGTTACGTACACAGGCATTAACATTGTATGTATTTGTGCTAATAGATGTATCCCTAAAATAAAGTGTTACTGAATGTTCATTAAAATGTGAATTTAAAAAAAAAATCACTGTAACTAGTGTTTAAAAATCGGTATGGTGCTCTTAAAATAATTGTTCAAGAAGACACTTTTGCACACCTCTGTAGGTGGGCAGGTGCGTAGGGTATTATCCCAGTGGGGTTGTCATTCAAGTGTAAAGAAATCCTGCATACTGTCCATTCCACCAACAAACTTTAATACAACATGAAGAAGGTCGGATGACCGAAACAATGTATTGAAGTTTGTTGGTGGAATGGACAGTGTGCGGGATATCTTTGCTCTTAAAATAATGAAATCATAGACAAAACCTTAGCAGGGGTGCTGGAAACATTTCGGGACATTTTCTTCCTCTAGGGCTAACCCCCCCCAGCCTGTTTCTCAAACCTAGTGACGGGCCTGGTCACAGTGCTCTGTTCTCAGTGTTCAGAGGCGTACAGCTGCATAAACAGCATCTGGTGGTGGCTCCCTCCTGGTTCTCCGGCCCCTGCTCTCCTTCTTAGAGAAGGGGCATAGCTCAGGCCATCACCAGACTCTGCCTGTGGAAGGAAGAGAAAAATGAACAAAATAGTATTGTATTGTTTTACAAACCATCATGCTAACGTCATCTTAAAAATGACCTGTGATTAATTAGTAGAGATCAGGGTTGGTTACAGTACATGAATGAAACCAAGTGCAAAATGAAACCAGAAGTCGCTGTCTTTTTCAAACATCTTTCATACACCAAAAGCAGTTTGTGGTTCTCAGAACGTTCCCAGAACACAAGGCTTCGGTTCTGATTTGGTTGCCCACACATGTTGTAGGCCCATCATTGATTGTGTAACAATACACCATCCCAACACACACACCACCACCACACACAATAATCCAGCCACAATATTGAAAAAACACTTTTTACGGTACGTACGTACGGTAAGTAGGAATGTGACCAGGACACAAATTAAATGCAAAAAAGCAACAACAAAAATGTATCTATCTAACTATAAGCATCTATTGAGATATTTGTGTTTAACACAAACCTTTGTTACTTTATATTTTGACACTTTCAGTAAAATAACGCTTACTTGAGTTGGCCTACTTTCCCGAGCATCAGAGCTGCCGTCTGCAACATGCTTCAAGTCTTCTGCTGTCCAACAAGACACAAAGTCAGAACATTGAAACAATTACAGTAAAATGAATTATAATATGGTTGATACACATGTTAAGAAATATTTTATAAGCCTACTGATGTTAAGAAATATCAAACTTACCTCTGCAAGCTCCTGCTCTACCGCTGCAGATCAGCCAAGCCAGACAGCAGGCCAGTACAACACAGCTGCAGCCCAAAGCCCCAACCAGACCAACCAGCACAGAGTTCACTGGCTCAGCTGTAAAGAAACCAGAGTCAGAACGGTATGTAGGCTACTTGTAAATGAGGGTAAAATAAGATTTTTTTTTTGCTGAATTAAAAATTTTATTTTTGTAATCAGTTTTCAGTCAGTTGCTGGACCTCAGGAAATTTTGAAAAAGCTGCATTTGTAGAGGGCTGCTGAATTGGCCTGTCTTAAAGCCAGATTCACACGGGATAAATATTACCTAAGGACCCCTGGTAATTCGCAATTACCCCCGAACCTCCGTGATTTTTCAGGGCGCATTCGGACGGGATAAATAAAGGTCTATTATTTACTCAATTCACAGGCATTACAAGGGGGTAGGCCTACAGACGGCGCGCATATGTGAAATTTCCCCAGGACGTCTGTGTTTCGTCGAAATACAGTAGGTAATTCGCGGCGGAATTATTACATCACAACTCTTTGACATGGCATATTCGCACAGGACTAAAAACTCAGACATTTTCCGTAATTATTCCGAATTACCGGGGGTCCATGAGTAATAAGTCCCGTCCGAATCGGGCTTTACTCACAATGTCAGCAGCAACACTCTACTGGAGGATGGTTGTTTGTAGTCTTGTCCCTAGTGTGCAGACTTACACAATAATGAACTTTTAAGTAGACTCTAATTTTCAGGACAATACTGCATGTTTAGGTGTTCTGAATGTTTAAAGAGTATTAAAAATACACTCTTCCACCAAACCTCAGACTGAGATTATAACATCAGCAGAATGTCTTGTTCTGAACAGAAATATGAAAAATATGAAACATTCTCCTATTTTTCCTATTCTTTATTAATGTCTTAGAAATAAAGAAATAAAGTTTCGTAGTGTGACCCACCCATTGTCAATACTGTTCCATTTCCAAAGAGTATGTGTCCACTGGTAGCTATGGCACAGTAGTAAGTTCCAGCATCAGTGATGTCGACGTCCTTCTTTGAGAGAGTGTAGACACAGCAGCCCTCACACTGACCACTGCTGCTCTTGTTGATGTAAATGAGGCCTGGATGGGAAGCTCCTGAAGCAGGTCGGAACCAGAACACACTGAGCTCTTCTGTTCTGCTCTCAGTCAGCACCACACACTCCAGTGTCTCTGAGCCTCCTGGGGAAACCGGGCCTGATACTGGCTCTTGGATCACTTTTGTAATGGAGCAGTTTGTATGATTTTGATCTGTAATGATTTTACATAAATGTAATTAAGTATTCCTCTGAACCGACATAAGTAACATAAAGAGAACTCAGACAAAGGTTTACCTTTCACTCTCAAATATGTTCCATTTCCAAACTGTGGATCATATACATGTATTTCACCACAGAAGTAGAGTCCTTCGTCAGATGGCAGAATTTTTGTAATGAAAAGTCTGAAAGTTCCAGATACTTTACGTAAGTGGAAACGGGTATCCTTGAATGCACTGTCAAGCATGGGAGTCTGATGTTTAAACCACATTCCCACAAATGTTGGGGTTTGTCCAATTATTTGCTTAAACCATGTAACATTTTCAAAGTTGTTTGGGCGAGGGCATTCTAAAGTCACATTATATCCAGACTTGGCAATTGTAACAGACTGAGAAATATTCACAGCTTTTACTGGACCTGGAAGAAAGGATAGTTAAATGTAAAAATATTTTTGGTCAAGATAGTAATAAATAGCTATATCGATGAGTTTTAATATGGCAGTATCATTTTATTTACTTACCCACCAACATTGTCCAGATGGTAATATAAGTATAAAGCAATCCATGTAACATTTTGATGTCAGAGACTCCACTTCATATCACGGGAAACATTTTTTTCTGTGAAGAGCCTAATGCATGAGAGCTCTTAAATACAGCGAGTGGGCCACAGGTTGATGACAACACTACACACACAGATACGCACACACACATTCAGACACACACACTGAAAAAAGTAAAATGGAAAAAAACACACACACAAGGTGTACAGACAACATCTCGACATCAAAGAGAACAAACCACAAAGCTTCCTCCAACAATGTACTATCTTGTTGTTTTCTGGTGGACATACTTAGGCAACTGTACTATAGTTGATACTAATTCTTACAGTTCACTCAGTGCTTTCCATAGAAGGACCTATTCAACCTAATATATAGTAAGAGACACCCACAACTGTTTGGAATTTTGAATTGAATTTGCGAATTGATAATATTCTGACCTTCAATGTTTTCGGTAGAGGTTAAAGTCTGTCTGTCAATCAGTCAATTAGACTGACACAATTAATTCCTCTATCTGTATCATCTTTCATCATCAACGAATACAGTAGGTTATCTTTTCCAATGGCACCAATATTTAAGAATTTCTGTAAAATGTATTGTCTGCTCTGTATAAGTGTCCTCCAGAAGAAGATGAAACACTTTGCTGAGGAGGTGACCTAGACAGAATGGTACTTCAAAGAGGGACAGGAAGGACCCACAGACTGGCCCTCATGGTTTAAAAAATATTCTCATTTGAAATGTTTCTTATTAGATTGTGATATTAAATTTAATATATATTAAATGTGTTTAGACTTATGATTTTGTAACATTAGGTGACACTTGACAATAAGGGTACATGAATAATATCGGAATGTATGTCATGTCATGTGAGTTAAGTGTGTACAGCATATAATGCTAGGGACACCATGTCAGCTGATTGACGTCCTGCGGGAGGAGGTGATGACATATCTGAGGATTTGTGAATGAACACACAATAAACACCTGTCCAATCAATAGTAATAAAGGACCTCATCTGTTTGCGTGTGTATGTGAGGACCCTGATGAAGGTGTAAGATGAGACGTTGGTAAAATAAAAAACATTACTGCATGAAATTCTGAGTGTGTGATGACAACTGTTTTCATAAAAGCAACCTTTTGGACTGCCATACACTCCTCACCCAGTGTGAGCTTAAGAAAAGGAAAACAGGATTCCTGCCAGTGAGGGGTATGTTGTGAGTAAACGCTTTAATAAGGAACATCATAAACAGGTGATTTTTATATGCCTCTGCTCATTTAGTTGGTAATTTTAGTGTGCTTTTTGACTTCCAACCTGTAGCCTATTGTAGCCTCTTTGCCCAGATGGGCCCATCGACAGGCCCTTTCACCCATTGCTGAAAATGTTCAACTACATCATAATAACATTACTACCAAGACCCTTAAGAAACAGAATAAGACTTGGCCATCACAACTGTGGTGACACTAAGGTTATAACATGCTCTATGGTTACTCTATCTATGGCTAACCAAAAGGAGCACAAAGATTCATTAGAATGATTCAGCACCATGGACAGCTGACAGCTGCAGTTCTCTGCCTCTCTCTCTCTGTCTCTCTGTCTCTCTGTCTCTCTCTCTCTCTCTCTCTCTCTCTCTCTCTCTCTCTCTCTGTTGTGGTGTTTACGGACAAAGGCCAGTACTGAGGTGCCCACCGCCATTGGCTATTGAGGCCAAGACAGGTGTATACAAAACCACATTTCATTGCGGGGTGTGTGTGTGTGTGTGTCTAGAGAGTAGTAGAGTAGAGAGTAGAGTATCGTTTATTGATCCCAGGGGGAAATTAAGGTGTCAAGTAGCATACACACATAAATAAAGACATAAAGACATTGTCCACAAGACATAACACACATATTTACACATAAAATAAAATAATCATATATAGGTCGCTGTTGCATACTTATTGCCAAGGCATCTCTCTCTCTCTATCTCACACACACACACACACACACACACACACACACACACACACACACACACACACACACACACACACACACACACACACACACACACACACACCAAAAATATAAAGTGTAAAGTGTCCACAGTGTTCACATGTGCCTTAGCTAAGTGGCACATAGTAGCCAAGACAAGGTGGCCATAAAGTGTCCAGGAGTGTCCATAGTCTCTTTCCTAGAACAATGTCCATTGTATTCCTTAGAAAAAGAGATGGGGGGTTAAACACACGTCACCCCCTGTGTCACTCCACACACACACACCCACACACCCACACACACACACACACACACACACCAAAAATAAAGTGTACATAGTCCAGGAGTATCAGTAGTCAGGGGGGTTACACACATCGCAAACTGAGTATCTACCCCCACACACACACACACACACACACACACACACACACACACACACACACACACACACACACACACACACACACACACACACACACACACACACACACACACACACACACACACACACACACACACACACACACTCAGCTGTGCATTCCACTGACAAGGAGTCGAAGGGTAGAGAGTCCAGGTAAAAAGAGTATGCAGGAGTGGGATCTGTTTATGCAGTCCAGTCCCCTATGATGATCTCTCTTTGTGTGTCCTTCTGTGCAATGTTGAAAAGCTGAATGGCCCTGGGTACAAAGGACTTCCGCAGCCTGTCTGTCTTGCAGGAGATGGCGCGCAGTCTGTAGCTGAACAGGCTTCTCTGGTTGTTGAGGACTGGGTACAGTGGGTGCTTGTCGTTGTCCAAAATAGAGTCCAATCTGCCAAGTGTCCTCTTGTCGGCTGTGGTTGTGAGGGCGTCCAGTTCTGTGCCTACAACAGACCCTGCTTTCCTCACCAGCCTGTCGAGCCGTCCAGCATCTCTTTTCCTAATGCTGCCACCCCAGCATGCCACAGCATAAGAGAGCACACTGGCCATGGCAGACTGGTAAAACATCTGCAGGAGTCTGTTGCAGACATTGAAAGATCTCAGCTTTCTCAGAAAGTAGAGTCTGCTCTGGCCTTTCTTGTACAGTGCATGTGAGTTGGCAGACCAGTCCAGTTTAGAGTCCAGGTGAACACCCAGGTACTTGTATGTGGAGACTGTCTCCACAGTCTCCCCCTCGATAGAGACAGGCACCAGGGGAGGGGTGGTTCGCCTGAAGTCAATCACCATTTCTTTGAGAGAGACAGAGAGAGAGAGAGAAAGAAAGAAAGAAAGTATGTGTATGTCAAGGGTAGGTGGGTTTTGTGTGTGTGTGTGTGTGTGTGTGTGTGTGTGTGTGTGTGTGTGTGTGTGTGTGTGTGTGTGTGTGTGTGTGTGTGTGTGTGTGTGTGTGTGTGTGTGAGAGAGAGAGAGAGAGAGAGAGAGAGGAGAGAGAGAGGGGAGAGATAGAGAGAGAGAGAGAGAAAGAGAGGAAGGAGAGAGAGAGAGAGAGAGAGACAGAAAAGAGAGAGAGAGAGAGAGAGAGTGAGTGAGTGAGTGAGTGAGTGAGTGAGTGAGTGAGTGAGTGTGTGTGTGTGTGTGTGTGTGTGTGTGTGTGTGTGTGTGTGTGTGTGTGTGTGTGTGTGTGTGTGTGTGTAACCCAAATCATGTCCTATGATCACTTAAGTGTAGTGGGGTTCACTCCATAACTATACCTCAAAATATGAGACTATTCAGTGAGTGGTCAAGATACAAGTAAATATATTGGAAAGGAAACATTTATTTTAAACACACAAAAGCACACACAACATATAATTCCCCGGAAGAATAATTACTGATTTAGTAATGTAAATTAAGTAGCATGGTGCTTGGCCCCATAAACGCCGCTTCTATTCCTCAAAACGGTTACTCGCGTTTAGCTACAAAAAAAAATCCCTATCCTGACAAACCGCGGCAATTACACAGCAACAGGTCACATACTTTTCAACCCACGCATAATTATCCACAGATTTCCCCAACAGCAAAGAAAATACACTTTAGCCACCTAGGGCGATTTACATGTGAAAATGACAGAAATGTGTGGCCACACTCAAAATAAAAGATTCACAACAACTGCGCAGTTACTGAACAAAATAGCCGGCATGTGAAAGAAAATACCCCCAAAATAAAACGGTGCAGGCCTGTTAAATGTCTCTTCCTTGTAACACTGTCCTTTACTCACGGTACCGGTCCCAGTTTTCCCTGGCGAGCCAACATACAAAAAATCCGGTGCACGCCGCACACGATGCACAGGGAGATGGCTGAAATCCTTCCTCCCTCGTCGCTGGAGGAGCCTCTGGCTTTCCTGGTCACCAGGGCGCTATCCAGGTAGCGTTGCTCCCGCGCTGGCTACCTCAGTGGAACCGCTGGCTGTACGGAAACCAGGGCGCTAACTGAGTAGCTACTCTGTGATTAGCAGGGGTCTAACTTGTAACCCGATACTCGCACTGGGACGATTCTAACTCACCCAGCAAACTGAAAAACGAAAAACTAATGCTCTGTAGCACTAACGAAATACCTAAAGCATTAGTACTCCCGTCGTTTTCCTTGAGGACACAGTCCCCTCCTGCCACTGGCGTGCACAGATATTTTGGGGGGCAGGTTCTGGGGTGATGGTGGGGGGCATGTGGAACTGGCGGCTGCAATAACGGTTCGGTGATTTTTTTTTTTTTTAAATCACATTTTAATAAACATGCCACAGTACGCTAAACAAAACATTTCAATTTTTTTAAATGATGAATATTATGTTGGAAAGTTAAAAGAATTAGATTACCATGCCTACTGCATAATTTACCGCATGGACTAAAAACTGTAGCCTACTGTCGCTTTAAATGCGTGTCTCCAGCGCAGTGATCAGGAAGCGATTCATTCTAACAGATTCCTTACTTGGAAAACTCTGCATCTCCGGTAATTTTTCCTCCATTAGTACCGATTTTAATTAGTCCATGTGTGTTTTCAAACTGTTAAAACGAATATTAAAGCTTAACTCGCATTTCAAGACGTTGTCAGAAGGATTATTACACGGCCGGGTATTGTGAGTGAAAACTGCTACTTTGGGTCGGAGGTTTTATCCGTGTAGGCTACACTTTTCTGGAGGTGTCAAGCACAATCCTCTATATAGCCTACCTGTTTCCCCCCGAATAAGACATTGCTGTGTGCACCCTGCTTTTATTGCTGTGCTGTGCAGAAGGCTATAAGTGGCAGATTTGCTGGAATTTACGCACAACATTTTTTTCTCCCTGGCCGTGACCGCTGTTCTTTTCCATGCCGTCGGTCACAAATGTGATTTGGTGCGTTGCATATTTCATCAGGAGGCCAACGTTTCCCAAACATACATGAATCCTCTTGCTGTTTCCCAAACGTTCTATTAATCTTTAGACCTGGAACTGTTTGAGCAACTTCTGGATTCATTAGGCTAATATAATGGTTTTTGCAATCATGTTACTCGTGTTAATTGTTGACATAACTTTGGCTACCTCTTCTGCGGTAGATTTGATAGGGCCTAAATGCACAATTTGCAAAGTCTCATTATGAAAGCCAGGGCTCTCTTTAGATCACTTCCAAAGTCACACGCAACTTTCAACATCATAAATAGGCTATTGACTGTTACCTGGCTGGAGGGGAGAACGGCATGTGGGGCTGCCCGCCACACTGCTGCCTGTGCAACGCGCTTCCGAATCTGTCAGTTCAAGCGCGCTCACGTTGACAAAGGGAGAGATGTGTGCCGTTGGAGGGGGCATGAGGCATTTTGGGGCATTATTATCACGCGATTTTAATTGACAATTATGTCTAAATGATGATGGTAACATCGAATACAGCGCTAACCCTACATTTAAGGAATAAAATAATTATAAATAAAAATAAAAAACAAACTTTCAAAAGGGCACTTTTGTCCGTTAAAGGCAACTTGGTGTTGCCCAAGCAACACTACGTGTCTATCTGTGCACGTCTATGCCTCCTGCTACATGTTCACTTAACCGAGGAAACTTGCGGCCGTCCTCTCAACGCAAAATGGAGGATCTCCTCGCCAGTCTCCTAACTCCACCCTCTCCCTAGCTAGTCCACATATTCACAACCAATGAAAAATGCCTCACACGCGTGCATGACCATTTTAACTCATACACACAGGGCTGTACAGCACACTTATAGAAATGTTGTCTCTTTCTTTGTTTCTTGCTCTTATAAGTCAAATACAGGTACAGAAAATCTCTGTAGCATTTGTAAATGGATAGCACATGAAAATAAACAAACTGTATCCTACAGTAGTTATGAATTATGTAAGACCATAGCTATCTTAACAGAATATGAAAATAACAGAAACAGAATATAAAAAAAAAAAACCTCAGTAACACCTGGGTTACACTTCCCCCTTTCTAAAGGTCTGGATGTCCTCATCCGACTGAACTAGCAACTGGCACCAGGTAAGATACTAAGAGTTAAGCATTTAACCACTCGACCCTCTTTAGTCAACTCCCCATCCTGGGATATACATATTTTCATCCCTTTATGCTGTACGACCAAGGGACGGTCAGAAGGTTTCCCTAGTTCATCATAGGTGAAACGAATCACGGGACAGGAACACGTACACAGGAAGGTTTGGCAACTTTTCTTTAACTACATAGGGGGCAGAGTTCCATTTATCCTTCAGTTTTTGTTTGCCAGTGCCTCCAAACGCACGGACAAGTACTCTGTCACCTACGTCTAGCAAGTGGGAGCGAACTCTCCGATCGTAGGCCTGCTTGTTGCGTTGGTGACTCTTGTCGGCTGCCTGCACAGCCAGTTCATAAGCGTCTTTCAGGTCTTTCCTAAGGGTCTCCACATATCTCTGGTGAGACTTTTCCTCTTGCCCATCCTGCACTGCACCGAAACATAGGTCCACTGGTAGGCGTGCTTCTCTCCCGAACATAAGGAAGTACGGGGAGTAGCCTGTGGCATCGCTTTTGGAGCAATTGTAAGCATGCACCATTGCGGCAATTTGCTGACTCCAGCACCTCTTCTTCACTGGGTCCAGTGTACCCAACATAGACAACAAAGTCCGGTTAAAGCGTTCGGGCTGTGGGTCACCTTGAGGGTGATAGGGCGTTGTTCTTGATTTTTTGATACCCAGTATCGTAAGTAGTTCCTTGATTAGTCTACTCTCAAAATCACGGCCCTGATCAGAGTGGATTCGGGCGGGTAGTCCATAATGGACAAAGAATTTTTCCAGCAAAACTTTAGCTACTGTGGGGGCTTTCTGATCTCTCGTGGGATAAGCCTGTGCGTATCGGGTATAATGGTCTGTGACAACCAAAACATTGGCAATACCACGAGAATCAGGCTCCATGGACAGAAAGTCGATACAAACTAAATCAAGTGGGCCCTTACTGGTCATTTGGTGAAGAGGAGCGGTTCGGTGGGGCTGAGATTTGTGCGCCACACATCTCCCGCACTCATATATGTAATTGGCAATGTCAGCAGCCATCTTAGGCCAATAGAATCGGTCTCTTGCAAGCTCAATAATGCGCTCGATGCCCAAATGGCCCCCATCGTCATGCAATGCTTTCAAAACCTGGGGGCGAAACTGCGTTGGGAGGACAAGCTGGAGTATCTCTTTCCCTAACCTCTTACTTACGGTCCTGTACAGGACTCCACTCCGTTGAACTAACCGGGGCCACTGTCTCAGTAATAAGTGAACCTCAGCATCATCACGTAAGGGGACATAGGGGCGGCGGCCATGTGCCAAAGCTCGTTTCACCTTACTAATGGACACATCTTGATCTTGAGCCAACTGTAAGTCGTTTACACTCAGCGGTTCCAATGACTTAGCACTAACCCAAGTAGGGTATACATAGGCTTGAGGAATGCAGTGGGGCGAAGCACCCAGCTGGTCAACCCCTCGTGGGGTAGTTCCAGGGAGATTGGTCAAACTGACACGTTTGCAGACTGCTTTCACCCCGGATGGCGGTATCCACCCTTCTTCCTCTGCAACTTCTTCCTCTACACCTTCTTTGCCTGCACCTTCTTCCTTTCTTGATAAGAGGTCTGCATCAATGTTTTCACGTCCAGGTCTGTACTGAATTCCAAAATTGTATGTGGCTAAGGCTGCTAACCATCGGTGCCCACAAGCATTCAGTTTGGCAGAGGACAACACATAGGTTAACGGGTTGTTGTCAGTTCTAACAGTAAATTGGGCACCGTAGAGATAATCATGAAATTTGTCGACTACCGCCCACTTTAACGCTAAAAACTCCAACTGGTGGACTGGGTAGTTTCTCTCAGAGGCACTGAGTTTCCGGCTGGCGAAAGCTACAGGGCGTAATCCTTCAGGGTACTCTTGATTTAACACAGCTCCCAATCCATCAAAACTTGCATCCACGTGTAGTATGTAAGGCTTACTGGGGTCGGCAAAGGCAAGCACGGGAGCATTTGTCAGGCAGTTCCTTATCTTTGTGAAAGCCTCGGTGCACTCAGCAGTCCACCGGTCCCCGAAAGGCTCAGACCTATTTAAATAGGGTTGGTTTTGGGTGGACTTTGGCGGGCGGCCTTTCTGGGGAGGAGCATAGCCCTGGTCAAGTCAGTGAGTGGACGAACTATGGCAGAGTAATGGGCAATAAAACGCCTATAATAGCCGCAAAAGCCCAAGAAGGACTGCAAGGCCTTGAGGCTAGTCGGCAGTTGCCACTGTGCTACTGCCTGAAGCTTGTCGGGATCCGTGGACACACCGTCGGCAGACACGATATGTCCCACGTACTTGACTTTAGTCTGGCAAAACTGACATTTGTCAATCGACACTTTTAACCCAAACTCCTCCAACCGATCCAGGACTTTAAGGAGGCGCTCCTCATGTTCCTCCAGGGTGCGGCTAAAGATGATAATGTCATCTAGGTAAACAATGCACTGTAATAGGTTCATGTCCCCTACAACTCGTTCCATCAATCTTTGGAAAGTTGCGGGGGCCCCCAGTGATGCCCTGAGGCATCCTCTCAAATTGGTAAAAGCCTAGGGGGCAAATGAAAGCCGTCTTCTCCTTATCATCCTCCAGCATCGGGATTTGATAATACCCGCTTCGTAGGTCTAGCACTGAAAACCATCGACTGCCCGTCATACAGTCCAAAGCATCGTCTATACGCGGCACCGTATACTGGTCTGGGATGGTCCGCGAATTGAGAGTGCGATAATCGATGCACATTCGGATCTTGCCACTTTTCTTTCTTGCCACCACAATAGGTGAGGCGTAGGGACTACGAGATTCTTTGATTATCCCTGCTGCCAACAACTCTTGTAAGTGGCGCCTCACATCGTCAATATCTGCGGGCGCAAGACGTCTGGATCGCTCACGAAATGGTTTTGGGTCATTGAGTCGAATCTCATGTTCCACCCCTTTTGCTAGCCCCACATCCCACTCCTCAACTGAAAAAACTCTTGTCCGCTCTGACAATTTCTGCGCCAACCTATTTTTCCAAGTTGCTGGTAAAGGGGAACTACCAAAATCGAATAACTCAGGACATAGGCTACTAGTGGAAGAAGGGCCCTGAACTAACTCTGTCACAACGTCAGCAGTATGTATTTGAGCAATGACCGTACCCTTTGGTATGCACCGTTCTTTTAGGGACACATTTTGTAGCAGCACAGCACAATGATTCTTATCCAGGTTTTTTGGAAGGACCACACAGGGGGGTGACGCGACTCCCTGTGGCAGGGTGTTGGGGTTGTCAAGGACCAATATTCCAGGAGCTCCAGATGTGTAGATGGAGGCCCTACCTACTGCAATGCGGGCTTCTCCTGGGGTCAACTTAAGCGGTCCGGGCCCAGTCCATGTCACCTGGCCAACTCTATGTTCCGTCGGTGGCCCCACCATACTGGTACCAATCCTCCAGGACGAGGCCTGCTGTGGTGTCGAGGCCATTTGGGAAGACACTGGTTCATGGTGGAAACCTCGAGCATTAGTGCCAATGATCAATGGTACCTGGTCTGGCCCTTTGGGATCAGGACATACCAAGGCCATTACCGTTCGAGGCTTTTCACTGGGCCCATCCTCTGGGAACTTCACGTTAACGGCCACATAACCTTTGTATGGATAGCTGGACTCACTCAAGCCCCAAATGCACAGACTGGAAATGGGCTGGATTTGGATGTGGGAAAGATTCTCATTATACCACTTCTCAAAAATGAGGGTGACCGTAGAGCCACTATCCATTAGTGCACTACACTCATTTCCCTCGACAATGATCTTACTTACAGAAGGCCTCCCAACTAACCCATCCGGTAACACTGCAGATGGCGAAGTAGGTACATCACTGCGACTTGACATGTGCTTTACATGAGTGTCGGTGGCTCCTGCCCGGCTGGAGGAGGCCTCTTGTCGGCCATCTTTTTGTTTTTTCAACGATCGAATCAAGCGAGTGATGACTCTCCCGGAATCCTCAGGTGCATCACATCGCGTTGCTACATGGCCATCATCACCACATCGGTAACAAAAATATTCCCCTGATCCCTCTGATGGTGAACTTTTGCTGTGGCTTGTCACTCGTCGATTATTGTGCTCATTGGTATCTCGGGGCTTCCATTCTCGAGGGTTAGGGGGGCGCTGGCTCACGGCCATTATCTGTATCTGGTGTTGCAAATCACTTACTTGACGTTGTAACATGTGCACTTCCTGCTCATGGCTTACTACATCATGTCGGGGCGCTAACAGGGCTTCAGATTCCTTGACCGGAGGGCTGGGGGCAGAGTCTTTGGCAGACAACTTTGCTACAAGGACTTTAAGGTTGTCGATCTCTTGCTTTAGCTTAGTAGCATCCTGGAGCTTAAGCTCGTCATCAGTAGCTCGTACTTGCCTGACGGTGGTTTTGGTAATTGAGGGGCCAGGCCTTTGCCGCACGGCTTGCTGGTCTTCCTCTTCCCTTATCTCTTTTAATAATTGCAAAAAGGACGGAGGCTTCTCCTTGCGCTCACGAAGCCTCAGCTGCACCAGCATCAAATCAGATTCCACAGCCCCTCGTAGGAGTTGCTCAACTCTTATACGATCTCTTTGAGATGCAATCACCCCGCCTCTGAACACTACTTTAGTCAAGGCATGTTCAATTCGTCGCAAAAAGTCAGAGAGTCGCTCCCCTGAATGTTGTCGTAGCGCCCGGAAAGCATAGTATAGATCTTCCCCTGACTCAGAAGAACCAAAAGCTTGTTCCAAAGCTCCAAGATAATCTTGGGGAGTGGCTTGGGGGTCGCTGGATCTAACGGCCTGTGCAATTTCAAGCGCTGGACCCCTGAGACTTTCAATAATTCGTTTGCGCTTTTCACTGGCTGAACATTCACACTCATCAACCATTAAGCGGGCCTGCATAATCCAAGTATCTAGGTTCTCTTCTCCATTTGGGGTAGGTGCAGTCCCAGAAAAGGGACGCAATCTTCGGAAAGCTGTATTCTCTGGGGCCATTGGCCTGGGGACTTTCTCCAGTATATTCCCCACTGTTTTTAAAAGGGCAGTGAACTGTGGATCAATGGAACCGGAGGCGTCAGGGGTGACCTCTACTCTTGCATCTGAGTCAGTAGGCTTAGTTGTGGGGTTGTCAGAGGTGACCACTGGTTGAGTACTCGAGTCAATGAGTATGCTTAATGGCCATGGATCTCCCTCTTCAGGCCTCACTTCTGGGGGAATTGCATCGCCATTCACGGCCTCGCTACATACACATAGCACCATAAGGCCCTGAGTTTCGGGATCAAACATCCGCCCTTTCACTTTGACGCGACCAAGACACTTAATAGCGTTAAGATGGTCCTCAATACTTTCATTACGGGCATCTTTAGGAACATTTTTGACTATTAATGCATGAGTTGGGTCTACCCCTTCTCCCTTGCACCAATTTAGCAGAAATGACATGGTTACTGTTATTAAGTTTGCGCAACTACTAATTTGGTTTGGCTTGAACTATTTTAGTCTACACACTACTCCACTCACTGAAATATTTAAATTAATCCCATCCTCGTCGCCATTTTATGTAACCCAAATCATGTCCTATGATCACTTAAGTGTAGTGGGGTTCACTCCATAACTATACCTCAAAATATGAGACTATTCAGTGAGTGGTCAAGATACAAGTAAATATATTGGAAAGGAAACATTTATTTTAAACACACAAAAACACACACAACATATAATTCCCCGGAAGAATAATTACTGATTTAGTAATGTAAATTAAGTAGCATGGTGCTTGGCCCCATAAACGCCGCTTCTATTCCTCAAAACGGTTACTCGCGTTTAGCTACAAAAAAAAATCCCTATCCTGACAAACCGCGGCAATTACACAGCAACAGGTCACATACTTTTCAACCCACGCATAATTATCCACAGATTTCCCCAACAGCAAAGAAAATACACTTTAGCCACCTAGGGCGATTTACATGTGAAAATGACAGAAATGTGTGGCCACACTCAAAATAAAAGATTCACAACAACTGCGCAGTTACTGAACAAAATAGCCGGCATGTGAAAGAAAATACCCCCAAAATAAAACGGTGCAGGCCTGTTAAATGTCTCTTCCTTGTAACACTGTCCTTTACTCACGGTACCGGTCCCAGTTTTCCCTGGCGAGCCAACATACAAAAAATCCGGTGCACGCCGCACACGATGCACAGGGAGATGGCTGAAATCCTTCCTCCCTCGTCGCTGGAGGAGCCTCTGGCTTTCCTGGTCACCAGGGCGCTATCCAGGTAGCGTTGCTCCCGCGCTGGCTACCTCAGTGGAACCGCTGGCTGTACGGAAACCAGGGCGCTAACTGAGTAGCTACTCTGTGATTAGCAGGGGTCTAACTTGTAACCCGATACTCGCACTGGGACGATTCTAACTCATCCAGCACACTGATAAACGAAAAACTAATGCTCTGTAGCACTAACGAAAGACCTAAAGCATTAGTACTCCCGTCGTTTTACTTGAGGACACAGTCCCCTCCTGCTACATGTTCACTTAACCGAGGAAACTTGCAGCCGTCCTCTCAACGCAAAATGGAGGATCTCCTCGCCAGTCTCCTAACTCCACTCTCTCCCTAGCTAGTCCACATATTCACAACCAATGAAAAATGCCTCACACGCGTGCATGACCATTTTAACTCATACACACAGGGCTGTACAGCACACTTATAGAAATGTTGTCTCTTTCTTTGTTTCTTGCTCTTATAAGTCAAATACAGGTACAGAAAATCTCTGTAGCATTTGTAAATGGATAGCACATGAAAATAAACAAACTGTATCCTACAGTAGTTATGAATTATGTAAGACCATAGCTATCTTAACAGAATATGAAAATAACAGAAACAGAATATAACAAACCCTCAGTAACACCTGGGTTACATGTGTGTGTGTGTGCGTGTGCGTGTGCGTGTGCGTGTGTGTGTGTGTGCGTGTGCGTGTGCGTGTGCACGTATGTGTGTGTGTATTTGTGTAAAGGGCCGATAAAGTGTGGTCTGCACAAAGTTTCCATTGCAGATAAATAACCTGAGACCGATACTAGTGGAAAATTTAAACGTGTTTGTGGCGTGAGTGTGAAGGGCTGTTTGCACCTCAGTCGCCCCCCACACCTCATCTCATCTCCCCCTGACCTCTTCCTTTGCAACAGTGAGCTAAAGGGTGCACAGTCTCTCAGGACAGCATGCATGTAAAACATACACTACATGTGATATGCAAAGACAAAGCAGGCAAGTTGATCTGTAAAGTACATTTCAAACACAGACACAATTCAATATATCAAATAAAATATGCTCATGCACGTATGCAGTGGCATGCACACACACACACACACACACGCACACACGCAAACACACACACACACACACACACACACACACACACACACACACACACACACACACACACACACACACACACACACACACACACACACACACACACACACACACACACACACACACACACACACACGTTAACTAAGCTGCAGAATGACAAGTTGTTTCAAAATTATATAGTATTGTTATAGTAAAAATTATATAGTATTGTTCGCTAGTGGAAGAATATAGGACAGAGTATGGAGGCCCTTGCACATAGGTTTGCATGTCCTTTTGAAAGCACACAGCAGCAGAGGAGGGGCTGAGGGGATGCTGCTAAACGGCTCTGCAAACCGCTGGGTTTATGAAACCTCTGTGGTCACAATAGCAGCTCAGAAGACAATGCACAGAGTGTTGCACAGAAACCAGCATCCTGACAAACAAATAAAGGTGATTGTGTGTGTGTGTGTGTGTGTGTGTGTGTGTGTGTGTGTGTGTGTGTGTGTGTGTGTGTGTGTGTGTGTGTGTGTGTGTGAGAGAGAGGAAGAAAAAGAGAGAGAGAGAGAGAGAGAGAGAGAGAGAGAGAGAGAGAGAGAGAGAGAGAGAGAGAGAGAGAGAGAGAGAGAGAGAGAGAGAGAGAGCGAGCAGGACATGGTGGACAGCGTGCCGTAGTGGTGGATTCCAGTTATTCTACTGGATACTTGTATAGTATTACAAAATTGTATTAAAACCTGAAGGCAAAAGGGATGCTACTGACAAAGGTGAGTATACAGTATGTTGTCATTGGCATGAGGATAAGCTCACATCTTGGATGGAAACACCAAGAAACAACACATCTTCACATGAATAGTGTATAGAAAAGTGTAAACACAAGCACTGCAAGCACTAACACTACCTCAGTGGTGAGAAAAAAACCAAAATAATATTAAATTATTCTATACAACAACGACTCCATCGTTGTGTCCTTGAGCAAGATACTTAACCCCAAGTTGCTCCTGGTGGCAGGGTGGTACCCTGCGTGGCAACCACGACCACCGGTGTGTGAATGTGAGTGTGAATGGGTGAATGTGAGGCATACAATGTAAATCTTTGAGTACTCGAAGGAGTGGATAGGCGCTATATAAATGCAGTCCATTTACCATTTACCATATTTTTGTCACCAAACACAAACTGCGAAGAAATAGCGCATGCCCTATTTTTAGTGATATGTTATGACCCACCATGAAACACACTGTGTGAATGTCATAAAATAACTAACTATTACATGAAGTATTCAGAGACACTGGGGGCTGGTCCAGCCCAAGATATCCATCCTTCATGCTGATTGGCTGGGGCTTCTAAAGGGTGATTGGTGTTTCTGGTGGTCTATTCTCCACCCGCTTCCTGTATCTTAAACCTAATCTATTTTTGTAGTTATTTTTTTTTTTTACTGATTCTTAAAACTGTAACAGCGATTCCCATAGCACATTTATAAAACTATAAATACTTACACCTATACTAAAACTGGAAGTACAAATATACTCAGTTAAACTTATAATCTAACACATGCAAATATTTACAATACAACTAATACAAAGTACAGTAGGCTACTGTTCTCGTATAACTGTGAACACAACTCATTGCTTTACATCCAATTTTTATTGATCAACACTTCACATTTATTGATAATATTTACACATTCTTTTCAACCGGTTATACTTTTCTGTAAATTACAATAGTCAAACCACCCCCCCCCAAAAAAAAAACCCAAGACATATTTATTTTAGAATGTGACCTTAGCCAATGCAATTCTCATCTTCGGCTAATTTCAATGTCCAAGGGTGCAAAGGTTTAGGAAGATTTTTTTAAAATTCATGTAACTCTTGTTTAGCCAGGAAAAGTCCTGTTGAATCGCAGTGACTATTCTTCCATAGATTTCTGGCCTTTAAAAAGTAAAAAAAAATATTTAAAAAATCCACACACTCAAACACAGATGATACTACCAAGACAATATAGACAAAAAAACAGATGACAAAACCCACCCTGTCCCAAGCCATAGGCTGGTGGTAACACATGGTGTAGATTAAGCATTGCAGCATCACGGATAGCCATGCCACATACTTGTGTTTCTCATTAGCATTGTGTACCGTTCTCCTGTGAGCCACCAAACAAAACATCAACTGAAGATAAGTCAGGTTTATTTGTGAATGGCCCCACTAAGATAGAAAAACAAAAAAGTGGTGATTTGTGGGCAACACACTAACGTGGCAGATTCTTATAGTTAATGGAAAAACTACAAATTCAAAAGCAGTTCTTTATTAACAAATTAGAACTGGAGTCAAATCTGTGTGCGTGCGTGCGTGCGTGCGTGCGTGCGTGCGTGCGTGCGTGCGTGCGTGCGTGCGTGCGTGCGTGCGTGCGTGTGTGTGTGTGTGTGTTGGGGGGAGGTGTATGTATATGCACATAAGGTAATCTGTGACTAAAATCTAACTACTGTAAGGTGAATTTCTTTGGGTTACGTGATCTTGATCTTGTAGGTAACACATGTGAAGAGAGTTTCATCTTGAATCATCTAAAAAAAAAACACGATTATTCATTTTATTTTATTTGAAATTGTAATTCATGCACAAAAGCGATATTACTGTGTTTTTATTGAATGGCCAAAGCAATACTTACAGGCATGCTGTCAGAAGTAAGACCATGGTCATTGTAGATGTTTTCACTTGCTGTATGGGGGAAAAATATAATCAGTTGCCGACAGAAAAGATGCTTATATGGAGACAAAAATCATGGGAACACTGGGATAAGATTTTCCATGAATTAAAATGGTCAACTTATATTAAATGTCATTTTAAATGATGAATTTCCATTTAATTTCAGATATGCTATCTGCAACTGTTAGCTAGGATTTCACTGTGTAAGAAAACTCAGTCAGCAGAACTTGCATATGACTCATAGTCATTGTTGGGAAAGTTACTCAAAAACTGTACTGCATTACTGATTACATGTTACTGTCTTTTCAAAATAATCCCTTACACTACAAATGTAAGGCATTACACTACTTCTGCATTACTTTAGTTACTTTCGCCAAAAGAACTGTGGGCCTAAATATGGATCTGGCAATTTATTAAGTGTAAATCAAGCTTGTGAGTCATGACTTTTTCACCTCCAACTTAGGAGGTGTTTTTGGCTGCATGCAGACTAAAAACTAGCCGGTTCAGGAAAAGCTTTTTCTGACCCACCACACTGAATACCACTGCATTTGCATTTGCATTGGTAACTTAAGTTATTTAGCATTGTAACTAAGTAAATATTACAGATTCTTGCCCTGTAATGCCTTGCATTACGGTGTTACAACAAAAAAAATACATCACAGTAATAATTACTTTTGTAATGCCTTACTCCCAACACTGCTCATAGTATAATGCACAACAGAGTTGTGGAGTCAGTGAGGAGTCAGCACACACAAAATCATTTTTTGTTTTTTTCCGCTTGATTTTATAATTCTATGACAGGATTTCGTTTTGACCATTGTCTTCATTAGATCTGGTCGAAATATAATCCTGCAATGGAATAAAAAAAATAAAGGAAAGTAGGACTTTTAGTGTGTAGACTCCTCACTCCAAACCTTCAGTCAGCAGTTGTTCAGCACCTTTTCTTGCATGTGCGAAACTCACTTTACTGATGCATGAGAAAGATCATACTTACTCTTGCAGGCTCCTGCTCTACCGCTGCAGATCAGCCAAGCCAGACAGCAGGCCAGTACAACACAGATACAGCCCAAAGCCCCAACCAGACCAACCAGCACAGTGTTCACTGGCTCAGCTGTGAAGCAATGGGGTAGACACAGTCATTAACAGGACCCAATATAAATTGCAATATCCCATGCCTTGTTCATGTATGATTTAAGAAAATAAAAATCTCAATCCATTAATAATACCTTCACGCAGAGACAATGTAACGACCTTATTGCTGTCACCAAAATTGTGATGATTAAGTCTTAATCTTTTTTTTGATTTATATGTTTATTGAAGGTATCGGTCAAATACAATGATACAATTATACATTTGGGTTTTAACTTTTCCTTAACAAATATACACAGTACAGAATCACAGATACTAAATTAGAAGCTAGATGGATTACAAAAAGGTAAATAATAATACATAATAAAAATACATACAAACAAAACAAATCCTTGAAAACAAAAAAAAACAAAAAACAAAATTGGGCCTCACAACTGACAAATAAATACAAGATTAAAGCCAGAAAGAAAAAGGTAACAAAGGTAGCGGCTGCCTACTGGTAACACAGATACTAAACACCCCTAAAAGTATAGCCTACAAGTCGGAAGATGGGAACTGAATTGATTTCAAATGTTCAAGAAAAGGGTTCCATATTTTGTAGAATTTAGCCGTCGACCCATGTAGTGTAGCTCTTATCTTCTCTAATTTGGAAAAGGACAAAAGATCTCTCAGCCATTGATAAACTGTGGGAGGAGCAGAGGATTTCCACTTAAATAGGATCAATCTCCTTGCCAGGAGGGTGGCAAATGCTACAAAATCAGCCTTGTATTTAGGGATCATGAGAGCAAGGGGTAGCACTCCAAATAGGACTGTTACTGGGGTAGGGTCACAGGCCACATTTAAAACAGTTGAAAGAATATTAAAGATTTCAGTCCTGAAATTATGAAGACTTGGACAAGATAGAAACATGTGAATTAGGGAAGCTGGAGACTGTTGGCATCGATCACACTGGGGGTTTATATGGGGGGAAATCTTATAGTCTCTCTTTAGTCCAGTGGGTGCGATGAAGGATTTTAAATTGTATTAAACCATGTTTGGCACAGAAAGATGAGGAGTGCACACGGTGTAGGATTCTGTCCCATATATCCTCCTCCAACACCTCCCCAAGATCTTGTTCCCAAAGAGTCTTAATGGAAGAAAATGAATGATTGCATTCAGAGAAGATTTTGCTATACATATATGAAATGAAACCTTTCTCTCTGAAAACTGGTTGCAGAAATGTGTTTTTTTCATCTTCTGGCTTAGTGGGGCAGTTAGGGGTTTCAGCTTGAATAAAGCTGCGTATCTGTAAATATTGAAAACAAATATTTCTACCCAAGGAGAATCGTTCGGTCAGCTGCTGAAACGAGGCAAAGGTTTCATCTATGTAGAGGTCACTGAAAGAGGTGATACCTGCTTGCACCCATGCAGAGAATGCCTTGCCCATTAATGATGGTGGAAATGAATGGTTTTGATTGATAGGACCATGAAGTAGAGATGGAGTAATGTCAAAGTGAAGCTTAAACTGTTTCCAAATTTTGAGAGTAGTCCTCACAAGTATATTTTTTGTGTATTCTCTCTCTCTTTTTGTGAATTCTCTCTGCCTGCCCCATAACAACACAAATTGGTCCTATCTCTTGCTCTCCACTCTGCCTGATCACGTACACCTGTTCCTACTCGGCTCTACT
The DNA here is from genome assembly GCF_034702125.1 of Engraulis encrasicolus. Classification (NCBI taxonomy): domain Eukaryota; kingdom Metazoa; phylum Chordata; class Actinopteri; order Clupeiformes; family Engraulidae; genus Engraulis; species Engraulis encrasicolus. The sequence goes on from NC_085878.1 coordinate 19,778,604, forward strand.
TCACTCTCTGCCTTGCCTGATCACCTTCACCTGTCTCCACTCTGCTCTGCTCCACTTACCCTCGTTAACTCTCCAGCTGCACTGCATTTACCATTAACCTCTCTCTGTATATAAAGCTCCCTGTTTCAGTCATCTCTTGTCAGATCGTCTGCAAGCATCCTCAGAACCCGTCTGCTCCAGCTTACTCTGACTCCTGATCCCGGACCCGCTTTTGATCTTCGACTCTCCGACTGCTCACCATCCCCGGTAAATCGACCAGCCTTCTGTCATACGTATACGGTTTTGGACATTGTACTGCTGCTCCTCTTCACCTGCTCTGTTGTGTGTGTTTCCCCCAGGACTCCCCGGACTCTCCAGCTCTCGGCATCGCTGCTCCACTCCCGGGGGAACACACACACAGACAACCCGGAACCCCTGGAACCACGGTGACCCTGGAACCCTGACCCTCGTAACCCAGGTGACCTTGCACTCCTGTTAACCCCTTGTGACCCTGCAATTCTGACAACTCTGGTGAACCCCGAACCCTGAGACCCCCTGAGACCCCCTGGACCCCCTGGAACCCCTGGACCCTCATTCCTTCATTCCCAACTCCCCTTTTCCCTAATCAATAAAAGCCCTTCTGGGGTTCGTGACAAACGCATCTGGTTCTCCTGTCTCGTACATTACAGTACGATCTGACCACCATGGAACCAGCGCACGAACCATCAGCCATGGACCGCCTGGAACGTGCTGAGGGTGAGATGTCCCGGATGACCGGTGATGTTGCGTCGTTGATTCAACTCGGTCATCAGCATCAACAACAACTCCAGCTACAGCAACAGCAACTGGCCGAGGTGATTGAAGCACTCACACACCTGAGAACTCCGTCAACCGCTCCAGCCCCCAACGCTCCAGCCCCCAACGCTCCAGCCCCCAACGCTCTGGCCCAGGTGTCTCCAGCCCCATCTCCCGAAACTTCCACCCCAGAACCAAAGATCGGCAATCTAGAGCGCTTCAATGGCGACTCGACCCAAGTCCGGCCCTTCCTGACCAACTGCCGACTCCTGTTCTCACTGCAACCCAGGACCTTTGCTTCAGAAGGAGCCAAAGTTGGATTCACCATCACCCACCTGACTGGTCGGGCTCGTCTATGGGGGGCAGCGGAATTCGAGCAACAGACCCCAGCTTGTGCCAGCTTCGAGGCGTTTGCGAAGGAGATAACCAAGGTGTTCGACCTAGGCTCAACAACTGCGGAGGCATCCCAAGAACTTCTGACCATCAGACAGGGCAATCGCACAGTCGCCGATTACTCCATTGAGTTCCGGACCCTGGCCAGACGCAGTTCATGGAACATGGTAGCCGTGGTGAATGCCTTCGTTCACAGTCTGGCAGACTACATCAAGGACGAGCTAGTGTCATATGACTTACCCTCAACCCTCGACGAAGCCATTTCCCTGGTGAATCGTATCGACCGCCGAATCCAGACCCGCAGACGAGAGAAGGGGCGCCAGAATCAACGTGCTGTCCGCATTCGGGGTGACTCTTCGGCTTTCCAGACTCATCCAGTAACCTCTCTTGCCCAGCCCACACAGTTGACGCACTCAGCCAAACCAGAGCCCATGGAGATCGGTCGTGCTTCCCTCACCCCAGAAGAACGGCAGCGTCGCTTCGCATCAATCCTTTGCCTGTACTGCGGAGGTGAGAACCACCGTGTATCTACCTGTCCGGCAAAAGCCAGAGCTCACCAGGCGTAGGGGGGATCCGGGTGAGCTCAGCATGTCTTCAACCTCCCATAGCCCGAAAGCCTCTGCTCCAGGTCCGTCTTCAGCTCCCTAACTCCCTCCACACGCTGTCAGCCTTGGTCGACTCTGGGGCTGAGGCCAACATCTTGGACGCTGAGCTTGCCCAACAACTGGGCATAGGGCGCCACCTTCTGCCCTCACCCGTTCCTGCACGAGCTCTGGATGGTCACCCGCTCGGCACAGTAACTCATACCTCAGCCCCTGTAACCATGCTATTGTCTGGAAACCACCAGGAGGCCATCCAGTTCCATCTTCTGCGCTCCCCTGGGCAACCACTCATTCTCGGATATCCGTGGCTACGCCAACATAACCCCCACCTCGACTGGGAAACTGGGATTGTACGGGAGTGGGGAAGAGAATGCCACCGGACCTGCCTAAAAGGAGCGATCTTACCCACCTGTCCCAAACCCACCGAATCCGTCCTGGATCTTTCCAAAGTACCTGCCTGCTACCATGGCTTTCGTGAGGTCTTCAACAAATCCAAAGCCACCTCTCTGCCCCTCATCGACCCTACGACTGCACTATTGACCTCCTTCCGGACACTGCACCTCCAAAGGGCCGTCTGTACTCTTTGTCTGCTCCCGAAAGAAAGGCCATGGAAAATTACATCAATGATTCCCTGGCCGCTGGAATAATCCGTCCATCGTCCTCACCTGCCGGAGCCGGGTTCTTTTTTGTTGGAAAGAAAGATGGATCTCTCTCAGACCCTGCATCGACTACAGGGGATTGAATGACATAACAGTCAAGAACCGATACCCCCTGCCACTTCTGGCATCTGCATTTGAACTACTCCAAGGGGCAACCATCTTCACTAAACTCGACCTCAGGAATGCCTATCATCTGGTACGAATGAGGGAGGGTGATGAGTGGAAAACTGCTTTCAATACCCCTACCGGACACTACGAGTACTTGGTCATGCCATTCGGCCTTACAAATGCCCCAGCAGTGTTTCAAGCCCTTGTCAATGACATCCTCCGGGACATGCTGAATGTCTTTGTATTCGTTTACCTTGACGATATCTTAATATTCTCAAGCTCCACCTCTGAACACGTCCGCCACGTCCAGCTGGTCCTGCGTCGCCTCTTGGAAAACTCACTTTTCGTCAAGGCCGAGAAATGCGAGTTCCACGCCAAATCTGTGTCCTTTCTGGGGTACATTGTGACTGAAGGGAGTATCCGGATGGATCCTTCCAAGGTTTCAGCAGTGAACACCTGGCCGGTACCAGAGAACCGCAAGAAACTGCAACAATTCTTGGGCTTTGCTAACTTTTATCGGAGGTTCATTCGGAATTACAGTAAGGTGGCTTCTCCTCTCACTGCCCTCACCAGCACTAAGACTCTGTATCGGTGGACTCCAGAGGCGGACAAGGCGTTTAAAGCACTCAAAACCCGCTTCATTTCTGCACCCATCCTCCAAATGCCAGACCCTGAGCGGCAGTTTGTGGTGGAGGTGGACGCATCGGATATTGGGGTCGGAGCAGTCCTCTCCCAGCGCGCTGCAGAAGACGGCAAGTTGCACCCCTGTGCTTTCTTTTCCCGTAGACTGACTTCTGCAGAACAAAACTATGACATTGGGAACCGGGAACTGTTAGCCGTGAAACTTGCCCTGGAAGAATGGCGACAATGGCTAGAGAGCACAAGTACTCCATTCCTGGTTTGGACAGACCATAAGAATCTGGAGTACATACGAACTGCCAAAAGGTTGAACTCGCGCCAGTCCCGGTGGTCCCTTTTCTTTACGCGATTCAACTTCACCCTCTCATATCGCCCAGGTTCACGCAATGGGAAACCTGACGCTCTCTCCCAGATGTTCCAGAAAGATGAAGCTCCTATGGAGGAACCAACCCCCGTCCTCCCAAGCTCATGTATCATCGCCGCTCTAACCTGGGATGTAGAGGAACGTGTCAGAGAGGCAATCCGTACCCAGCCAGGTCCTAGTGCTTGCCCAGATGACTGCCTCTTTGTACCAGGTCACCTTAAGTCACAAGTGATCCAGTGGGGCCACGATACTCACCTGGCCTGCCATCCCGGGGTTGAACGTACCTTTCGCCTGCTCTCCCAGCGGTTCTGGTGGCCCTCGATGAGGGCTGATGTCCGGGAATATGTGAAAGCATGCCTCACCTGCAGCCAGAATAAGACCCCCAGTCGCCCACCTGCAGGATTGCTTCAACCCCTGCCGGTGCCCAAGCGCCCGTGGTCACACTTGTCGTTGGACTTTGTCTCTGGTTTGCCCCCATCCGATGGTAACAATGTCATCCTTACCATCGTTGATAGATTCAGTAAGATGGCTCACTTTGTCCCACTCCCCAAGCTACCCTCTGCAAAGGAGACAGCACAAGTAGTCCTGGAGCAGGTATTTAGGATACACGGACTACCCAGGGACATATTGTCAGACAGGGGGCCCCAATTTGCATCTGTCTTTTGGAAGGAATTCTGCCATCTCATCGGGGCCACTGCCAGCCTAACATCCGGCTTCCATCCACAGTCGAATGGGCAGGCGGAGAGATTTAACCAGGAATTGGAGAAGTCTCTCCGCTGCATGGCTTCGCGCAATCCCAGATCCTGGGCTCAGCAGCTCCTGTGGGTAGAATATGCGCATAACTCTCTCCCAAGCTCAGCAACTGGCCTTTCCCCCTTCCACTGCGTGTATGGTTACCAGCCACCGCTGTTCGCCAGTCAAGAAGCAGCTGCATCCTGTCCGTCTGCTCTGGCCCATGTCCGACGTTGGCGCAGAACTTGGTCCAAGGCCCGGACTATCCTCCTCCGGTCAGTGGCCAATTATGCAGCCGGGGCAAATCGTCGGAGGATACCGGCACCTCCGTACCAAGTGGGACAAAAGGTGTGGCTGTCCACTAAGGATCTGCCGCTCCGAGTGGAGTCTCGCAAGTTGGCACCCCGATACGTCGGCCCATTTCAAGTGGAGAAGGTGATCAGCAGGTCTGCCCTTCGACTCAAGCTCCCCGGCTCCATGAAGGTTCACCCTACCTTCCACGTTACCAAACTGAAGCCGGTGCACGAGAGTGACCTGGTCCCCGATGCTCAGCCACCGCCTCCTCACATGATTGAGGGGGGCCCTGTCTACACGGTTGCGCGTCTCCTCCGGTTGCGTCGGCGGGGCAGGGGGATCCAATACCTGGTAGACTGGGAGGGTTACGGCCCGGAAGAAAGGATGTGGGTGCCTGCCAGCAGGATTTTGGATCCGGCTTTGGTTGTGGAGTTTCACCGTCTCCATCCCGACCAGCCCTCCCTTCGGGGGGGGGTCGCCCCAAGGGGGTTGAACGTGGCCCTAACCATCCAGCTGTCCAGCTGGCAAGACCTGTACCTGCACCCGTCCCTGTCCCTGCACCTGTGCTCGCTCCTGGCCGAGACTCTGACCCTGTGCCTGCACCTGCTCCTGGCCCCGACTCCGACCCTGATCTGTCTGTGTCTGATGTCGCCTCCACTGCTGGAGACGTTGAGATGAATGAGTTGCCCTCGGAGGGGGGGGCGATGGATTCTGACGGGTCTGAAGAGTTCTAGCCCTCCTCCGGTTCCCCCTTCCGCCCTCCCTGCCTTGGTGGTTCCATTTTGGGACTTCTGGGGCCGTCCCTAAGGGGGGGGGGTTCTGTCATGAATTCTCTCTGCCTGCCCCATAACAACACAAATTGGTCCTATCTCTTGCTCTCCACTCTGCCTGATTACGTACACCTGTTCCTACTCGGCTCTACTTCACTCTCTGCCTTGCCTAATCACCTTCACCTGTCTCCACTCTGCTCTGCTCCACTTACCCTCGTTAACTCTCCAGCTGCACTGCATTTACCATTAACCTCTCTCTGTATATAAAGCTCCCTGTTTCAGTCATCTCTTGTCAGATCGTCTGCAAGCATCCTCAGAACCCGTCTGCTCCAGCTTACTCTGACTCCTGATCCCGGACCCGCTTTTGATCTTCGACTCTCCGACTGCTCACCATCCCCGGTAAATCGACCAGCCTTCTGTCATACGTATACGGTTTTGGATATCCCCTGCATTGTACTGCTGCTCCTCTTCACCTGCTCTGTTGTGTGTGTTTCCCCCAGGACTCCCCGGACTCTCCAGCTCTCGGCATCGCTGCTCCACTCCCGGGGACACACACACACAGACAACCCGGAACCCCTGGTACCACGGTGACCCTGAAACCCTGACCCTCGTAACCCAGGTGACCTTGCACTCCTATTAACCCCTTGTGACCCTGCAATTCTGACAACTCTGGTGAACCCCGAACCCTGAGACCCCCTGGAACCCCTGGACACTCATTCCTTCATTCCCAACTCCCCTTTTCCCTAATCAATAAAAGCCCTTCTGGGGTTCGTGACAAACGCATCTGGTTCTCCTGTCTCGTACATTACAGGAAGAGGTTCTAGGAGAATATAGGAGTGCTGGGAGGGAAGACGGTTATTAAGTCTTAATCTGTTGCTATCTGTCAGAAGGCACATTTGTGCACTTCCGGCACTATGAGTCAGTGCGTAATTGATATTACATATGCACTGAAACCTGAGCACTGAAGTGCACAACTGCACCATCTGAGACACAGCATATAACCTATGGCTCCATTGATTTCATAGTTGAGAATTTTGTGTCTTATCAGCAAAGAGAAAGGACCCCCTGATGGGCCCACCAGTAGGCCTACAAAAAGGCCATAAAAACTGGTCATCATTTTTGAATTATTATAGCCGTTGTTATTGGATCTGTTTAATTATCTTTTTATGGATTATCACGGATTATCTATGAGTTATGATGTTCCACATTCTGTAAAATATCTTAAAAACGAAAAGAAAGAAGTTGTTGTAAGTAGGGTATCAAAGTAATTGAAACAACTTACTCAGTCTGAGTGTTGTTCCATTTCCAAAGAGTATGTGTCCACTGGTAGCTATGGCGCAGTAGTAAGTTCCAGCATCAGTGATGTCGACGTCCTTCTTTGAGAGAGTGTAGACACAGCGGCCCTCACACTGACCACTGCTGCTCTTGTTGATGTAAATGAGGCCTGGATGGGAAGCTCCTGAAGCAGGTCGGAACCAGAACACACTGAGCTCTTCTGTTCTGCTCTCAGTCAGCACCACACACTCCAGTGGGGAAGCTGGACCTGATACTGGCTCTTGGACCACTTTTGTAATGGAGCGGTTTATCTCTGAAATTATTTGACATTTACACATACAGTATGAGGTCACAATTAAATAACATGAGCTTCTACCTGTGTGAGAATATGTATGATGTGATTTTAAAAAAAAAACCTTTCACAATCAAATATGTTCCACTTCCTACTGGTGCGTTTTGCATGGATGTAACACCGCAGTAGTACGATCCTTCATCAGATGGTCTAATGTTGGCTATAGATAGATGGAATATTTCAGAATGTCTGCTCAGATTGAAACGCTTGTCCAGGAATTCTTCATATAGATTGGACCAAAATCTGTGAGATATTCCAACAAACTGCCCTGTTTGTCCAATGGTTTGTTTGATCCAAATAACAGCTTTCTCTGCACTTTGAGGGATAAAACAATCCAGAGTCACATTAGTGCCAATTTTGGCCATTTGAATGGTGAGATGATGAGAATCAAAGGCAGTTTGCACTCGACAAAAAAAGGATAATAATGGGATATTGTTTAACAATAGAATATAAATTTCACAGTAAGTTGTGCTGTGGGCATTGAGATAATATCTGTACTTACCCATCATAGTCCATATAACCATGAACATACTGAGCATGAACATTCTGAACCACCTGTGAGACTGAAGCATGAGTTTGTGACGGGTGTTTAAATATACACAGTGGTTTGATGACTTTTCAAGTTGATGACAAATGTGACCACACAGACACACACAGACACACATACACACAGACACATAGATACAGACACAGACAGACAGACAGACAGACAGACAGACAGACAGACAGACAGACAGACAGACACACACACACACACACACACACACACACACACACACACACACACACACACACACACACACACTGTGTGTGATACTGGCGGCGGCGGCGCACGTAGGTTGCAGCAGCCCCTTGCTTTCCCAACTTTCAGTGTTTATTTGTGTTAAAATGTGTCTTTCGAAATGTCTATCGTCGGAAAATATGTCGGAACGCACGTACAGTCGGCAACAGCTGTTGCAGATAAGAATGGACAACTTAAGCAATGTATTGGATGTACCAATGAAGACTCTGGAAGAACTAGGAATTCTCCGGCGGCATAGGACTACATCGGACCCGTCTGCCTCGCTATGCCGACACAGAAAAAGATGCTCAAGAATTAGGAAAAGGGGCAAACGAGGTGGCGTCGAGACACGGCTTGCAGCCAACCCAACTCGTCCAGCAATACCATCAATTCTCTTGGCAAACGTCAGATCTCTGGACAATAAGATGGATGACATACGGCTACTAAGATCAGCGAACAAAACCGTGAGGAACTGCTGCGTTACGGTGTTCACCGAATCATGGCTGAACGACGGCATACCCGATTCGGCTTTACAACTGGAACAACTAACGTGCCACCGAGCGGACAGAGCCCTTGCAGAGAGAAAAAACGAGGGGGAGGAATATGTGTCTACACACATGATGCTTGGTGCAATAATGCTACGGTAGTACAGAGGCACTGCTCTCCACGAGTGGAGTTCATGATCATCAAGTGCCGACCCTTTTATTTACCCAGAGAAATATCCGCTATCCTATTAGTCGCCGTCTACCTCCCACCCAGCAACAACAATGGCGTCAAAAGCGAGGCACTGAACGAGCTGCATCGGGGCATCAGCGAACAACAAGATGCACACCCAGATGCCTTCACAGTGGTACTGGGAGATTTCAACCACGGAAATCTCAAAACAGTACTTCCAAAATTTCATCAACATGTCAACTTCCCAACAAGAGAACAAAACACCCTGGACCTCGTTTACACAAATCAGAAGAGAGCATACAAGGCAAAGCCCATCCCCCACATTGGATCATCAGACCACACAACAATTCTGCTTCTGCCAGCTTACAGACAAAAGGCAAAACTCACCAAACCAGTTCAGAAGGAGGTGAGAAAATGGCCTGAGGGAGCCATCTCACGACTTCAGGACTGCTTTGAAACCACAGACTGGGACATTTTCAAAACAACTGCCACCCACAGCAATCACATTGACATTGAGGAGTACACAGACACCGTGACCTCCTACATCACAAAATGCATCGATGATGTTACAGAAATAAAACACATCACTACCAGGGCCAACCAGAAGCCATGGTTCACAGGAGACGTTCACCGACTGCTGAGGGCCAGAGACAAAGCCTTCAGAGCAGGAGACGTAGCTGGCCTAAAGACAGCAAGGGCTAACCTGTCCCAGGGCATCAGGAAAGCAAAAAAGGAATACTCAGACAAAATAACAACACACTTCAAAGACAGCAGAGATGCACAGAGCCTGTGGCAGGGCATACAGGCCATCACGGACTATAAGCCTGCACCACGAAGCTGTGACAACAACACCTCTCTGCTAAACGACCTGAACAGTTTCTTTGCCCGCTTTGAAGCACAAAATGACACTCACCCACAGAAAACTCCCCCTCCCCCCCATGATCAACCCCTTTACCTGTCCTCTGCCAGTGTTAAGAGGACACTGGCCACCATCAACCCACGCAAAGCAGCTGGCCCAGACAACATACCAGGCCGAGTGTTGAAGGATTGTGCAGAAGAGCTGAAGGATGTCTTCACAGACATCTTTAACATCTCTCTGGAGCAAGCAGTCATCCCATCACTTTTCAAAGCTGCTACCATCATACCTGTGCCGAAGAAATCATCACCATCATGCTTCAATGACTACCGTCCTGTAGCACTGACGCCCATAATCATGAAGTGCTTCGAACGGCTAGTCCTGTCACACATCAAAGCCACCCTACCCCCCACCCTAGACCCCTACCAGTTCGCATACCGAGCCAAGCGATCCACGGAGGATGCAATTTGCTCTGCCCTCCATCCAGCCCTCACCCACTTGGACAATAAAGACTCATATGTGAGAATGCTGTTCATTGACTTCAGTTCAGCATTCAATACCATAATACCACAACAACTCATCAGAAAACTGGACAAACTAGGTTTCAGCACCTCCCTCTGCAACTGGCTGCTGGACTTCCTGATGCAAAGACCACAAGCAGTACGGGTAGGGAACAACACCTCGAGCACCCTGACCCTGAGCACGGGGGCTCCGCAAGGTTGTGTTCTCAGCCCCCTGCTGTTCACGCTGCTGACACACGACTGCACAACGACCCACAGCACTAACCATCTAGTGAAGTTTGCGGATGATACAACACTGGTGGGCCTCATCACCAAGGGCGATGAGACTCACTACAGAGAAGAAGTAGACCTGCTGGCCAGATGGTGCAAAGACAACAACCTCCTGCTGAATGTCAACAAGACCAAGGAGATTGTTGTCAACTTCCAAAGGGTCCAAAAACAACTGCCACCACTGACCATCGACGGCGATGCTGTGGAGAGAGTGAGCAGCACCAAGTTCCTTGGAGTGCACATCAGCGACGACCTCTCTTGGACCACCAACACTACATCACTGGCGAAGAAGGCCCATCAGCGTCTCTACTTCCTGCGCAAACTAAAGAAGGCAAGTGCTACACCCTCCATCATGACAACATTCTACAGAGGAACCATAGAGAGCGTCGTGTCCAACTGCATCACAGTGTGGGGAGGAAGCTGCACGGAGAAAAACAGGAAGACACTCCAGCGTGTTGTGAACACAGCGAAGAAGATCATTGGAGTACCACTCCCCTCCCTGCAGGACATTTACACCACACGCCTCACCTGAAAAGCACTGATGATCATCAAAGACACAAGCCACCCTGCACACAAACTGCTCAGCCTCCTGCCCTCTGGAAAGAGGTACAGGCGCCTCCGTTCCCGTACCACCAGGCTGGCGAGCAGCACAATGCACCAAGCGATCAAGATGCTGAACACTCAACCCACTCTCCCTCCACTGTCAGCCTCTAGCCAGCAAGGCCACTGACAACCCCCCCCCCATCCCCCCACCACCATATCTGCGACTGAACATTCCACCTGCACTACTATACTCGTGACTGAACTTTCAACCTGCACTAACTCAAAACATGCACACACACACACACACACACACACACACACACACACACACACACACACACCACACACACACACACACACACACACACACACACACACACACACACACACACCACACACACACACACAAGCACACTGCACTTTCTGCACTAAACCCAAACATACACACACTGACACACACACACACACACACACACACACACACACACACACACACACACACACACACACACACACACACACACACACACACACAGACACACGAACACACACACAAGACGCACACCGCACCTTCTACCTGCACTAAACACATACACACACATACACACACACACACACACACACACACACACACACACACACACACACACACACACACACACACACACTGCTGTTGGTGTACTTGACAGACCTTTTTTAATATTTATTTTCTTCAAAATGCTACTATTACCATGTCAGAACGCTATAAAGGACTTTTTTTAGGAAAAGCACAAAAGCACAACAGATACCTCTTAATGTATGTCCTCTACAAGTCTTCTGTTGTCCAGTCTTGCACTTTAAATGTCTGTATGAGCACTGTCTATGTCCATACTGTCTTAAGTCCATGTATAAGTACTGTCTATGTCTATACTGTCTATGTCCTTACCTAGATTAGTCTATGTCTAATGGGAAAGCAAGAAATGTAATTTCAAATTCTTTGTATGACCAGTGCATGTAAAGAAATTGACAATACAACCTACTTGACTTGACTTGACTTGACTTGACACACACACACACACACACACACACACACACACACACACACACACACACACACACACACACACACACACACACACACACACACACACACACGCGACATACAAAGAAATGCCCCTTAAAGGGGAAACCACATTGTAGTAATCAGATGTGCTGTAGATCTATGTTTCCTGTGATCTGATGAATGACATGTGATAAAATGTGATAATATGCTTTTCTGGGATATCTGGCCTTGTCATTCATAGAGAATACTGTAGAAGCATGCTCTCTCAGAGTGTTACTTGTGGACAGAGCCGCTAACAGCTTTGGCTGGGCCCGGGACAAAGACCTCTGAAAGGGCCCAAAACTCAATCAATACAATGTAATTGGGATCCAATTCTGGGCCCCCTCTCTCCTTGGGCCCGGGACAAGTGACCCCTTTTCCCCCCCTGTTGGCTTTCCTGCTTGTAGACACTCATATTCAATCCAAACCTCATGATTAGTTGTGTGCAGTGAAATGTCAGTGGTTAGTCAGAAGTAACTTCTGTAACTACTGTAACTAAGTAACTAAAGTAGCTTCTAGAGATGTATTCATGCCAATGAAAAACATCAGAACTTGTTAGTATGAATGATCAATTTGATGTGTGTGATGTTATCAAGTGTCCTCAATTTACGTGTACAGGTACAGTATTTACACATGCTTTAGCGTAAGTACAGCAATGTTAATAACTAAAATTCCAAAACAGGGTGAAAAATGTAATTGACCAATTAAAGCCAGTTAGCCTATCTAGTGTCTGGAATCTGATTGTACCTAACACATTGACCAATCCTGAAACACAGAGTAACTAGGGCCTAACAGAACAGTTGATGGAGCTGTATAGATTGTGCCTGGTCTAGTCATCCTGACACAAGGACGACACATACAGTAAGTAACGGATTGTCATTGAGTCAGGAACTTGATGCGAGGACTGTGTGCGTGTATTCCAGTGTGCCACATACTGTACATTTGCCATGCTATAGCAGAGTGCAGTCCAATAAAATGCTTCACAGACATAGGGTAGACATGGCCGCCGCACTGCTCCTTTTCGGGCGCCATTGGGCCTTCCCCCCAATTTCATTGTGCGCATCGTGCAGTGTGCACTTGTGTGCTGTGGAGTGCTGTATCACAATGACAATGGGAGTCAGAGTTTGGAGTTTCTCTGTTGGGCTTTCACTTTCATATAGAGATAGCTTTGCTACACGCTAACTGTTTATAAGCATAGAAACAAAAGCAGGCTACATCATATAAAGACACCCAAACATCTGTTTATGTAATTAAACCCACCCCGAGGCTACACATGGTGCAGAGAGATTGTTATAAGGAGTAGAAGTCCACACTGTAGCTCGTCTTTGACGGTTTATTCAGGTCATACCATGTTTTGACCCAACAGGGTCTTCATCAGGCATGTGATAGTGGGTAGGAGATGTCATTGTAAATCGTCTCAATGAAGCCAATTGATTAATTGAAAGTCAGGTTATTAGCTATTGTTCTGATAACATGGATAGGCGACAAAACTTATGTCACAGTGCTCAGTGATAAGTGTTCAGAGGCGTACAGCTGCATAAACAGCATCTGGTGGTGGCTCCCTCCTGGTTCTCCTGCCCCTGCTCTCCTTCTTAGAGAAGCTCAGGGCTGCATAGCTCACCCCATCACCAGACTCAGCCTGTGGGAGGAAGAGGGATGCATATTAAATTGTAAACTAATATTGCTGTACCCAAAGTGAACATTTTCTATTGCTAAGTATTTACAAGTTGTTTTGCATGTATAATGAACACTATAGTAAAACACTTAGATTGCATATACATCGTGCCGTTTCACTCATCCACATCACACATTACAAAGTTAATGAAAAGGGCAATAACTCAACAGTGTCCATGAGTGTGCGTGCAATTCTGAAGTGTTAATGGAACAGTCATGTATATGTTCAAGGCATTCTTCCCACACATACTGAGGTATTTGAGTTCCAAGCTCCTATTCCCATTTGTCTTTTAGGGCATCCGCTTTGGTCAGCTCAGCAATGTGCCATACAGTTGAGAGATAATGGAGTGTGACCTGGCAACATTTTAATGGAGATCTCCAAAGCATTGGGTGTTACCGTTTCAAAATCCGGGAGATGTGTTTTGACATAGTTCCTCCATTACACATTATTTGATAAATAAAGTAAGAATCGACTTTTCTCTCCAGGAGATCAATAAAAAACAGAAAAACAAACAAATGGAACACAGCCATAAAAAGTTTCTGATGATTACTTTTTTACCACAACATAGGATGTAATTCATATAATTTGAATATAAATAATTAAAAAAAACACCTACTTGAGTACTTTGACGGGCATCAGTGCTGTTGTCTGTAACATGCGGCAAGTCTTCTGCTGTCCAACAAGACACAAAGTCAGAACACTACACTCATCAAATATGGTTGATATGTTAATATAAGGAAATATCACACTTACTCTTGCACACTCTACCCCTGCAGATCATCCAAGCCAGACAGCAGGCCAGTACAACACAGCTGCAGCCCAAAGCCCCAACCAGACCAACCAGCACAGTGTTCACTGGCTCAGCTGTAAAGCAATAGGACAGTTAGTAATAGTGTCGACAACATACAGTACATCACCTCCAATCGCCTTAGTTTACCCTCAATGTAGTGCCTCAAGTCCTCACTGTCCTTTCAATCTCATGATTTGCCATATCGGGGTATGTTTGATCCCTTAGGTTGTACTTAGCAGCACTGTACTGGATCATTGCTGTATCTACTCTTAATGTATACTGCATATTATGGAACTGTGTCAAAACTAACATGTTATCCACATAATTCGTGTGACTGACTCCAGTTTAATGGTAGCCTATACATGCATGTAAAAGCAATTTTAAAAGCGTGCTTTGTTGCAGGATGAGTGAAGCACGCTAAATGTGCCTCAATAGGTCAAACAGACTTGACATTGGGTAGGTCTACTCAACCATAGTATACATTTCAGAACAGTCTGTCAAGACATATTGAGTATTTCAAGTGAAACTAATTATTTGGATAGAAAAGAGCATCTCTCATTATCTGCATCTAGCATTAGAGAAGAGAATGTTGATTGGCTTAAAGGAACAGTGCAACTGTTTTAAAATGTGCTCATTTGCACCGCCTTTTTAGAGGTAAATAATTAGGTTTTACCTTTCTCCTGTTCTTCCAGCTTTTCTCTGATTCTGGTGACTGTATTATCTTAGTTGGCTATGCGTTATTGAACTGAATTGGTACCATCCGGTTTAATGATACGTCGTAAAAAATATCACCAGATTCAGAGAACGGCTGGAAGAAGAATAGGGTAAACTCACTGACATGTACAGTATACGTCATTCAGGACGATGGTAAAACTCAAATATTTAAATTAAGGTGAGGTTCAAGTTTAACATATTTCCAAAATTGTTGGATTATTCAAATGTGAGTGTATGTTTTCCCTTCATTCTAAAAGCCATCAATCAGATCTCCTTTTTTGAACTTTTGTAACATCTTTAAGCCTGTCTTTCTTTGTTAACAGGGTGGCAAGGTATACTTCAAACTTTTAACTTCAATTCATTTTTATATCTATATTACAGTATAATGGTTTTTGTTTCAGACTAGGCTTGTCAAAGTCAAAAGAAAAGCTGAAGTCTCACCAAGTTCCAAAGTCAACATCGTTCAAGAAAGAATATTCTTTAAAAATTATCATATCAGTTAACTTAACTTAGTGTGAATAGTTTTACTTTGTCCCGTCTTATTCAACTTTTGCAGCATTTTACTGGCCCTGTCCCAACTTTTTTGAAGCCCAACATGTTTCAAATTTCTAATGAGCATATACTGTACATGTATTTTCCCCAAAACAAAATAATTTTGTTTGGTGTTAACCATGTATATGCTGTCTGTGCTCAATTATTCATTTGATGTATGGACTGAATTTTGAATTTGATAATAATTGTTTTATTCATAATTTACCAAGTTTCCCATTTTTTCTGATTCAGGTTTGTACCATGAATTTGCAATTCTCTGTATGACTTTCGTTAATGTCTTAAAAGTGACAAGAAACAAACAATAAAATGTCAAATAAGTAGATGCAACCTACGGAGTCTGAGTATTGTTCCATTCCCAAAGAGTATGTGTCCACTGGTAGCTATGGCACAGTAGTAAGTTCCAGCATCAGTGATGTCGACGTCCTTCTTTGAGAGAGTGTAGACACAGCGGCCCTCACACTGACCACTGCTGCTCTTGTTGATGTAAATGAGGCCTGGATGGGAAGCTCCTGAAGCAGGTCGGAACCAGAACACACTGAGCTCTTCTGTTCTGCTCTCAGTCAGCACCACACACTCCAGTGTCTCTGAACCTCCTGGAGAAACCGGGCCTGATACTGGGTCTTGGATCACTTTTGTAATGGAGCGGTTTATGTGATTTTCATCTGAAATTATTTCACACACAGATTTAAGTATTCATCTTTAGTATTCCTACATAATAATTTGATAAGGTAATGCAAAGAAATCATGGATAAATCTTCACCTGTCACGCTCAGATATGTGTCATCTCCAAACTGTAGATTAAAAAAATCAATTTTACCGCAGAAGTAAGATCCTTCATCAGATGTCAAAACATTTTCAATTGACAGACTGAATTTTCCATTACTTAAGTGGAAACGAGCTGTGTTGAATTCACCAGACAATGTGGGAGGTGGATATCCAGGATATAATCCTACTATCTGTATGCTTTGTCCTATTTCTTTCTTGAACCATGCTAAGCGCTCAGTCCTGGTAAAGATAAGACACTCGAAAGTCACTCCAGACTTTTCCGTTTGTATAGGCTGAAAAACATTCACAGTTTGCACTGGACCTGGAAGAGGAGATGGAAATGTTTAACCCATTAATACACAGCTTTATAAATGTACCAAGTCGTAGTACATTACTAAAGGCCCTGTGTTATGTAGTACAATGGTACTTAACCTTTCAATGACTATTACAGAATGCCACTGGATGTACGGTGTGCAGTAGCCCCTTAATGCACAAAATACCTCCAGTGGCACGCTGTAATAGACGTTAAAAAGTTAGCTACCATTGTATTACAATACTATGACATAACACAGGGCCTTTAGTAATGCACTACGTCTTGGTCATTGCCATTCTGGTAACAGCAAATTTATAACGGGTCTTAACGGGTTAAGGGGCTACATATGTATTTTGTAATTATTAAAGCATGAACATGAGAATGACATCCTAGATTAGTTAAGATATGTCTTACTTACCCACCAACACAATCCACATACAGGTACATAGCAATCCACGCAACATGTTGACATGAGATGCTTCATGTCATGAGAAACATTTCACTGTGGAGTATGTGATGGGTGACAAGCGCTTAAATACAGAGGGTGGGCTGCAGGTTGATGAGAAAACCAGGGCATACATATTCACCGATGGAAAAAGCCACTATAGAGACATTCACAGCTTCAAAGAGAATCAACCACATAACTTCCTCTAACAGTGACATGTACACCTTTTTGGTGCATATACCTACGTAGGGTACATAAAACACAACCCATTTAGTGTTTGCTAATGGTTGTTACAGTAACACTGAATTCCTTAGAAGGACCTATTTTAACATCTTTCAAGAGCAAACACTTTAAATGTCACTCAAAATGAAGAATTATTCTAATGTGAGCCTTGAAATACAAAGAGCAGTATGTGTTCAGGACATGACACAGATATTCTAAGTTCAGGAAAGGACGTTTTTACAAAGACATGACATGAAATTATTGTGGTTATAGTTATGGTTTTGCTATTGAAGATTACTATACCGTTACATAATTATTAAAGTGACAGTGTACTGTTAAGAAGTGCATTTTAGGAAGTAGACAGCACACTAATACGTCCACACCACATGAGGGCGCTGCCTGACCTTTGAGTCCCTGGGCCTACTCAAGGGTCAAGGGTCAGATGTAGAAGGAGAGTCACTTGAGGCAGACCCCGGTGGCGATATTTTTTTACCACTAAGGCGGCACCACAAATAGCTAAACTCGACTTCTGATTGGTTGAGCTTCAAGGATTGGGGGATTGTTTAGACCCAGCTGCAGATTGCTGCGTTGTTATAGCCACTCTCAGATAGTTCCAGGAGAAGGCTATCTATTGAGACCGCTCAAAGGCAGTATGATCCCAGCAACCTAGCATACAGCAAACTCCTGTCTTGCTTCTTACACTGCAGTGTCTATGTGGCTTAATTACTATTGCTTTGCTCACAGACAACATTTAAAGAGTAAGTAAATGTCATTCTATTCATCCAAGAAGTGATTTAATATACCCTTGTGACATTACACAACATACAGCTAGCTTCAAACATCGAGGAGGAACTTATTTGAATTAAATAATTGCAAAATAATTGCATTTTTTGACATCCATCTATGATAGCGACAATATTTATAGACCTCAAGGGTCATTAAATTAAGTAACTTTTCACATTACAAGCCTGACGAGTGTCCGCCATGTTTTACTGATTTTTTTTCTTGCTGCTTAGCGGTGACATTGTTGATGACGTTTGAAGCTCAACCAATCAGAAGCCAAGTGTGGCTATCTGTGGCAACACCATAGTGGGAAAAATATCACAACCTGGTTAACAGGTGAGTAGCCGGCACGTCCTCGCATGCTGGAGCCATGGTGGCCAGCGTCTGAGCTACCCTGCTCAAAGTGTGCGCAGATGTATGGACCATGAACTTGTTTGGCCCTTTGTGTATACTGTGGAACTTAGGATTTTTAGGAACTTTAGGATGCTCTGGGGGTTTCCCCTCACAACCATGAACGCTGGAGCAGAGCCTGTGGTGGAGCACTCAGGACAGAGCTGGCCATCAAAGAAGACCTGTGCTTGACATAGTCACTGGGCTCAAAAGGTAAGCTTAGTTGACCGCTGTACAATGCATCCATACATTAGTCTAACACATGCCAAACTGACACATCAAATAGACACATCTTTAGTGTAAGGAAAGTTTAGTGTAAGTTATAGCTATTGCCATCTATACATTAAGGAATCCTTTGTGATAAATATTTTAATACTGATCTTTTACTTTTTAAATGGTTGGCCAGTGGAACAATGAATAATAAACCACATGTTTCGAAATGTACATGTTTACAACATGTTAATAGGCTATATGAACTTTTTGACCTCAAATGTCTAATGGGGATATAGCATGATGGCTACCAGGGAGATAACATTTCAGAACCCAGGACAGCGGCCTCACCTGACACACCAGGGTTGAGTTTTTCAAACTACTTCTAGTGTCAGCCTTGGCGAGAAGGCGAAATACATGTGTTTCAAGAAACCCTCCATAAGTAGTTACATTTTGACTACTTTCTACTTCTTCTTCTACTTTCCAACCTACTTTTTCCTGAGTACGATGTGTGACTATACACACACTGCTCTCTCTCTCACACAGTAGTGTAGCAGAGTATATCCACTTCAAAATTTCAGGGATTTCNGTATACTCACTNAAAATTGATTGATTCATTATTTACAATAGCACAAATATATACAGTATACCCACTTCAAAAAAATCTCAAATATACAGTATACCCACCATAAAAAAGTAGAATACACCACTGCTCTCACACACATACACACATACACACACACACATAAAAATACACATACACATACACGCCCTCGCCCACGCCCGCCAACACACACACACACACACACACACACACACACACACACACACACACACACCACACACACTTACACCACACACACACCACACACACACACCACACATGCACACACACACACACACACACACACACACACACACACACACACACACACACACACACACACACACACACACACACACACACACACACACACACACACGTGTGCAAATATCATCCAAATACTAGGTTTTGAGATACATGAGTTAGCTACTACTGCAGTCTGTACTCATGAAATAACAAGTGTGTGTGTGTGTGTGTGTGTGTGTGTGTGTGTGTGTGTGTGTGTGTGTGTGTGTGTGTGTGTGTGTGTGTGTGTGTGTGTGTGTGTGTGTGTGTGTGTGTTATTGGGTGAAATCCCTATCCTACAAGTCATTGTAGTTGCCATTTTGGCAAAATTTCTGACCTCTATTGAAGACTAATCACCTCATAACCATCATACCCTTCTCCCCTACACTTAGGCCTAGCAGCTCGACCAATCGGTGAGAGGATGCCCACCTCATTGGCATACAGAGACAATAATGAATACAGAAATAAATGCAGCCATAAATGTTAATGTACCGTAGGAGAAAGAAATGTAAAAGGCGTGAGAATAATACATTAATTAAAACTTAATTAATACAGGAAACATGAAACAGCATACGGGAAATAGCATGGTAAAAATGATGAAATAAACAGAAAAATAAAAGGAGATGTATTAATTTGGGAATTAATGTAAGCCTATGTAAATAAATGTAACAGTAAATAAAAATATATGCACATAACTGCATGATATATTTTTTCTAATGCTTTTCTTTGGTGCATTTTTAGTCATTGTATTTATTTATGGCACATTTTTACTCATGTTTTTATTTTAAATAATGTCAATTTTGGCCTTCCATAGCTGTACAAGTATGCATTTGTAAGAGCAATAGAGGAAGAAGCATGCATTCATTAGAATGATTCAGCACCATGGATAGAGACCCTGGCAGTTGCGCTGTCATTTCAGTGGCATATGCCTAGAATGACTATTTATGTTTAACTGGTTCATAACAGTTATGTTAGCTTATGATGGTGTGTGTGTGTGTGTGTGTGTGTGTGTGTGTGTGTGTGTGTGTGTGTGTGTGTGTGTGTGTGTGTGTGTGTGTGTGTGTGTGTGTGTGTGTGTGTGTGTGTGTGTGTGTGTGTGTGTGTGTGTGTGTGTGTGTTCCCTTTGTGCAGAACTAATGTTATAACCTTACTCTCAACAAAAAGGTAATGACCAAGGGTTAGTTTTACTTAAGGCTCTCAGTAATGTCATACTTGTCATAATGTCATGTTCCTATGATGGGAGTTCACTGTTTTTAGTTGGGAGTGAACGGGCCTGCTAGTGGGCCCGTTTGGACAAAGAGGTTACGGGCTGGGGAGTGGTGGTCTGTGTGAAGTTTCCATAGCATTGCGACCTAGTAATGTAGATACTGAGCCTACTGGTGGATGGAAAGTTTTAGTGTGTGTGTGGTTTAAAAGTGTGACCTTGAAATGTCGAAGGCTCTGTGCACCTCAGTCACCAATACCCCTCCCTCATCATCCCCTTATGTGTTCTTTTGCAGCCGGGAGCTTAAGGGAGCACTTGACAGCATGCTTCCAATAGTAGCCTATGCAAAATAAAATGTGATCATGTACACATGCACATATACCACAGGCACTCACAGCAGGTAATTGTGCACACATGTACGGTACACACACACACTCAGTCAAGGAAGGGCTATTTAAACTGTCTGGTTTTATGAAACCTCTGCGGTCAAGCGGTAGGTCAACAGACATGGGTGGGATGCAGAGCAACAAGCATCCTATACATGCAATGTTGCTGTGTGTGTGTGTGTGTGTGTGTGTGTGTGTGTGTGTGTGTGTGTGTGTGTGTGTGTGTGTGTGTGTGTGTGTGTGTGTGTGTGTGTATGTGTGTGTGTGTGTGTGTGTGTGTGTGTGTGTGTGTGTGTGTGTGTGTGTAGTGTGTGAACCACCCCCCCCCCCCCCCCCCCCCCCCCCCCACACACACACACACACACAGATACACAGAGAAAGAAAATAAGATATGGGCATGATACAGATACACACATTACACACATTCAAGATCTCAAATAGGACAAAGTACACAGTTTCCTGTCACAATGCCATGTGCTCTTTATTATTTTCAAGTGAAAACACTAAAATACGATCCATTTGGATGCTTTCAGATATGTCTCACATAGCACAGACTTTCTCCCAGGAGGACCTATTCAATTTAACCGTTTTTTTTTTTTTTTTTTTGTGTCAAACCCTTTGTTTGTCTGTAGTGAGTTTAAATATTGGTCTGACAGGAATCAGCAATATCTGGCTTGGGTCAGCAATTCTTATCAGGCTACCACTGTGACACCTTCAAAAACAGTGTTTTTATACAAACAACAAAATAATGAAGTACTTTTCTTTACATCTATTCAGCACCACAGACAGCTCAGTTGCTATGTACAATAGGACATTTTACACCCAGTAACATTTACAAGTCAGCACATGTGGTACGTTGTACATGGTACATGAACTATTACAAAAATACATCTCATCAATATTAGCATTAAAATGCATTCAAATGGAACCATTTGGATTAAACTGGATTACTTATCACATTAGATGACATACAGTGCTATATTTACACCCTCAGGAGTTGTATCTTTATACACAACATTTTGTTAGAATCTTTGCTGGTCACAAACATTGAATACACTTCAGGGAGCACATAAATCCTTTAGTTGTTAGAGATGCTTTACATCAGAGTAAATAACTTCAGGTTGCACTGTGTTCTTCTCTCTTCTCTCCTTTTTCTTTTTGGGAAAACGTAGATCACTGTAGTTTTTAGTATCGTTGTCCTGTCAATTCAAACATGTAAGATTTATTCTTAGATACATTAATTTAAAAACTAAAAAACAACATTGAAAAATATTGTACAATATTATTATAAAATGATAATTAATTTGTAATACGCTTCAAACAGCTTTAATGTTGTTGCACACATGGCCTTCTAGGAGAAGTTATTGCTTTGGAGTTTCCCACAAACTCCCTTCTCTTGATACTTAAGCCCTAAACATGAAATTACATTCTATTTAAGTCCCATTATAGGCAAAGTCAATTCATGCTATTTAAAGAAACCCAGTTATGTACTTCACAACATTGTTTTTACCTGGCATTCCTCCACTGCAGAGCTATTTAGCTGCATGTGATTTGAAGCTCTCTCTGACAAACACAAGCAAATACAAACACATTCAAGTATTAATTTGATGGTGAGGTACAGTACATGCAAAGGATGTGAATAGAGTAAATAATGTATATTGTCTACTACATAGTCTACAGAAATGCTGAAAAGAATTGATTACCTTTGCAGCGTACACACTCAGCTCTCTTGAATTGGGAAGCGATGAGACATGCCATGACAGCGGCACAAGCGCACAACACCACTCCCAAACCAGCGACTACAGACACCATCCAGCTCTCTGAAAGACAAATCAAATATAAAGAATACATGATGTTTTTTAAAAAAAATATTATTATTTTACAAGAACAGATAAGAAACCAGTGGTAAAGAGAGATGGGACAGGGTTGGGAAAGTTGACTAAGTTTGGACTCGACCCTTGGAGCTCATGTGTATACAGCCTATACAGAGTATGGTCAGGTGCATTAGTGTGCTGCACCAGCGCTGTCCATACAATATTAAAATAGTAGGCACTACAATAAAATTACTATTATTATTATTATTATTAATAGTATTATTATTATTATTATTATTATTATTATTATTATTATTATTATTATTAATAATACTAATAGTACTAGGCCTACTACTACTAACAATAATAATAACAAAAAAATACACCCTGCTAGAAATGTCCACTTCTGTGATGCTATTGTCACAAAGCTGACATCAATGTGTCTGTATGTCTAATAGTTGTGTATCCTTCACAAACACAACTAGGTCTGGTGAGAATGGCATAAAATGATGCTTCAAAACATTATAATTAATGGAACATTTTCTTGTGCAAATCGTATCTACTCTTCATATTAGTTTCTTTCCATAAGTGTGTGGTTTTGTTTTCTTTACATTTTCAGAAAAGGCTGATTCTTTGTATGAAAATTCAGTAAAGTTTATTTAAAGTACTTACCTGATTTATTTGCCGCCATGTCACAAGAAGTGATGTTTTCACTACCATTAGACTTGGATTTAGGATCTGTAACAGCACAGCAATGAGTAATAATGAGGGGGCATCGGACATTATGTATATGCTGCACTGGAATTAAAGGAGAAGTCCACTTTTTTGAACATTAAGGCCATTTTCTGAGTGGTCTGCAATGTTTTAGATTCCCCCTCGCCGTTTATGTCACGTTTGCTGCAGTCTCTGTTATTTGGCTGATTTGGATTTGATCTCAACCAGCTTTAGAATGGCCGTCTATGGGCACCTGCAACTCTGTTCTTAAAATCACCTTAAACATTTGTTTTCGAAAGTCTACAACTCACAAAGTGGTTAGGGGTGTTCACTAGCAGTCCCTATCAAGTTTCAAGACAGAATATGGCTTCTGTCATTTTTTATTTGCCATTTTGTGAAAGTGAAAGTGAAAGTGAAACTTAATTTACA
>NC_085878.1:19807587-19867587 GCF_034702125.1 Engraulis encrasicolus
TGTGTGTGTGTGTGTACGTGTGTGTACGTGCGTGTGTATGTGATAAATAATTTGGGGCTGCTTTTAGTTATATTAGAGTGTCGATGAAAGTCAATGAGAGTACTAAGCTTCAGCATTTCACAGCCACAGTAGACCTACATGTGTGCGTTATGTTGCTCCATCTCCAAACAGTATGTGCCCACATGTGTGGTAGCTATGGCACAGTAGTAACTTCCAGCATCAGTGATGTTGAAGCCCTTCTTTGAGAGTTTTATATGGATTTGATTCCAATGTTTCAGCACCATGGAGAGAGGCCATGACAACTGGATATGATAAACATGTTACTAAGCTGTTTATACACTTTTATTTCTCACTCCTCACCCTCTGTCTCTCTCTCCCCTACCTCTTGTATTCTCACTGGGAAAAACACAGCCATTGAGATCAACAGAGATGTTTGCGATGACACCGTTAGTTGTTAAGCAGACCAAAAACTTTGCTTGAGTGTGTGTGTGTGTGTGTGTGTGTGTGTGTGTGTGTTGTGTGTGTGCGTGCGTGCGCGCGTGTGTTTGTGTGTGGGCGTGTGTGTGTGTGTGTTTGGGGGATTGGGAGTAACCAGGCAGGTTGTTTTTTAATGTATATGGGGGTGCGTATGTGAGTGGGCTTATGTGTATTTGTGAAGGACAGCTGGAAGACAAACAGGTAATTTGTTCCAGGCCCTGGGAGAGAGGGGCCCAGAATTAGGTTTTCATTATATTGTATGTATAGAGATGGCAAAGATGACTTTGTCCTGGGCCCTCCGAAGCTGTCAGGGTCCCTGTGTGTGTGTGTGTGTGTGTGTGTGTGTGTGTGTGTGTGTGTGTGTGTGTGTGCTTGTGAAGGGTTAGGTAGGTGGTGTGTGTGTGTGTGTGTGTGTGTGTGTGTGTGTGTGTGTGTGTGTGTGTGTGTGTGGTGTGTGTGTGTGTGTGTGTGTGTGTGTGTGTGTGTGTGTGTGTGTGTGTGTGTGTGTGTGTGTGTGTGTGTGCGTGTTTGTGTGCGTTTGTGTGTGCCCAGTTGTGCACAATTGCGTATATACCAAGGGGAGGTGGACTTTGTCTATGTGTGTGTGTGTGTGTGTGTGTGTGTGTGTGTGTGTGTGTGTGTGTGTGTGTGTGTGTGTGTGTGTGTGTGTGTGTGTGTGTCTGTGTGTGTGTGTATTCAAGCGGAGGCTGACTATGTGTGTGTTTGCATTGTGAGCGTGCTAGGGCTGGCGAGGTGTGGTCCTTGTGAAGTTTCCATTGCATGCGGTAGATACTAAGATCAGCAGTGGATGGAAAGTTTCGATCGTGTATGGGGTTTTAGAGGTGTGACTGTGAAAGGCGAGCGTGAAAGGATCTTTCTGAGTACCTTAGTCAGCACCACCCCTTCCCTCATCTCACCTCATCTCATCTCCCCCTGACCTCTCCCTTTGCAGCAGTGAGCTAAAGGGTGCTAAAGGTGGTCGTTCATGACAGCATGCATGCAAAACAAAATGTGTAGATGTTTTTCTCTGCATATAAAGTACTCTAGCACACACATACAGTACACATGTGGATGCACATGCGCGTGCACACACACACGCACACAGTTTTTGCATTAAGAACAAACAACTGCATTTTTTGTTCTACCTAGGATGTGAGTGTATACCCCACCTGCATAAAGCCCCTCTTTACTCTTTATAGTGTGGCCTTACTGTATGCGAAAGCACATGTTCAAATCATGCCACAGTATTTTTTAACCACTGTGGTCAAGTGGTGGTACAATAGCAGACGTGATGCACAGCAACCAACATTCTGACTGAAAGATGAAATATATGTGTGTGTGGGTGTGTGCGTGTACATATGTGGGTGGGTGGTGGGGGTGTGCATGTCTTTTGTGTGCGTATGCGTGTGTGAGAGTGAGTGTGTGTGACACATTGATAAGAAAACATCAAAAGCAATGTACTTTTATAAGACCAAGTGGACAAAGAAATGTGTCTACAAACAAAACCTCAACAATACACCAAGGTGTCTGTCAAAAGAGGTTACAGACCTTAACAAAGTACAGTACAGCTCAGTGGCAGTGTCCATTATTGCCAGTTCCCTCCATTCATCATGTACTTATTTTGGACTCATTTGTTAACTAAATGTTTCAGCTGTCACTTTCACAAAAATGTAAAATGTTACATGTCATCTAGCCACATTTTGACTGGCTGACAGCCCTCAGAAGTGAATTTATTCTCTTTGGTAATGACTATGGCTATGAGCAACTTTTGGGTCTGCAAAAGGGACAACACTACAAATAGTTTCTCAATTCAGTTTATTTAAAATAAATGCATATAATACATGAACAGGTTTTGATGTAAAAAAAAAACAAAACGAAAAAACCAAAAAAAAACCAAAACAGTATGTCAAACAATGTCAAAGACGAGTGAACCTGTGGCCTAAATAACATCACACTAAGACACGCTCACACCAGAGTAGACTACATCCTGTGAAGCAGTAGCCTTCCTTCCTCTTCTGTCTGCTGTTTTGGAGTGATGAATAGAGGAGTAAACCAGTGTCTCAGCATCACCAGCCTGGGTGGTAAACAGACATTTACCGTACAATTAGCTATTGTAATGACAATGCTTGACATATGGACATTGTACAATGTAGTATAACATACTTGGGGTCTCTGACCTCTCACATTGGACGATAATGAATCTTTATGTTGTATGGTTCTACACTCTGGCTGGGTTAATCTTTTCCACAATATGCACAATATGCTTTTGAAAAATAATCAGCATCTGATGATGATATTCAGCTCTATGAGAAGTCTGCTTTAGCATACAGTACTATATATGGCATGTCCTGCTTTCAATATGTTTTGTATATTATTTCTTGTGTTACCTGAATGTTGGAGGTCACTTGCGCTGAGTTGTCCTTGTCGGGAGTCCCTTCAATGACAAGGGATGAAGCTTTGAGTTAGATTATCACTATGAGCATGATCAGTACTAAAGGGTTTTAAACACAGATTGCCAAATGCAACGCTTACTTTTGGAGAGCCCCGCTTGTCTGCAAACTACAACGACCAGAACACAAATGACCATGACACAGACCCCAAGCGCAAGCTCCAATCCAAGAACCAGGTGATCCGTCTTTCTTTCTGCGGCCAGAAGAACAACAGTCTGTAACTACAATACATGTTAACACTTTTATTGAATTTTCGACAAAGAGTAATAAAAGCTGCTTCACATGTAACTAACCAGTTCTCAGCATGGTGCCGTTTCCCAGCACTATCTGCCCACACGTCAACACCGCACAGTAATACAGGCCAGCATCATCAAGACTGCCGACATTCAGCAGCAGCTCATGACAGCAGCTCCGTTGGGAGGTAGCTTCACACGTCCTGCTGTTGTTCTTGTGTGTGTATATGAGGCCTGGGTGACGACCTCCACCTGAGGCTGTGCTGATCCAAAACACCCTCAGGTCCTCAGGTCCGGTCTCATACAGCACAGTACACTGGAGTGACACTGAGTCTCCTGGATACACTGGGCCAGATACAGGTGTCTGGACCAGTTCTATATTGCGGGAACTCTCTGCGGTTTAAACAACAAGATAAGATTTTAAATTACTCAAATCAACTGCTTTTTAATGGACATACCAGCCGCTATGCTATTTGGCTACTATTTAAACTATCCTTGAAATGTTATCTACAGTATTCTGGATGTACTATGCACAAGATTGTGAAGAACATAAAA
Organism: Engraulis encrasicolus; assembly: GCF_034702125.1. Taxonomy (NCBI): domain Eukaryota; kingdom Metazoa; phylum Chordata; class Actinopteri; order Clupeiformes; family Engraulidae; genus Engraulis; species Engraulis encrasicolus. The sequence continues at coordinate 19,811,303 of NC_085878.1, forward strand.
GGCTACCTTGGAATGTCAGCAATGTTCCATTTTGAAATTCAATATCATGTGATCGTTCAGATCCACAGAAATATAACGCTTCATCAGATGACTTTGTCATCTTAAGAGACAGATTCAAACTATCATGGTTCTTCGTGATCCTGAAACGTGTATTATTAAACTCTTGGTAAAGAACTACAGTTGAATACGTCTTCACCATTCCAATCACTCGAGGGGTGTACCCAAGTGCTTGCTTGTACCAGAATAAATTCTTTTTCATTTGCTTGTTTTGGAAAAAGCAGCTCAATTTCACATTGTCTCCCAGCTTTGCTTTGGTCTCTTTTACAATGGATGGTTGTAAGAATTCAGGTCCCATTTTGTCTGTAAATAAATAAATAAATATTTAGCAAAATGGTCAATCCATAAAATATAGTACATGTATTATATTATATTGTGTAGTATACAGTAGTAGCTTAATGGTGTAGTATATAGTTGTATATCATACAGTATATAGTATAGTATACCATTATATAGCAGTATAGTATAGTTAAATATTACGTATAAACAACAGCAAGGTAATGAACTCATTCCAAACGTAAATACGGTAAGCTTTGCAATAGATAACTACTAAGTGCAAAGAAATATAAAAGATAAAGTAAAACAGAAGGGCAGAATGTACGAGAATATGTACTTACCCACAGACATAAGCAACAGTAACAGCAAGTGCAACAACATGATGCCCCGCAGTGTTTCGCAGAGACTTGCTTAGTTCTGACTATTTCAGTTGAACCTTCAATATGCTCCTCCCATATATATAATTAGGGTCCTACCAAGTTGCCTTTATACTGCAGCTTCAAAGTCAAACCACAGGGGAACATTTACACACAGTGCTGCACACATGAACATAAAATCACAAACACTTTATCCTAGGCCTATGTTATCTACACTGTGTTAGTAATTGGTGGGCTAAAACATGCACTATTTAGCATAAAGTATTCACTAACCGGCCTAGACTCCCATATGAACAAAAATGGCATTACTAAGTGGTGCCCATAGCAATGTACCAAGCACAGTGGTTAATCTACTTTCTCATAAAGCCTTAGATCAACATATTAATAAATCAATACTTAAATGCTGGTAATAAGGTGATAAGCCGAATAACGGCCTTCGAGGTGTCCCGATATCAAGGGAAAATGGACTTTGCGAAGCGAACAGCTGTTAGAACACTCCGCCTTGTCCATTATTTCCCTTGATATCGGAACACCTCGTCAGCCTTTATTCCATATTTATTACAGCTTTAGGATACTAACATATTTTGGACCATTCCCATGCTCCCAACTTTGTGGGATCAGTTTGGAGTGGGCCTCTATCTCTTCCAACACGTCAATATCTCTGTGCACACAGCAAGGCGCACAATGATGACAGAGTATGGTGTGGATGAACTTCAGTGGCCTGCACCTGTACCTTTTGGGATGAATTAGAGCAGACACTGAGAGCCAGGCCTTCTCGACAAAGTGTGTGACCTCACCAATGAGTTTTTGTAAGAATGGTCAACAATTCCTTTAAACATACTCCTCCACCATGTGGACAGCCTTCCCAAAACAGCTGAAGCTTTAATAGCAGCAAAAGGATGATAGACATTATTAAACTGTGTGGGTTAGAAATAGGATGGCAAATAAATTCATGTGTGAGTCAAGGCAGGTTAGTCCATTTATTACTTTCTTTCTTTGTGTTTGTGTGTGTGTGTGTGTGTGTGTGTGTGTGTGTGTGTGTGTGTGTGTGTGTGTGTGTGTGTGTGTCAGTGACGTGCGCTGGGATTTATGGCTGGTGAGGCAACTTTTTCAATATCAGATTTTCAAATAAATAATTGCCAAATAAGCTTAGGCCTACCGACAAGTTCCATATGTCATAGCAGCTTTCTTAACATAAGGTAGGCCTACATATTTTGACATAAGCTTACTGCATTTCCGCAGAGAAAATGCTATTAGATCTCTCTCTCTCACACACACACACACACAGACACACACACACACACACACACACACACACACACACACACACACACACACACACACACACACACACACACACACACACACACACACACAGGATTCAAACAGTGGTCTCACATAAACTACACAGCACCAATGTGGACAGCAGAGCAGAGCAGAGGAGAGGAGAGTAGTGGAGAGGAGAGGAGAGGAGAGAAGAGGAGAGGAGAGGAGAGAAGGGGAGGGGAGAGGAGAGGAGGAGAGAAGGGGAGAGAGGAGATGAGAGAGGAGGAGAGGGGAGGAGAAGAGAGAGGAGAGGAGATGAGAGGAGAAAGGAGGAGGAGTGGAGAGGAGCTCAAGGAGAGGAGAGGAGAGGGAGAGGAGAAGAGAGAAGAGGAGAGTAGATGGGAAAAGAGAGGACAGGAGAGGAGATGGGAAAAGAGAGGAGAGGGGAGAGGAAAGGAGAGAAGAGAGGAGAGGGGGAGAGGAAAGGAGAGGAAAGGAGAGGAGAGGAGAGGAGAGGAGAGGAGAGGAGAGGAGAGGAGAAGAGGAGGGGAGGTGAGGGGAGAGTAGTGGAGAGTGTAAGCTCCTTCACAGCCCACTGCTCACACACACACACACACACACACAGGATTCAAACAGTGATCTCACATTCCACACAGCAGCAGCAATGTGGACTGAGCATCACGGCGGATGCTCAAGACACACAGGATTCAAAACATGGTGTCATATAGACCGCTGAGCACCACGGCGAACAAACCGGTGTGATGGCTTTTGCGATACGAACTGGATTCTCGTGCACACACACACACACACACACACACACACACACACACACACACACACACACACACACACACACACACACACACACACACACACAGGATTCAGTGGTCCAGACTCGGCGTTGGCGCAGGGGGCGTAGGTAAACAACGGTGGGGCAGTGCCATTTAACAAGTTTGAGTCAAGTTCACCATATAACTGGCGGCAGAGTCACGTTTAGTTCTACCTAGGCTACCTACTGCACAGGCTGCGCTACTAGGCCTGCTAGGCCTACTCCTCCTCCCTACACCAATATGTCTGTTAGAAAGGTGGACACCACATTCAGATCAGACGCGATATGTGTCCAGGATTATACTGTATTTTTATAGGCCGTCAAGATACAAGGCCATTCTCAGTGTTTTCTGGTCTTTGAAAGAGGGGACGCTGATAACCCCAAGCCACACGAGCATTTTGGACAAAAATGCTCTTATGGTGAATTTTGAGGTCTGCTTATCAGCGTTCCTTTCACTCCACCACTCGAAAATACAGATCCGATGCTTGCGTTGTAATAGGCTACCGCTTACACAGCAACAATTCACAGTATGCATTCAACAACAGAATATCACCCCACCGGGATGATCCTTCTGGTAGCCTGTGAAATAGATAATGAAGCCAGACGTGGCCGTGATCATGGACAGCTACCACCTCCGGTAGAAAAGACTAGAGTAGACAGAAAATAGGCACGACATGGTGCGTCACTTGAGGACACTCCTCCTGAGAACCGTCAACTATCCCCCTCATCCACATCATACCACTGCGGACCCAAACTCAACCTAAATAGGCTAAACAATAATGACGCTGAAATATTCCACAGTCGTTCATCTTGAGGATGGACATTTCAAAGAATGTCAGACGAGCCGAACCTCAAAGCGTGTATTATACAGCGTTTGATTATTAGAACTATCATTTTAAACTGCCTCGTTAGGATAGCAAGCAGCGTTATCACTTGGGCATACTGGGACTGGCAAAGTGAACACACAGCCGCAAACCAAACCAAAATCCAGGAACCCACAACCCCTAGCTAGTTCGTTCTGTTGCCAAAATCACTCGTGATGAATTATTCTTTGAGACATGTAGCCATTGCTATGTCATTCAAAACATTCTCACTAGTTGCAGGTTAAGATTACGCCTGAAATGCATATGTGAAACATAGCTACTGTAAAACCAATGCAACCGAACTATTTTTCAAACAACTCTTCCTTCATCTTGACAAAATCAAATAAAACTTAGACCCAAGTCAACGCCACGGCGGGCAAATGTAATTATCAAATTTCCTTACCTTGAAATGCTGTCTTGATTACAGGGCTTCTCGCAATAATATTCTCACGGTTTGACATATCTAACCCAGCTAGCAAACTGCTAACGTTGTTTTGCTTGTTGCCTCCCATTCCACATAGCCAGTCTTTTCGGTTGTTCCACTCACTGTGATAATCAAATAATATTCTGTCCAATCTCCTGAATCAATTTCCTCAGCTCTGGTGTCGGTCGTCCATTCTTTATCACGTCTTGTTTCCCTTGGAAATCCAACTTTGAGAATGATCTTAGTTTCGTTATGAAATCCACTTCCATGGTAGCAGTCAACGTGAACAAGCTAGCCAACACTAATGACTGACTGTATTGAACTTGTATAGTGGCGCTATGACGTCACTGACAAAGCTAGACTCAACGGCAGAATGAGGTTGAGGCCAATGTGTCGCTCGCCGCACTACTCTATTTTTCAATGGGGTTATGCCAAAGCGCGCAGAGTAAAGAAATGATAATCACACGTAGAAAATAGTGAAAACAAATATCAGGAAAATGAGGGCACACCATACATATTTCTATTAAGTGTATAAAAACGTTTAATACAATATTACGAATTACATACACAGAACGAGCAAAATGGCGCATGCGCTGAAGCTTGTTACTGAGGGATTGCGCAATCTGCGGTGAGGCCAACTCGGGAGTTGGCCCAAATTCAGTGTATTCGGAGCAGGAGGTGGGAAAATAGTGCGGTTTTGGCCACAAAAATGATTGAAAATGATTGAAACTGTTTAAATACTGCACAAATGGTAGTTATGGTAAATATGCTCGAAAACAGTAGTTATTATTGTTACTATTATTCACATTTACTGCATCTCATCATTCTCATGAAGTCTAGAAGAGACAGGTGAGGCACAGCCTCCCCTGCCGTATTGGAGTGCACGTGCCTGGTGTGTGTGTGTGTGTGTGTGTGTGTGTGTGTGTGTGTGTGTGTGTGTGTGTGTGTGTGTGTGTGTGTGTGTGTGTGTGAACCAGTGGTGTAGTCTACGTAGAACGCAGGTATACACAGTATACCCACTTCTAAATTTCAGGGATTTCAGTATACCCACTTAAAATTGATTGATCCATTATTTAGAATGGCACAAATATATACAGTATACCCACCTCAAAACATTCTCCAATATACAGTATACCCACAACAAAAAAGTAGACTACACCACTGTGTGTATGTGTGTGTGTGTGTGTCTGTGTGTCTGTGTGTGTGTGTGTGTGTGTGTGTGTGTGTGTGTGTGTGTGTGTGTGTGTGTGTGTGTGTGTGTGTGTGTGTGTGTGTGTGTGTGTGTGTGTGTGTGTGTGTGTGTGTGTGTGTGTGAGTGAGAGAGTGTGAGTGTGAGTGTGGTGTGAGTTGGCGTGTGCGTGTGTGAGAGTGACGAGTGGTGTTTGCCTGCTATATGTGCAATGGAATCTGTATACTGTTGAAAATCTGTTTTGAACATTTGTGTCCACTCCACACATGACAGGAAATGGGTGTGGTACAGTAGAGTAGCACAGGGGAAATCCTGAGCCGGGCAATTGCAGAAGGTGTTGAGATTTACTCTGTACTTATGTTTCTGTTTTCTTCTCACCTTATCTTACATTTTCATAGAAATAATATAGACCGTATTATTTATTGAGCACAACAGAGCTAAAGACACATGAATAAAAACATTCGATTCAGAGTGAAACATAACAGAAAAAAAATCTAAAAAGTATCCAGTAGTTTATTACACTATTCTACACAAAGTCATAATCAATCCGCTTCTGCAAACTACAATGTTGTTCAATAGCCCAAGTGTATTTTTAAGTAATTATTTAGGCTATATACCCCCTAAATGTTGTTGTTGGGTTTTTTTTTTATTATTAAAACCTGTTCCACAAAGGCTGCTGGTTCATGCTGCTGTAGATGACTGAACACTCTGATGTCCATATGATGTCTGATTTCCTGTACAGTTCATTATTGAGTCTCCTGGGTACAGTATGCCCAACATTGTTGAATGGTGACTTCTATCATATGTAGATTAGATTAGATTAGATTGCCTTTATTGTCCCAGAGGGAAATTTGTTTTCACCACTGTCAAAGACATATTACAAGCCAACATTAAGACATGAAACAGATAGCAGTACACTATTGAAATACACAGGGACAAACAATAAGGACATCACATGTAATATACTGTGCATTCATACACATAGACATACTCACACCTTCATACACACATTCACCTGTTCATGCACACTCCAACACATATACTCATACAACATACTATATACATTAAATGCACAACCAGGGGGGGGGGACCATACAGGGTTATTGCGGTAGGTTGTTCAGTGCTGTGATGGCAGATGGGATAAAGCTTTTGCTAAAACGTGCTCGTCGCCATCTGAGTGTCCTATACCTCCGTCCTGATGGGAGCAGTGTGAAATGATGATGAAGAGGGTGTGTGTGGTCTCTGATTATTGACTGTGCTAGACGTGTGACAGCTTTGAGGTTGAGATCAGTTAGATTCTGTGTGGGGTGGCGAGTGATTTTGGATGCAGTGTGTGTGATTTTAGTGAGTTTGTTCCTGCAGCTGGTGGAGAGCATGTTGTAAAAACAGGGTGAGCAGTACACTAGGATGGGCTGTATGATGCTGGAGTACAGGTGGGAGAGGAGATGAGGGGCGACAGAGAGGGTGGAGAGTTTACGGATCACATAAAGTCTCTGTTGAGATATTTTGTGGATGTTGGTGACATGTGCATCAAAAGTGAGTTTATTGTCTATAGTGAGTCCAAGGTATTTGAAGTGACTGACCTGTTCCACTCTCTGGTTGTTGATGGAGATGGGGGCCAGGCGGGGTGATAGTGTGTTGTGAAAGACCATTTCCTTTGTTTTTGTTACATTGAGTTCCAAAAAGTTCTCTGTGCACCACTGAGTGAAGTGGGTTATGGAATGTTGGTAGGCTGAGATTGAGTCGTCGTTGTTGAGCAGGCCTAGGATGGCAGTGTCGTCGGAGTACTTAAAATATGTGGTGGTGGGGGAGGGGCTGGTGCAGTCATTGGTGTATAGGGTGTAAAGAAAGGGACTGAGACAGCAGCCCTGTGGAGCTCCTGTGTTAGTGATGATGGTGGATGAGGTGACTGTGCCTATCCTGACGGCTTGTGGACGGTTGGTGAGAAAGTTGTGGATCCAGCGGGTGAGAGGTGGGGGAACGTTAAGGTGGCAGAGTTTCTGGATCATCTGGTGGCGTTGGATAGTGTTGAAGGCTGAACTGAAGTCGACGAAGAGGATGCTTGCGATGTTGTCCGGGTGTTCCAGGTGTTGTAGGAGGGGGTGGAGGAGAGATGCTACAGCATCCTCCGTCCCCCTGCTGTAGAAGGCAACACATGCATCAATAACCCAATAGCTAATCTCAGTAGATCATATATTTAATCAACAATGCCCATTCAGATTTTCAGTTTAAATTGTTAAGCTGCATATAAGTCACAGGAAAGAAACACACAAAAATCATCATCCGTGAGACAGAACAAAAACATATCATGCCCATTTTTTACACAAGATTGCCACAGGAAGTGACAGAGTGGTCTCTATTTTTTTTTAGGTGGAACCTGCAGTCAGTCTCTTGCTATATACAGTATAGACCTTTAGACACACTTTGCCTTTCAGTGACGCAGCCCGCCCAATATGTATAGTTGTACTGCTCTTTCCTTTGCATTGAACATTTTAATAACAGTCTGGAAACGAGGATGTAAGTACTCTTTATTGTTATGTTTTTTTGTTAATATTCTTAGCAGATATCAGTGTATGCTATATTAAGTCAACTTTTTTTATCGTAATTATTATTATTTACAGCCACTGCAGAGAATGATCGTGTCTCTCAGCCTACTCCTGTGATGACAGCGGTGATGGGCTCCACTGTGCTTTTACAATGCTTTTTATCTAAAAAGATAGAAAACGATCATGTGTTTTGGTACAAACAAAGTGTTGGACACATTCCACGCATTGTTGGATCAAGTCAAAGCTATTATGCTCCCCTTCTCTATGATGAGTTCAATTCTACCCGATTCAGTATAGTCAAAGGTGCTGGATCATTTCATCTGTCCATTTCAAATACTCAGTTATCTGACGAGGCCTCCTACTTCTGTGGTGTCAGAACTGCATTTGCAATGCGTTTTTGGAATGGAACATTTGTTATGGTGAAAGGTACAGTATCTGTATGTATTTTAATTAATATACCTCTCTGTAGAATTGTATTGAAAGCCCCAAAGACAAATACTTGTTTCAAATTACTTTCAGAAATGAGTGATCAAGGTACCAACATAGCAACAGTGATCCAAGACCCAGTCTCAGGCCCGGTTTCCCCAGGAGGCTCAGAGACACTGGAGTGTGTGGTGCTGACTGAGAGCAGAACAGAAGAGCTCAGTGTGTTCTGGTTCCGACCTGCTTCAGGAGCTTCCCATCCAGGCCTCATTTACATCAACAAGAGCAGCAGTGGTCAGTGTGAGGGCCGCTGTGTCTACACTCTCTCAAAGAAGGACGTCGACATCACTGATGCTGGAACTTACTACTGTGCCATAGCTACCAGTGGACACATACTCTTTGGAAATGGAACAAGTCTCGCAATCAGTAAGTTCTTTATTTAACTTTTACAAACTGTATGTGCACTGCAACTTTGGCTACGGTCATGTTAAAAATCATGCCAATAAATTACTGGTTAGGATCAGAAAAGTTAAATAAATTAAGAAATATCATGTGGATGGACACACAGATGACTTTGCATTTACAAAGCACATTCATTATGTACAATGTATGAAACAAGTTAATTGCATAATTTTAAGACTTTTCATGTTGAATTTATTGATTTATTTTTATCACACAGAATTATGAAATCTCATGGATATTTTGAAAATCGATAGCCATTACTTCACATTCTTAATATCCTCTCGAACTGTGTCAATTATGCATATTTCCCCGAAGATTACTGTTTATATCCTGTTTGTTAATCACACAGGAAAGCAGGGTCTGTTGTAGGCACAGAACTGGACGCCCTCACAACCACAGCCGACAAGAGGACACTTGGCAGATTGGACTCTATTTTGGACAACGACAAGCACCCACTGTACCCAGTCCTCAACAACCAGAGAAGCCTGTTCAGCTACAGACTGCGCGCCATCTCCTGCAAGACAGACAGGCTGCGGAAGTCCTTTGTACCCAGGGCCATTCAGCTTTTCAACATTGCACAGAAGGACACACAAAGAGAGATCATCATAGGGGACTGGACTGCATAAACAGATCCCACTCCTGCATACTCTTTTTACCTGGACTCTCTACCCTTCGACTCCTTTTCAGCGGAATGCACAGCTGAGTGTGTGTGTGTGTGTGTGTGTGTGTGTGTGTGTGTGTGTGTGTGTGTGTGTGTGTGTGTGTGTGTGTGTGTGTGTGTGTGTGTGTGTGTGTGTGTGTGTGTGTGTGTGTGTGGGTAGATACTCAGTTTGCGATGTGTGTAACCCCCCTGACTACTGATACTCCTGGACTATGTACACTTTATTTTTGGTGTGTGTGTGTGTGTGTGTGTGTGTGTGGGTGTGGGTGTGTGTGTGTGGAGTGACACAGGGGGTGACTTGTGTTTAACCCCCCATCTCTTTTTCTAAGGAATACAATGGACATTGTTCTAGGAAAGAGACTATGGACACTCCTGGACACTTTATGGCCACCTTGTCTTGGCTACTATGTGCCACTTAGCTAAGGCACATGTGAACACTGTGGACACTTTACACTTTATATTTTGTGTGTGTGTGTGTGTGTGTGTGTGTGTGTGTGTGTGTGTGTGTGTGTGTGTGTGTGTGTGTGTGTGTGTGTGTGTGTGTGTGTGTGTGTGTGTGTGTGTGTGTGTGTGTGTGTGAGAGAGAGAGAGAGAGAGAGAGATGCCTTGGCAATAAGTATGCAACAGCGAGCTATATATGATTATTTTATTTTATGTGTAAATATGTGTGTTATGTCTTGTGTACAATGTCTTTATGTCTTTATTTATGTGTGTATGCTACTTGACACCTTAATTTCCCCCTGGGATCAATAAACGATACTCTACTCTACTCTACTCTACTCTACTTTGGGTGAAAGTGTTTTCTTTATATAATGTAATGTAATCTACTTAACATGTTTTTATTTACATTTTATAATGCATCTATACTGTTATATTATATACTATAGTATACTACAGTACTGTATAACACAAGAGGATATTTAATTTGGACATGCTTATACAACAGAATGTGTAGTGCACCCTCTTGTAATACTCTCTCTCTCTCTCTCTCTCTCTCTCTCTCTCTCTCTCTCTCTCTCTCTCTCTCTCTCTCTCTGTGTGTTTCAGACAAAGTAAGAGATCCCATCGTGCCAATTGTTATCAGTCTTTTCGGATGCCTGCTGTTGGCATCTATTTTGTTAGCATCCCTCTATTGCTGCAACAAGACACATGAAAAGAGTGAGTGTTTTTATAGAAAGCATGGGCATATCAAAAGCTGATTTTATTTTAAACATTTAAGCATTCACTTGAACATAACACTATACTTGGAGAAGATCATACAGCGGATACAGTGTGTATGACAGAAGAACTTCATGAAATATCAGAACTTTGTCCATCTCCGTCTTCTTTCGCTAACATGTAAACATGACAGTCACTCATAAACTCTTCTTTCTCTATGTAGCCAGTGCAAATAGAGTCTACAAGAGTGACGATGACAATGATCTCACCGATGAATTTATGCCAGTAAGTCTAATTACATTTGTCATTCAACATTTCAAACTTGCAGTCAGTTGTACTCTAAATACATAATTATGGTGCATGCACTGTAGATGACTGCACATTTTCTTTCCATTTAGATGATTCAAGATGAAAACACCACCGTTATCTACAGAATCAAGAACTAGGATGAAAAGTATTCAAAGGGGTCAAATACCACCAATTCAGATTTTACTTCAGAGACAGGAGCAATACTCTAGCCTTGCGCGCCATCCTACGTACTTCCACCAAGAGACTTGGCTCCGTACTATGTCTGGCAACAGTTTTCTGTGGAGCGATGTTGAGCGGTAGGATTTGGCCGGCCAACCCTCCCCAGAAAACAGCCAATAAGCGAAGAGACAGGTTGGTGGGGGCGAAAGGGGGAGGGCGCTCGTGACGATGATGTAAACGCCTGCGCTATGTTATTGAGTAACTGTCGGCGATTGTTTGAGAGCTGTCCAATCATTTCAAACCAGAACTGAGTGCAAACTTCCCACTTCCTGCAATCGCGTCAGATCAAACAACCTCCAGACCATGAATACGAAATTAAATGGTAGTATTATGGGATGGTCAGGACCAGGCTAGTAATACTCAGCTGCCAAACAGAATCTTCATACCAATCATTGTCAGCTTTCTTTGTAAAGAGCTAGTACTGTAGCAGTCAGTTAATTTGATTGAAATAAAAGACCCTTAACCTTCGGGGCTATTTTTGAGTTTTTTTGTGGTTTTGCACAATGTCTACTTAAATGGTTCCTGTGCCTGCATACTTTGACCTATCATGACGTGGCTGGTACCATCTGAAAGAGGAACCTCTGTAGATTCCACAGGAAGTGACAGGAACATGTTGTGATGTACTGCCAAGGACTTACAGGGGTTTGAACATCTTTTTTTTCTGACAGGCGGTCTTAGAAACTCATTTCACTACATTTCAGCAGTTTAGCTGATATATTTGGCCTTGGAAACACATTTGATACTTACTCACAGGTCTACAGAAGCTGTTTGTCAAAGGGGATCTTGTTACAGCTATATATGACCTTTCTCAAGACAATTATGTGTGGATATGCACATGCGTTTTGCCATATGTTTTATTGTAGACCTTTTGATTAGTCAAAATGCACCCCACAAATAAGGTCTCACTGTTCAAGAACAGTTTCAGCTAGAAGCCTCATGATGGTCTCAAATAAAAGCTTACCCCTTGAGGTGTTCTACAGTCATCTGACTTAGGTGGATATGCCTTTTGGGTAGTATTACAGAGATGTTACTGTACAGTACTGTACGGTACTATAATAATAATAATAATACATCAAATTTGTATAGCGCTTTTCTAAATACCCAAAGACGCTTTACAGAACATGTAACATAAAACAAAAACATGAACAGACATTCAAAGACATACAGAGACTAAAACACAACACAACGGCAATGGAAAGTTCTTTTTTTGTCCATAAATCATGACGGAGCGTTCACGATAGTGGAGAAATATGGAAGCCCACGACGGGGGCTGCGATGAAAAGGCCATGGCGGGATACGAAAATCCAGAGCCTCCCATCGTGGGGGGCGAGCTCGGCTGAAGGAGGCAGCCGAACAAGCCGGTGAAGTTCTATGGACGGAGGAGCCGCAGAGATGCCGGCAGAGGGGGCATCCGAGCTCGTCATGTCACGAGCAAGACGCGGGCATGGACGCCGCGAGGACGCCGAGGATGGACGACGAAGGCAGTGCAGGTTGTGGTAGTTGGAGAAGTCTGCAGCCAGGAAACGGCACATGGTGTAGAGTGGTTGGAGAAACCAGCAGCCACGCTGGATCCACAACAGTCCGGACTTCCTGGAGACAGTGTTGGAGCAGGCGTCGGATGCAGCAATCGAGAACAGCAGGTGTTGTGCAGCCACAGCAGCGGGCCAACGCACGTGTAGCTGTAACGCCGTTAAAGTTTGCCAACAGCCAGGCATCGGTGACGGGTTCTTCCAAAAAGGGTGAAAATAGTCCGAAAGTTTTGTGTGTATTTTTTGAGTTAGTGAATGATAAGGAGTGAAGAGAACGAGCAGCGGCTGCCAAAACGCGTCAGCGTCTACTCACCCTCATTCCGGAAACGGAAGATCAGTAAAAATGTACAGTAAAAACATGGGAAGAAAGGGGCATTCTTGAGCAGATTTGAGATTCCTCTGTCCCTGGGTGTAACACAGAAGAGCTATATGACTCATTTGAAAACCTGGACTCACTCAGTCTTTGAATGGAGTTTCTAGCTCTTGCTTTGAGGGAGCTGCAGTCATTCAAAGCAAATGAGCCAACACAAAGCTGCGTAAAACAGGACCTGCCTACTTCTCTTCCAAGGCTTGTCTTTCAGGGTAGGATTGTCACAGAGCCACAGATGTGTTGCCCATGTAATCAGCAGGGTCTGGGGATCATGTGGAATACCATTGATCATATGAAATATATGGAAGTGTAGGCAAAAACAGCACAATTCTTGAGAAAAAAAACGTGATCGTTTTTTCCACAATAAAGTGGTTTAGTTTGAGTGGAGTTGTACAACTTGTGGTTGAAATAGAGTAAAAAAAAGAATACACTTTCATAAACCTTGGATTGTAACAGACATTTTGAAACCATGATGATAAGGATATGTTCATGTTTGGATGTCCACTCATCCTAGGAAGGTAGGGAGACATCAGGCGGGGGGTGCTTGGAGGGGGTCAAATTTGAAAGGTGACATTGTGTAATAAATTGATAATAATGCACATGAAATATGTTCCCTGTATAGTAGTGCTAGGTGTGTTCCTGAGGGTCTAAGCTTTCCAATGATATATAATGTTCCTGGGTTTATTACACCACCTGGATTATAAACAATTGCGGAATGAAGATCAAGTTGAAGTTCAAAGTCAATCGGGTCGCCCCCGGGTCGCCTTACAGTCAAGGGGATTTATATACAATTATTAAAATAAGTCTTGAATGAAAATGTACAGTAGTCCTTTGACTTGTTGATTTAGTCTAAATGTTAGAGCATTTGATCCCAAATATTTTGTGTTCTAATTGTGTGCTCAATTGGTTGAGGACAACGGTTGGACATAACAGAAAGGAAATTTGCACCTGGCATCAAACCTGGACTTTGATGGATGAAACATCTAGAATGTGAAGCCTTCTGAATGGGAGAAGGCAGTGGGATGGGGTGACCATCACTACTGCTGTGGTTGTGTTCTGACTTTCACACCAAACATCAGAGTACAAGTTTGGAAGGAGAAGGTGTAGATATTGTGCAACCAGTGTGATTGTGTGACCACTACTACCTTTAAGGATGTGCTCTGTCATACTTTCAAGGCTGGTTCATTATTATAGTGGCCATGCAGAGCACATGTTTGGTAGACCTTTGGACCAGGCCAAGGCTTACCCATGTGCCTTCCATGGTCTTGATGAGGCATACCATAAGGAAATGCAAATAATATATATATTTTTGGTAGTATTTGATCGTTGTTTACCTGTACAATAGTACTGTGGCCCGGAAAGTACTACCCAGCATGTCCATTCAATTGACTTTCACACTTTCATCACCTTTGTACACTGGGTTTTTATCTGTACAGAAGTGCAGTAGCCATTTCTAACCTTTTCATGGCATCACATACTGTAGACGAAATGTATGTGACGCTTCAGTAGAGTGGAAATGAGAGATCTACTGTATAGTGTTTTCTTCAGGAATTCAGGAAAGATAAACCACCAATTTTTGCATGCATTTCAATTTCAATTACCTGTATTACTTGCATGAACCTTTCCAGTCTGCACCCCCCCCCTTATATAGCATATATACTGTGCTACAGAAATATCTGCAGAATGCAATATAATATAATGTAATGTAATGTCTTCCCCAATGACCATTTTATTTTACAAACGTATTAGATGAAATTTAAGAACTGTCATCTTAGGAAGGCCAGTGAGGGTAAATAAAGGCATGACCATGCTTCACATGAAGTTGAAACAGGAAGTTAGAGTGTGCTGTGTCTTTTTGAAGTGGGAACATTCAGTCATTTTCTGGGTACACCGTATATAGACGTCCACACATGTTTTTCAGTGTAGCATACAGGATGCTCTCTATTGCCTTTACTTTCAACATATTAATGACAGTCTGTACCACTGAATGTAAGTACTATTTATTACATTACTTTTACTAATGTTCTCAGTGCTTTTCATCCATATTAACGAGCAGACAACATGTTTATCCTCTTTGCTATTTACAGCCACTGCAGAGAGTGAACGTGTCTCTCAGCCTACTCCTGTGATGACAGCGATGATGGGCTCCACTGTGGTTCTCCAATGCTTTGTATCTAAAAAGATAGAAAATTATGTTGCGTTTTGGTACAAACAAAGTGTTGGACAAATGCCACGTATTGTTGGATCAGGTCAGAGCTATTATGCTCCCCTTCTCTATGATGAGTTCAATTCTACCCGATTCAGTTTAGTCAAAGGCACTGGATCACTTCACCTGTCAATTTCAAATGTTCAATTATCTGACGAGGGCTCCTACTTCTGTGGTGTCAACTCTGCATTTATAATACATTTTTGGAATGGAACATTTGTGTTAGTGAAAGGTAAAGTACAGTAGGCTTCATGTATATGTTTTAATTAATGTACTTCTCTTTAACATTTTATTGAACATTTTTAACATTTAACATATTTTAACATTGTATTGAAAGCCCCAAAGACAAATACTTGTTTCAAATTACTTTCAGAAATGAGTGATCAAGGTACCAACATAGCAACAGTGATCCAAGACGCAGTATCAGGCCCGGTTTCCCCAGGAGGCTCAGAGACACTGGAGTGTGTGGTGCTGACTGAGAGCAGAACAGAAGAGTTCAGTGTGTTCTGGTTCCGACCTGCTTCAGGAGCTTCCCATCCTGGCCTCATTTACATCAACAAGAGCAGCAGTGGTCAGTTTGAGGGCCGCTGTGTCTACACTCTCTCAAAGAAGGACGTCGACATCACTGATGCTGGAACTTACTACTGTGCCATAGCTACCAGTGGACACATATTCTTTGGAAATGGCACAAGTCTCAAAATCAGTAAGTTCTTTATCTTACTTTGTGTAGTGTACACAGGTAGGTATGTGCATAGTTACCATTTCAGTGGACACCTAGGCCTACTCTTTGAGAAGGGAACAAGTATTGGTAACCCCTAGATCTAACAGGTCTGTTGTCAATTTCTTCACATGTACTAGGCATACAAATGAATGTAAACTAGGCCTATGTATAAAGAGAGGATGAGCATTAACACTTTTTCTTTTCTTTTCTTTTCTTTTCTTTTCTTTTCTTTTCTTTTCTTTTCTTTTCTTTTTTTCTTTTCTTTTGATTTGATTTGATTTGATTTGATTTGCCTTTGTGGCTTTTAACTATTCCCTACTTGCTGCTATGCTTTTAAAATGTATTGCTTGCATTTGTTTGAAAGGCGCTCCAAATAAAGTGTTTATTATTATTATCTGCAGGCAAAACAAGGAAACAATACAACCAGTAACCACATATAAATATGAAGGCAATCATAGTTTCTGATTCGTATCAAATTTACTTTTCATTATTCATTGCCAATTTGAAACAACTGACATGGATCATTTTACATTGATTATATCCAACCATACAAAATTCTTGCTTGAGGATTTGCTGATCATTACATTATTATGGAAAACGTGAAGTTCATGATTTATATCAAGCAAGGTAAAACTTCCCATTTCACTGTATACAATTGACAAATGACAATTTTTCTGGACCCATCCCGGCTTCCCTGCATAACATAATACATATGCTTCATTTCCAGCAGAGCCAGGGAATCCTGTGCTGGTTGCTTTGGCCGTGGCTTTGGGTTGCAGTGTCGCATTGAACATTTTTCTGGTCTGGCTGATGTGCAAGAACAGAAATATTTGTGACCAGTGCAAGAGTAAGTATAACAGTAAATTAAATTATATTGTATTTTTTTACCGACTGTGTATTGAGTTTGTGTGTTGTTTTGTTGGCAGTGAGGGACCAGCACCATTTCGGTATTAACAGCTCTGACAGCCATCAAAGAAGTAACGAGGTAAGGGAGAGTGTATAATTTCACAGTTTTGATATCATATTAATAGGTACTCACAGTTGCTAGGATAAGAATATTGTATGTTATGTAAATGTTGTAGTAATTAATTGGTCAATTCACTCTACCCCTTTACCGCCCAAAAGTGTACATAGATCGTGGTAGCCCCCAAAAGATCATTCATTTGCATGTGACGGCGTTCCTCTTCCTCCCACAGGCTGAGTCTGGTGATGGGGTAAGCTATGCAGCCCTGAGCTTCTCTAAGAAGGAGAGCAGGGGCAGGAGAACCAGGAGGGAGCCACCACCAGATGCTGTTTATGCAGCCGTACGCATCTGAACATGCACTATATTGTAGCAAATGGCGTCATTTCTTACTACAGTGTTTTTATTTGAAGTCACTGTAGATGTGTTATATTTTTTTTGTTATAATCTGATTACTTGTATGGTTCAAAGGTTTCCCTTTCACATGGCTCATGGCAGTGTGTTTGGTGCATGGTGTTTAATGCTGTAAACCCTAGCCAATAAAGTTTACTAGTCTGACATAGGGTGAATAGTGAATACATAGGGTTCTGTACTTTCTCTTAAAAAGTTTATTGCTTTGTTTTTTTCCCCAATTATTGTTTGTTTGCTTTATTGTGAAGGACTTTTGTGCAGCTCAGCTATTATATAAATATGCTATACAAATAAACTTGACTTTGAGGTTTGAAATATGTGCAGGACAGCTGAGGTTCACATTCAGCAGAGGAAGACCTAACAGGATCAAAACATAGCTATCTGCATGTAGTAGCAGTAGTAATAGTAACAGCAGCAGAAGAAGCAGCCGCAGCAGCAGCAGCAGCAGCGGCAGTAGTAGTAGTAGTGGTAGTAGTAGTAGTAGTAGTAGTAGGCTAGTAGTAGTAGTAGTAGTAGTAGTAGTAATAGCAGCCAGAAGTTCCACATGCAACCTGTCCCCACTTGAACACCTGCCCCTCAAAATGTCTTAGCACATCAGTGCAGACCATTATCTTAATTGAATATTTCCTTCCCTCTGTACATTTCAATTATTCCACATGCAATTTTATGCTCCAATCTAAAACTGTGACAATACATGGCCACTCTGTTGGCTTAAAAATGTGTGCTTCCATATAGAGGTCACAATAAATTGCTAAAAATGTATTGTGTGTTTATTTGGAAAGAAAATCTTTCTCATCAAACAAATACAGTGACAGCTATCTTTTGTTTTCTGGTTATTGTCTAAGATGTGGCCACATGTCTGTTGGCTTAGAGATGTGTGCTTAAGAGGTCACAATAAATTGCTAATAATGTATTGTGTTTTTATTTAGAAATAGAAAGACAATCTTTGTCATTAAACAAATATAGTGACAGCTATCTTTGGTTTTCTGGTTATTGTCTTCGATGGTTAGCCATGTAAGTGGTAGGATAATGTTCAGCAATGCAACTCTTTTCATAGAATCACAGTGAGTGTTTAATAATCTGTTTCATCACACATCACTTTCAGAGGGTCTGATAGACAGGTTAATGCTGTCTTGCAACTCATATGCAGTCACACATTGAAAGTGACTCAGGAGAGATTATGATCTCTCGGGCCTCCGTCTGATAGATATGAAGTAGAGCGTGACACGGGAGTGGATTTTCACTCCCGTCCCATCCCGGTCCCAGAAAAAAAATCCCATCCCGTCCCATCCCGGACTGGAGTAAAAGAAACAAATCCCATCCCGTCCACTCCTGAAAAGAATGTTTCCCAATCCTGCCCACTCACACTCAAAATCAACCCCACTCCCGCTTCATCAAAATAACGAGGCTTTTTTAATGAAAAAATAAGCGAGCATTCCTGCTCCCTTTCATTTTTATTCCCGCTCCTGCCCGCTCCCATTCATCTTTATTCCCGCTCCTGCCCACTCCCGTTGATCTTTAAAAATTTGACTCCCATCCCGCGGGAATCCCGCAGGACCCACGGGAATTCCCGAAAAATGTCATCCTCTAATATGAAGTCACATGCAAACTCAATGTTTGGCCCACAGTTAAGAGAGATGTGCTCTGTGGCCCACAGGTGAGGGTTTTAAGTAAGACGCTGCTCTCTGACCCAGATGTAAGACACACATGCTTCCTGTCTTGCTTCCTGTTTACACAGTAAATTCAGCAGTGTTGTGTCCACAGTGATAGAGTTCATTTAAACCCTAATAGTGTCAGTTCCACTCTCTGAGTATAACATTAACACTGTAGAATGTACTATTTTCTCTTTTGATGAAAGAAATATGGTGCACATAGTTACCAGTACGGTTAATCCGAAAACAAGTACAAAGGCTACTTTAGGTGTCACTACATTCTGAGCGTACCCCCGCCTTGTGTGTGTGTGTTTTTCCATTACCCTGTCCAGTGTGTGTGTATGTGTGTGTGTGTGTGTGTGTGTGTGTGTGTGTGTGTGTGTGTGTGTGTGTGTGTGTGTGTGTGTGTGTGTGTGTGTGTGTGTGTGTGCGTCATGAAGCATGCACCGTGAATTCGAAGGATTCGTAATTAAGCCATTGCACTTTGCAAAGTTTATCAGACAAACTCCAGCACCACGGACAGCTCCATACATTAAAATCCACTTATAAAAGTAAAAATAATAGCCTTTTATATTAGTACTATATTTTAAAATATATGTGGGTTATTACAAATATATATGACTATATATGACCAGTCAAAAATAGCACTTGTTGTGGTGCACCATGTGAAACAGCCTCTCTTGTCTGTTCAATAAAGTAGGGAAAGAAAACATGAAAGCATGCATGCAAAATTGTCATCTACTCTTAACATTTTTATTGAAATGTCAATGAGGAGTGCATGCCACAGTTCATCAGGCCAGCAACTGGATTCTATGAAGGGAAAATAGTGTTTCTGTCACCATATGACTTATCCACAGCATCTATGTCCATTGGGCTGTTGGCCTACTTACATATTAGTTAATTTCAACACAGTTGAATAGTCTATGGCTGTACGGCCATACGGCAATGTTATTATATGGTGTCATGCTGCCCTCTACTTGTCATTAACAATATTCAGAACTTCATAGATGTCAAATGGAAAGGAACACAATCCATTTACATTACACTACACCTAACTGATACTTTTATCCAAAGAGACAGATGACAATATCTAGATACAGGGTTTTGATTACCGTCCCTGGAGCAATGTTATGTCAGGTGCCTTGCTCATGGGCACTTCAGCCATGGAAAGAGGTGTTGAGAGAAGTGAGGGTGATATTCGAACGTGCAACCTTCTAATTTAAAGACCAACTCCCTAACCATTAGGCCATGGCTGCCACAGAGAGCAAATAAGTAGGTTAGACAAGTAATTATCTCATATCTCTGAGACACAGCCAATGGATGTAAGCTATCACTTTAGGTTAGAAGTTTGGACTCAAACATCCACTTCAACAAACCATTAAACACCAATATTTAATTGCATTGTTGTACATGTACCGTTTATCATGTAATTGAATAAAAAATACAGCAAAACACATGCTCAAACTAACTGTCTGGCATACTCTAGGTGACTTGGATGGATTTGAGACCAATCTGTTGGCACAATTTGTCATTCTAGACAATAGTTCAATAGTTTTAATGAATGAAATGTAAAGATGTTTTCAGTTATTCTTTGTGTCTGCACATTTTTTACATCTTCAAATGTCACAGCTGTTCCTTTTCTGATTGAACTGTGAAGTGACACATAACATATGATACACGTCCGTACCATATAACACTAACTGGCTATATAACACCAACTCAGGATGCAGTTTACAGTAATAGAATGCCAGAGAAATTATAGAGGAGACAAAGGCAAGCAACACAGCTATATTATCTACTTTGATCAGCTATGTCTTAACATACCTCACCAAGAATTCAAGTATTTTCATTACACACTAGTTTAAACTTTTGTTGCCTTTGCCTCAAGTCATATAATAAATAATAAACAATAGACAATAAAAATAATAATCTCATTTTGAATATAACATAAAGACATCAACTGTTTTTAGTCAAGATCATTTCTTTACAGTATAACACTACTTCAATAGGATGAACATATTAAGACATTTCTTAGAGACAATCAAATGTCATAATGAAATGAAAAATTGGACAGTATTTAACAAATAGTGCTCAAACAAGAGAACACACATACGATATATGATAGTGAAATGAAGAAAATTTAAGGAGGAAGCAAAACATTTTAAGAAAATGTGAAAAAAGCTCGAGTCATACTATAAATTTAAGTAGACGTTGATGTTTCCAAATTAATATTAAATGGTCATGCTGAGTTTACTCAAAGCAGGATAATATTCCAGAGCTCACAACAGTGGATGTCCGGCCTCCATTTCATTTCAGATTGAGTGTGAGGAGTTTCAAGGGTATGTTTGAAGAGAGTTAAATATTTGTAGTAGAGATGCACCGGATCCTGATTTTTAGGATCCTGCCGGATACCGGATCCACTGCTTAAGATCCTGCCGGATCTGGAACTGGATACTGGATCCTACGAAAGGTTTGAAACACATAGCCTACTCGAACACGCGGGCCCTTTTTATTACGTTGGCTCAAACTATTTTTTAGACTCATTGGCTTACTGCCACACTGCCTGCAACGGCCGCTTCCAAAGGGCTTTCACTCCATGCAGCGATTGGGGTTGTGAAAGACTGACTGAAAAGCCTAGGCTACGTAAAAACTAGATGCACCAGATCCTGATTTTTAGGATCCTACCGGATACCGGATCCACTGCTTAAGATCCTGCCGGACCCGGATCCTGTGAAAAACCCTATTATCCTGCCGGATCCGGAACCGGATCTTGGATCCGGTGCATCTCTAATTTGTAGAGATATTATTCCCACCCAAAACTTTTGACATCAGAGTATATGCTCTGCTCTTGTTTTGGTCTTGTGTAATCCAATGTTGGCTCTTCGCCATGTTGTTCATCAGCCTGGTCTCGTGCGTCTGTAGTCTCGCTGTTTTGGACCTGAAGACTGCCACGGTCTGTAGTCTGTTTCTTTTGAAAGTTGAGTGCGGAGTATTGCACATCGTCCTCTTCACTCTGCTAGTAAACACAGAAAAAACACACATTAGCTACATTCTTCAAGCATTTTTGACACGTGGCGACGATACTCAGAAATAGAAATTGGCCAAAAGGTGAAAATTGAAAAGGTCTTTTAATCTGAAAACATGTCTAATAAAAGAAAATACATGAAATACTGTATGTGGACAGCAATCGTAAAGTAAACTATTCATTGTAATGCTACAGTATGAATTCATGACATTCTGATGAACACAAAGCAATTTCAAGAGCCTACTGGTTAGCTGCCAGTAGCCACAGACAGTAATGTGTTAAACAATTTAGAACTGAATGAAAATATAAAAAAAATATTGATATTCGTGTTCCTACTTCATCATCCTGAATGTCCCCATCTTCTCCCCCAGTGCCCACTGGTGGGTAAAAGCATCTTAAGAGCCGAGCTCCTGCCAAACATATACGGTAGACCTAGATGTTATTACACACCGCAATGTTCAGAGTTTCCATTATGCGTCTCAGTGAACAGAGTGGAAAAGTGTACAAAGTGTACAGTGTGCACGTCATATGAAGTAGAGAGGAAGCGAAAAGAAGGGCAAAATGCTCTTTCATTCTTAAAAGTGCAATATCAACATTTTGGATTGGGCACCCCTTTAAAAATGAAGTATTTTATTTCAAGGGGCTATCCCTAAGAACAATAAATTACAAATCTTGTAAATATTTCTCATTTAATGTATCCTGGGTCATCCATTTTTTTTTATCCACAGTGTGTATAAAATAACTTACCTGTCTTCTGACCACTATTACCATGATACACACTGAATGTACTGTACGAACATTTAGTATGGTGTTTGGTCATTTGAGAATAAACTGAATGCATACTAGATAGAGATGCTTATTTGTTTATGTTAAATTACATATACTGAAATTACACATACTGATTAATGTAGCATTTAAAAAATAAAGAAAAAAAATATCCTTGTGTTTTACAGGCGTGTTTATGTGATGTTAAGGTACTTACTGAGGCACAATCGGATTGTTCTTCTGGTTTCCCTGGTACATAATAGATAGACGTTCAGCACTACAGATAATATCAGTGCCTCACCCAGACAGAATAGGATAGGAATGAATACGTTTCCATCTGCCCATGTGCAGGGTTGTTCAGTGCTGTCGTTTCCACCTGCGTATAAATGCAGCAATGCAAAATTTTCCAAACGTGATATGTACATATATCACATTTGGACAGTAGCTTAACATGGTTTGCATAAAATTACAGATGGCTTTATCTAAAGCTGTAGCCCATGTAGCGAGGGACGGTTTTATTAAAAATCAATGAACCCAAGTTCTTTTTCAAAATGATTTACCATAGTAGCCTAGTTTAGTCTCAACCATGCTATTCATTGTATTCAAAAGGTAATCAAAACACTTTAGTCCAGGGGTTGGGAACCGTTTTCATTCGAGGGCCACTTCAAATTTTATAAAGTCCTCCGAAGGCCATACTATGAACACAAACCAAGATTTACCCCTGCACTTCAGGCCTATATTGAAGGTGGCCACCTTCACAACAGACCCCACCTTCAATAGGTCCCCTGAAAATATAACTTAATTATTCAGCAAATGTAATTGAAATTCCTTCACAAAACATGTCCTACTTCGTGTGAAACTGCATAACATTACAATTATACCGGGGTCTGGATAAGATGGTTCCCGACACAGGTCCCGACATAGGTTCCCGACCCCTGCTTTACACTATCTAAAACAGGGGTGTCAAACCCATTTCAGTTCAGGGGCCACATACAGTCAATTTGATATCAAATGAGCCAGACCAGTAACGTAATCGCGAAATATTGGGGGGAAAAAATCATATCGCAATCACATTGCTATTCAGTCATTTCAAGGTGGTTGCCAGCAGGTACATCAGGAGCATTGCCTGTAATTGACAAGCGAAAAAGGCAAATTCTTTGTCAAGTATTGAAAACCTGACGCCTCAGAGACCCTATACATCACCTTTGTTATGGGCTAGATATTTGCTTCTTTTCAGATATATATATATTTTCTTCTCAGCTTTTTTTGTTTGTTTTAATACGGTCTGGGGCCGTATTTTAAACCATCTCTCGGGCCGCCTCCGGCCTCCGGGCCCTATGTTTTTACACTCCTGATCTAAATGTATATAGCCATAATATGAATGAGGCTGTGTCCTTAAAAAAGTGCTCCACTGTATATAGTCATACAGGCATACTGTACAGTACAGTACATACTAATAACACAAATGATACCAAGGAAAACCGTGTGCTGTAACATATTGTGTAGATACTGACACTGTACCAACATATCTCCTGTCAGGAGAACTGCTTATCATTTTTTACATTTGAAGAACAAAGACAACTGAGTAGGCTAATACACACTTTTCACCTTAATTAACTTCAGTTTGTTCTAACAAATATGTTAAGTGATTTGTTTAATTACAGAACTTAAAAACAACTCCAGTTTGTAATACATTTTTAAATGCTTACATTTGCTGCAGTTCATGTTGCTCTCTGCAATCAGTGGATGAATTCATCAGCATTAACACCATCAACTATTTGTGATCCTGCGTCCTTGAGGTGTCACACTAACTGTTCACTGCCACAAACAGACTTAGATTCAAGACTGTATGTTCCAACCGTGTATATGTGGTAGACTTGTGGTTTTATTGATGTGCGCATGCGTGTGAGTGTGTAGTACAAAATGGGGGCTACATTCGCACGCAGGCACGCACACACAAACATACACACACACACACACACACACACACACACACACACACACACACACACACACACACACACACACACACACACACACACACACACACACACACACACACAGAAGACGTGTTTAATGTAAGTTCAGGGTGCAAACTGAAGCAGCAGTTGACCCTCCTCTATTTTTGGCTGCTGCTGGTAAATCAACTGTTTGATCTTGGCCCGTTTGAATTCTCTGCTCACTTTTAACCCTCAAGCGACAAGCCTGTTTTTGCGACTAATCTGACCGAGCGGGGTCATTTATGACCCCAACCAAGGAGTTTATATAGAAATACCACTATATAATTATTTTTTGGGGTTCATTCAAATTTATTAACATCTTGCACATACTTGTCCCTCATCTAAAGCAAAAAAATGTGAATTTGAACATTTTATTGTTTTGCTAAAAAGTAGTCAAACTTACATACGTAGGCTATATGCTAAGTATGATGTATGCCTTCATTTGCATACTGTATGTAAACATCAAAATACAAAAAACATCCAATACATAATTTTTCTTCTCTCGTCATCAGTAATCAACTGAAAAAGTTTCATGGTGATATCTATAATTGACATTTTTTAGCCTATTCACTTACCATAATAATACAGTATGTTTATGCTAATTATGAAAATTGCTCAAAGTGAAACCAAGCTAAATTCTATCCATTAGGTCCATAGATGATATTTCTGCAATAAAACTTTAGGGTACTCACAAGATCAGAGAATATGGTAATTTGCACAGACAAAACCATGTCTCAAACATATAAGCTTATGCACACTCAAAATTTCTCTGAAACTTTTTCTGGACATTGTAGCTGTGAAAATGTGTCTTCCATATGCATTAGAGCAAATAAATGATTCAACTGATGCTTGAGCCTTTGTACAGCCATATAATAAGGAAAATTCTAAAAAACGCTATTGATTTCTACACTGATTACTTATTTCCTCCCTTTTTGTTCATCAGGATGACTTCCATTTCATATTCTCATCATGTGCTACCTGGGTGCCCTCACAATATGCTTGGCTGGCTATCGCAGGGATGCCCTATTTATTTATATAATATATTATATTTTAATACTATAAATGTTTATATTATGAATATTGTAGGACTGCTGGCCATGGCCTGCCCCAAGACACAAAATACAAAAACTAGAGTTTGAGAATTACAACAACAGTGGACATGTTGAGTATCTCATGGATCCTCTCAGGGTCATAAATGACCCCACATGTGTTTTGATTATAAATCCCATATGGATGGTCCAATCCTCACAAAAATCATTCACAACGTGCACAACATATGTATTGACAAACTCCTATTGACAAACTGAAAATTGCAGAAATGGTGTGTGAAAATAGTGCAACTGACATGAAATCAGTCTGTAAAGAAACAAACAGTACTAGAAATGCTATCACGTTTAATATTATTGGGGGAAAAACCTTCATCTAATTTATCACTGTGTGTAAATTTAGCCCATTATTTTCAAATTGAATTGTTTTTGTCTCGTCTTACTTTCATCTTGGTACTAAAGCTAAAAGCGATTAAATGTTTTCTTTTTTAGTCTTTTTGGAATGTTTATAGTCAAAAGTATTGTGGATATTTTGTTGTAGCTGGTGGGAATAAAATGACAAACCAATTCGTAATGAGAATCACAGAAATGGTGTACACAGTAAAAAAAGAACTGTTGTTTTTACGGAAAATTGCTGGCAGCAGTGGTTGCCAAAGTCTACCTTAAAACAAATAACGGTATATTTCCTTTTTACATTTTACGGTAAGATTATGGCAGCAGTGGTTGCCAAAGCCTACCGTTAAATAAATAACGGTACTATTTATTTTTACATTTTACGGTACAATTATGGCAGCAGTGGTTGCCAAAACAGATTGGACAGATTATATTCAGGTGAGTTCAATTATAGAGTTACAATCAGACAACTGATTGGACTGATTATACTCAGGTGAGTCCAATTATAGAGTTGCAATCACAGACAACTGATTAGACTGATTCTACTCATTGGAGTCCAATAAACATCAACTTAATTAGATACCTAAATAAATGCCCAATTGCCAGATTGTCTAGTGCAGGCAGGTGGACCAGTCTAGTATCATCAATGAAGGGTATGCAAATCCATTCTTTATTTAAAAAAGGCCTGAAAATAACCTTAAGGAAAATGAAGGCCAAAGCTAGCGGGGCAAGCAAGCTAACAAACAAGCTAGTTAGCAAGCCACCAAACAAGCTAGTTAGCAAGCCACCATGCAGCCACCCTTACAACGTGACCTGCTAGCCGGGCCGGCCAGGTGAGGGCAGGCCAGCAGCCGGCCAGCCGGCCTTACAGCCAGCCAGCCAGCTAGCTAGCTAGCAACCAGTGAGCAGTACAATGCAACAGTCCCTGTTTAAATACATGTTCAAGTGAACCATGTGACCCGAGTGATGAAGCATTTGGCAGGTGCAGGCAGTAAGTTAATCATTGCATGACAGCCCTTAGCACTCAGGTGAGGTCAGGAATTGATTGATAGATTGATTCGGATGGGGTAGAATGACAGTTTCAAATAGACTGGGCTACTTCTAAGAGCTCAAGGGATTACTGTCCCAGGTAGACTTTTTCAGATTATACTAGCCTATAGGTATATTTTACACATTAAATGAGGCTAAACTGTAGGCTGTTACCGGATAAATAATAAGTTACAGTGAATTACTGCAAAATGTGCAAACTGTTGCCATTTGCAGTCCTTAACTGTTGCACAGTTTATTCAGTTGCCAGCTTCATTGTTGTCAAATCTACAACGTGGAGGCACCTGGAGCCAAGCAGACAGGCAATATGTTTTCTGTGGAGTAATTAATATTCAATTCATTATAACCTCCATTGCTTTCTGTTGGGTAGGAGGAATGCAAAAAAAGATATTCTGAATTTTGAAGAGGTTTACCGTGTCAATTAGTTTGTGTTGACATCAAACTCTGCCTGTTACAACCAGCCTATCAGTGGTTTGACAAGTTACACCTGGAACAAGTGCAATCACAAGAGATCTATTGGACTAAAAGAGGACAAAAAGCCTAACACGACCAGAAAGAGCACCTACTTTTTGTAGTATACACAATGTGAAGAAAAGCAGAACAGAGTTCTTTGTCTGTTGGTTCACAATTTGGTTCACTAACAGATGATTGAGTTTGGTTCACTTATAGGGGACTCAACAAAAATGGCTGCTCATGTTGCCAAAACATTTGAAAATTGGGGAGGCATGTTTTTCATAACTCTCAAGGGAGTTAAACATTAACTCTCTAGCTCTCTTAGCTCAACAACTCGGATCCAGAGGAGTCAAATAACACTCTGTAGTGTTGCTGCAACTCTTGATGTTTAGATTTTGGCTGAACACCAGTCTAACTCTGATCAATCGAACTCTGGCAAATTTGCTGTGTACATATGTGTACACCAGTGAAAAATAAAGTCATGTACCGTTTCTTGACTACTTCATCTTCACTTAACGGTATTTTCCAATATTTTCTTTTCAGTGAACAGTTCAGTATTTTCTACATATTGACACCAGTGAAAAATAAAATTATGTACCGTTTCTTGACTACTTCATCTCACTTAACGGTATTTTCCAATATCTTCGTTTACAGAGAACAGTCCAGTATTTTCTACATATGACACCTGTCAAAAATAAAGTTATGTAGCGCTTTTTGACTAAATAGTGGCTTGCCATATTTAGTACAGAGATAAACTGTTTTACATTTTACGGTCACTGACTGTTGCAATTTGACAGTTTTTTGCCGTAATTTCAACTGGCATTTTTTTACAGTGTAGCAATATGGTGACAATACATCAATATAATACATCAATAAATCACATCACTGGAAGATGACCAGGTCATCATCGCCGTAGTGTACTGGCCAGCCATCTACGCAGGCAATGGCGATGTAGCAAGTACTCTTTTTGCCCAGATATGTACACTTGGGGTATCACCATCCTCCAGTGTGCTTGCAGATTACGATGGGAAAGGGCTGGTTGCTCTTGAACAGATTGTCACGGTAGTGTGTCCCTGCATCTCCGCAGATGCGCGTCACCAGCTGAGAGGAGGCCTGGATGAAGGTGTTGGTCTCCTTGCAGTCGTTGCTGCCTGTCTGCGTGATCTTGCGCGTGCTTATCTCACGGTCGCAGATGTACTCGTTCATGTTGCCGTTGATGTGCTGTTTGACAAGCTTGTTGTAGCGCTCCTTGACCTCTGGTGTCTGGCCCTGAGCCCTCTGGGCCGCAGCTGCAAGGGGCAGCAGGGGAAGCAGCAGGCTTTGCATCCTCATCAGGGAAACTATTCAAAGTCATCACAATCAGACCAGACCAGCATCTCAGCTTAGCTTTAGCTTTGGCTCAAGTTTGGAGTCAAGTTGTTTTATCATCATTTGGAGATCTACATATTTCGGGATTCTTATACAAGCCGTCTTTCTGGGGCCAATATCCTTTTCATATTTCTCTGGCATGTGGACTGCCAGGGCCACTAGTGCTACTGTGGTCCAAAAATCCCTCTGCACTTAAATCACCTGCAATACTGTTGCTTCTAAAAGTCAGCAATTCGTGACCATGATCAAAAACCAAGACAGACAAATCAATTGTTGTTAATGTTCTAAGTGTGAAACAATGAATAAAAATATGGCAGGGTAGCAGGCTTCACTCAGGTTTCTTGATAACTTTTAAGGGTGCTGTCCCAAATAAATACTTAGAATCAAAGAAAAGGGGGGCGCACCTTGCATCAATTTTTCTTTATTTTGCACAAAATAAAGAAAAATTGATGCAAGGTGCGCCCCCCTTTTCTATGACTCTTTCAATTATTCCCATCACATTTGGATTTACTAACAGCTAGGGTTGCAGGCAGGGTCAGTGGGTTCAGCCAAGGTAAGGGATGCGTGCTTGTCTGAAATGAAACCAGACAAATGCAGGCCAATCACCTCAGTTGCCCTGACGAGAATAAATACTGTATCTAGGCCTGCATGCTCGCTACTCTGTGACCACTAGATGTCCCCATGCAGTTTTGTATCTCTGAAATGTATTGTTAGATGTGCACATATTACCATTGCCTGAGCCTGTGATGATGGCGCCAAAGAAAATGGAATCTTGTACAAGAACGACCACTAGCTGGTGTGGCCAGGAGTGGCACTGCAGCTATGTTATCGCAGCCAAGTAAATAATGAATGGGTGCCAATGGGGCTGTACGCTTCTCATAGAACTATCTGCCCGTGTGATTTTTTCCCTGGAAACAATGGAGTCGCGTTCGATAGATATGAGTAAGTGAAAGCATTTGCCAACACGTTTGCATCTTGTCAAGTGTTAGATTCGTGAAAATGACCCTTATTTCAACTATAGCAATGACATAACACGTGACAATCGACTTTACGGCACTACGCCATTTGTTTTGTAGTTTTAAGTCTGACTTCAGAAGTCGATGTGTTTAAATTATGTTAGGATTGTTGCGGACACCTGTTATTTATTGCATTTAAGGTGGTGGAAAAGCGGCATGTGTACATTGCGTAAAGGAAATGACTGTGCTGAATTTGGGCACCTTCAATTAACATTTTGGACGGCGGTGGGGGGTTTTGAGGTGTGTGACCGTAGATGTTTCTGCTAGGATCAGTCAGAGTACGTCTCTCGTCAGCTCTGGTCGTGAATAGTCGCAGAGATTCCTCAGCCAGCAGGTATTAGCCGAATGCTAGCGTGTTGCAGGACAAAACTAACACGTCTTTGGGAGAACAAAGCCATGTCAGGAACCTTTAACTTCACTTCTAATACAACTTCTATGATAAGGTACAGAATGTGCACACATCTTTACAAACCAGAGAACAGAACCGTCACAAATCCCTGCTGAGCCATTTAGCCCAATAGGCTCCCATTCATCTTTTACTTGGCTGCGTTCGCCAACGGGGCTATAATGGGAGCCAATGAGAGATGCCTATCTCATAGCTTAGAGAATTTCTGATGGCGCCTACTAGGGTAAACTTTGAATTTCCATACTGTGAGTGAATTTAAAGGAGCTCCAGGTAGGATTAAAAGTTTAACTAATCACGGTTCCGAGTCAAGCGATGCTTTTGCGAGTCATTAGTAAGTGAACTATTGCTCTCGCGGCCGCTTCCACGGTCCGCTGTCACAAAAACCCACAAGCAAGTTTTCACAGCGTCGGGCCGAATGAGTATCATGGGGAACACTTTTTATTTGAAACATTGCTTTACATACCGTATTCAGATTTGTATCAACTGCTGGCATTCCGTGATGAAAAACAGTCTCACAGCGAGTTAATTTGAACAGCATTTTTTCAATACGTGTAGATTTTGAGACAGGCATCCTACGGGCGCCACGCAAATGACATCATCCTACCTAGTGCCCCTTTAAGGTATGCATGCATTCAGGTAAATTGGGCCACTTTGGAAGGACTGATGAAATGTAAGGAAGAACATGAATAAATTCCATATATGTAGGTAGTTTGCACAGAGTCACCAATAATCTACTTGATGATAAAACAATTTCATAGGCCTATATTAATTATACATTTATTCCAGTTTTAGAGTCAGGTGTGCCTTCCTGGCTGAAAATAAAAAAGAGGTGAGATAAAATGGACCCCCTATTCATTTCAATGAAAAAAATAGAATTACACAAGAAGTCAAGCAAAACTAGAAATGCATTCTCACAGAAAATGCTGGAAGCGGGCTTGCCTTTTGGGGCAGAGATGAAACAAAGTACTATTGAGAAAACAAAGCTAAAAGAAATCTTGGAAAAACTCCATCCACCCAGTCAGAAGTTATGGGCCAAACAATTCAGCCATCTTGGATTCAGCCATCTTGAAAGTGTTGTAGCTCTGCGTTTTGGGGATATACTAAATGACATACATGGTATTTTAAGTTGGCTAAGGAACACTGCATATGATATAATTTTGAAAATCAACATGGCTTCGAGCGGGATTAGAACTCACAACCTCCATATCTGTAATCCAACCCCTTTGCCATTGATATTAAATGACATACAATACATGATATTTGAAGTTGGCTGAGGAACACTGCATATGATATCATTTTGAAAATCAACATGGCTTCGACTGGGGTTCGAACCTCCAACCCCCATATCCCTAATTCAGCACATTTGCCATTGATATTAAATGACATACAATACATGATATTTGAAGTTGGCTAAGGAACACTGCATATGATATCATTTTGAAAATCAACATGGCTTTGACTGGGGTTCGAACCCCCAACCTCCATATCTGTAATTCAGCACATTTGGCATTGATGCTAAAATGACATACATGGCATTTTAAGTTGGCCAAGGAACACTGCATATGATATAATTTTGAAAATCAACATGGCTTCGACTGGGGTTCGAACCCCCAACCTCCATATCTGTAATTCAGCACATTTGCCATTCATACTAAATGACATACATGGCATTTTAAGTTGGCCAAGGAACAGTGCATATGATATAATTTTGAAAATCAACATGACTTCGACTGGGGTTCGAACCCCCAACCTCCATATCTGTAATTCAGCACATTTGCCATCCATACTAAATGACATACATGGCATTTTAAGTTGGCCAAGGAACACTGCATATGATATAATTTTGAAAATCAACATGGCTTTGACTGGGGTTCAAACCCCCAACCTCCATATCTCTAATCCAGCAGCATGCATTCCCATTATGCCAAGCAGCTAGCTGTCATGCACAGTCCAGCAAGACTATATCACATTGCATTGAAGAGCTGAACAATAGACTTCTAGAATGGCTGCTTGCACCTGCTCGCAACTGACAGTTAGTATTGAGCCTTAAACAGGGGAGAGAATGAGAATGAGTTTTTTGTCTTTACAACATCGTTGTAAAAAAAACTAAAAGGAGTTGGCACGTGTCCTTTTCACAGATCGGAGTCATGCTTGTGATCTCTCTAACAGTCTTTGAATGAAGTGTATAGGTTAAATGGTTCAGGCACAAATGGACCTCTGTGTGGGACATGCGCTGATCTCTTGAAAAATGCATTTTTGGAAAGACTGGGATTCTCCATAGACCCAGGCCTGTTTTTTTTACAAACCTGCCATTTAAAAAAGTATTGGGAGTTGGGAGATGAAACTTTGACAATTTGGAGACATCCCATAGAGCTCGCTAACAACGCATCAACTAAACTTCTAGGTGAAAGTGTTGATGTTTTATGACCGAAAAAGCCTCCTACACTCTAATCTCTAGAGTGGCGGAACTTTGGTTCATGAAGGTTCCACCATAGTTTTCAATGGGGACCCAGGCTTTCACAAAATCACCAAAAACGGGAAAACGACAAGAGACACAGACAAGCCTATTAGTGTACGCAAGCTCCAAGCCGAGCCGGTCGTTTTAGTGTTTGAATGGTGTCTCTATCTCGGAAGGCCTAGGAGGAGATCCATTTTCTATTTTACTGCCCTGCACATGACCAATAATAAAGAAACAGGACTTAGAGATTACTATAATCGGGCCTTGCTCTGCAAGGGCCATGCTCTGCCCATCACAAAGGTATAATGCCATTCTAATAACTTAAAATAGATACAGTAATGTTGCAACAATTTAAGTACATACAGTATGTGGTGATTGGTCAGTAGAGTTAAAAGAGATGAAACACTCAATGCTCATCCAGCCCAATTTACCTGCTGGCTCAATTTACCATTTTGTGGCTGTGTAGAGAGTGGGGAAAGGATTAACTCCCATTAACTCCAATAATACATCCATGTGACTGATTTTAGAATTTATTTGGCTTGTACACATTTAAGTCAACAAAGTGTGCCTTGGCAGGAAATGTACGTTTCTGGGAGAATGACCCAAATGTTTGTAAAATTGATACATGGGTTTAACCTTTGGGTTTAACCTAAACACCCTCGGTTGTGCACCCCTGGCTGCACAATCTTCAACCTCTGATTGTTGTTTGTAAAATTGAAATCCATGTATAGTATGTTCCCAGCTAATGGCTACTTGTGGTTTTCAGGGTATGCTGTCAGCAAAGCAGGATGGGAGAATTCTTCCTCAAGTGGATGCAAACCATCCATACATGTCAACATTGAATATTCCACAAATGTCCCTTTCTTCACTTTCTTCTGCATACCATTAAAGGATAACTGCGGTATTTTCAACATTAAGCCTCATTTCCGAGTTGTCTGAAAATTCATTTTTGAAAATGTACGTTTTTGGTGTTTTTAAGGACGTGGTCGGACATGCAGGCGACTTGCCATTCTGAAGCAGGTTGGGATGAATCAAAATTTGGCAAATACCCGAGACAGCAGTAAACATCAAAAAAACGGTGAGGGGAGTTCTAGAACATTGCAGACAACTCGGAAATGAGACTTAATGTTGAAAATACCGCAGTTATCCTTTAAAAGATAGCATAGGAACGGGTCATATCATAATATCAATTGTGTGTACAAAAGATCCGGATCTAAATAATTGTGCACAGATTTCAGCATCGAACTGTGTTGAAGCGCTGTTACCAAACTACAAGAAATACCGAAACCGCAATAAGATCAGACGTAATGTTTGCGGGACCAAAGGTGTAAAGGCCCACCATTGCCACTGCGCTATTCATTTGAAATCCTGTCAAGTCAGAGCTTAAACACACAAGGGGATGTTTATTAAGCTGATTGTTTGATTCCTACACATTGGCCTTCATTGTGAGTGCGGACCACATGGCGTTTTCTCTCCCTATCTACTGATGCGGATCTGTGGGAGCGTACTGTTGGGCCGAGATGAACTCATCTCCTTCCTCTGGATGTAGCGTCTCTGTGAGAGAGAGAGAGAGAGAGAGAGAGAGAGATGTCGGCAGTCAGATCAGTACCATTTTTAAAAGCATACTGCTACATCTACCACAAAAAACAGGCTTTATTAGAGTACTCATGAAAACAAATTTTGGATCTTTAGCGAGAATTTCGAGTATACACACACACACACAAACACACACACACACACACACACACACTGGAGGCTGACGTCTGGGGTTCATGACAGCCCAACTGGGAAACTCAAACACCCATTGTCATTGGGGCACAGCACACAGTGCTCACTGCACGCAACGAAATTGCATTCATGCCACACACGTGCAAGGGGGCAGCCCCCAATGTCACCCCCAAGGAGCAGTGCGGCGGGACAGTACCAGCTCAGGGTACCTCAGTCATGCGAGGAGGATGGTTAATTACTCCCCCCGCCAACCTGGCGGGTTGGGAGTCAGACCGTCAACCTTTGGGATGCAAGTCTGACGCCCTAAACGCTTACCCATGACTGCCCAATGGTTCATGTGAGAAAGTGAACATACACACAAATACAGTAATGATAGTCCTACAAAAAATCCAACTGCTAGTGATTGTTACATAGCCTAATTTCATAGCATCAAGACCTAGCCTACTTGTGCAGTAAGACTGTATAGTTCTACATACTTTGATTAGTTCATGTTGGTACAGTATATAGGATAACAGGGGGTTTTGAGTGCTGAATGAATTCGCTACATTTCATTTGACAAAGGTGTATTCATTTCAAGAAAAGCGAATTTGCTTTTCATTTTTACAATGAAAGTCTATTGACATTCTTCGGAATAGCACCTTTGACCTTGGCAATCACCTTTTAAGGTCACAATCCCAAATGTTGCCTAGATAATGGTCAGAAATACTTTGTAAATTAATCGCAAAGAGTTCAGAATTGATGTATGGGCATGTGCATTTAACTGAAAATCGTGGCACTATCATGGACAAGCACCTTTGTGATTTTTAATGTCTACCCACCAATTTAGGCTAATTTTACATTAATCAGTTTCTATATCGTTTCTATCGCGGATGCACTGTCCTTTTACATCAAAATACTGGAAAACGACATCATAGGTGACAGATTAGGTTTTTATTGAGAGGACAGAAACTTTGTGAGTAATGTAAATAATTTGCAAGACACGACACAACGAAATGGTGAAATGAATGACTGTAAACGGAGCCTCAGTTCCAGTAAGAAACTGCCCTAACTCCAAATTGCAGGCGGGTTTACAGGCCAGGTCCAGGACTATAAGGTTTAATAATATAAGGGAATTAATATAAGATATGTGAACCCTCTTGACTGCTTTCCTACTCATCTTTACGACTGAGTTCAAGTACATCAGAACAAGAAACAAGTACATCAAGTAGGCCTACATCAGAACAAATGCATGCATGCATGCACACACACCCACACACAGACACACACACACACAGACACACACACACGCGCGCGCGCGTGCGCGCCGCCCACACACACATGCATGCACGCACACACGCACACACACACACACACACACCGAAGCAGGGAGTGCTCTGTATCCCCTGCTGTGAGTCTAAGTGCACAGCCAGTGTTGGATGTGTTAGTAAACCACTGATTCTTGAAAGTTTGGCAAAAACATGTCCCTGCAGTAAAATATTAATTCTGTTGAAAATCAACTAAATTTTCACAAACAAAATGAACCCAGGTAATGGCCAAGGGGTCTGTCACACGAATACATTTTTGTTTGAAATATTTAAGTGTAATTTTATTACTTTTCATGGCTATAAACCTGTCCACACCCTGTAAAAACGCCTGTCCCAAGGACTGGCATCATCATTTCAATTGACTTAAAATACAAAAATCACTAACAGAATTGAACAATATCACCATGATGTGGAAGACCATATTAAAGTGGTTCTACAGATGTGCACATAGTGGATGTAAAACAATATTTACTATTATTTACTGATTGCTCAAAATGTGTCCAGCATATTGGTCACCACCGTCAGATTTTTTCTAAAAGACAATAAAATCAGGTATGCACAAGGTAATTTTCATTACTGAGGACCCCTTTTCAAACCTTTAGCTCTACTGCCTACTTCACCATCACTGAAGCTCCTGTAAGTTTATTATTTTGTCCTCAATTTGTTAATTTGTTTGGACACTGGTACTGTCCCAACCATAAACTGTCAACACCGTCGGGGGTTTTAATAGTATTGTATTACATTAATGTTAATAAATATATTTTTTTTCAGAAAAGGTATGAAGCACCCAAGAAACAGAGCGAAAATGAAATGGCTAATGTGAACAAACAATGCATAATATTTAAAAGAGTGCTTTTTTGTCTCACACCGTCAGATGTCACCACAGTCAGATTTTGTTCTGCTCATCATGTTGTTCCATATTATACTAAATTGTGCTGGTTAATGAAACATTACTAGGCATGTTAGTAATAATTGTGATCCAAAATGATACTCTAGCCACCACTGAGGTGCATTTGGAGGTTTTTTTGTCAGAAAACCTGACGGTGGTGACATCTGATGGAGTTCACCAAAAAACACATGTTTTACGTGTTTTTGACATGTTTTAAGAATATGCATACAATAAGTATCTACAGTTATGTTTAATTGTTAAAGTAATTCACTTTAATACAGTAAACATGTGTTTTTACTTCTAATTCTGTCTGCCGCTGTTGACAAAACAAGAAAGAGCCCATTTTATGAAAAATGTTAAACATGGGGAGCTTGGCCAATGCATTCACTGCACAGCCAAGACCTACATCTATGATGATACACCTCTATATTTTGGATTTGAACAACTTAAAAGCTGTTTTTACCACATTTTCAACAACCCGTGGCTTACTTCCTAGATAATCTAACTAATGAAGTAAAAACACATGCTCATACTGTGCACACACAAAAATAAAGTGTTTATGCAAGATGCCATTGACTTGAGAGGGCTATTTATTTTGCTAAATGCAGGTACTAATTAGGCCACTTTCACCACTCTCAGATTACTGTCACCACTGTCAGTTCTTAAGTCACCACCGTAAGAAGGAGTTTTGGACATTTTAAAGGAATGTGCTTACAACATTTTCCTTAGGAGTTGTTGAAATATCAAAGTAATAGCCAATTTAAGCCTACACGAATATTTGTGAAATTACAAAAAAATGTTTGTTGTATTTAGGCGTTAAGTAAGCATCGTATGACGGTACATATTTTAAAATTAGAACACATGAAACAGTATTAAAATAGAACAAAAGTGAATTTTCAACATTTAAAGGCATATGTGTGAACCAAAAAATACACATAATCACTTAAAAACTCCAGATACATATGCAACCAAATCAATACAATTTTAATAACTTTTAATTGTGTCTGACGGTGTTGACAAAAAACAAGGTATGATCGGAGAAAAGCCTGATTTCTGAAAAAAATACATAATGGGGAGATTGGCCTTGTGCATTTCTGAAAAGCCAAGACCTTAGTCTACGAGGATATACCATATAATTTTGTAATTCACTTTGTTTTTTTCTGTCAACATTACAACCTGTTTTAGCCACTTTCTCAAGAATCAGTGAAACATTAGAAGGGGTTGAGAGATTACCTTACCCCCTGCTGGCCTGCAAACATGGTCTCACATGGTGTCACTTCTTTAAACATGCACCATTCGCATATCGCTTTAACAGCTCATGGCCGCTCTTGCGAAATGTGTACTCATACATAGTAGCACATTGTTTACATAGTTGCATGGCAGCCATCCATGTGCTGGGGTTACATTTTTCTTAATGAGACGCACTACAAACACATGTTCATTCATCATCTACATACTGTATATATTGTATCTTAATATCTATTATCTATTAATATTAGGGGTGGGCATAGATTAATTTTTTTAATCTAGATTAATCTCACTGTAATTATGAAATTAATCTAGATTAATCTAGATTAATCTATATCAAAATGGCTCATTCAGAATAGGCACGATAGCGAAAAAAACCTTCGGGTTTCTTAAGACAGATGGCGCATTAGACCAAAATGCATCTCATCTTCAAAAAATGGCCATGTTGATACTTGGAGATGACAAAATCACAGCAATATGTGTAAAGTGTGTCTAATATTTTAGGAAGCATCATAAGATAGTGAAATTTCTAAATGAAGCGCTATAAATTGTAGAGGCAAATAAGTTACAGATAAATCTATCAAACATTTAGGCTATTTTAAAAAAAGTTACCTCAACAATTCAGCATTTCTAATGGGGAGAGAGAGAGAGAGAGAGAGAGAGAGAGAGAGAGAGAGAGAGAGAGAGAGAGAGAGAGAGAGAGAGAGAGAGAGAGAATCTGCCACTGACTGTTAAAAGGAGCAGCGGCTCCTTTAAGAGAGGGAGGAGCTCTGCGCGTAGTAGGCACAGCAGCCCTCAGCAGAGCCAGGCTACTGGATATGCCCACAGTGGGTTTACATACAGTGTTGAATCTCGCCCTCAAACCCGTGCCTGCAGTTCACCTAGGGAGCGCTGTCGAGACAGCAGAGCTCATAAGGCTGGCGCTAATAACTGACAATTGTGCTCGCTGTCTGCTGAAACTTGACAATATTACTGTAAGTTCTGAGAAACCAATGTGGATTTCAATGAAATGTACAATAACCTGGGAAGTATGTCCTTCTGATTTCCTACAGCGTTGGCATTTATGAGTCAGGCTCCGCTAGCATCTTGCTAACAAAATTGCTTTACGGTCGTCGTGATCACAGCAATGCAGCCGGCCGACCAATCTAAACGCAGTGTGTGAAGCCACTCGTGACGTCATATTGACAATAAAGACGTATTTTACAAAGATCCAGCAAGTTTAAACATTCAAACTAACTGCTATTTGAAAGGATAATCTATCCTGCCTTTTGGAAAAATAAAATGAAACGATGATACCAATTCTCTCCCAAAGCAATGGCAGCATCGTGGTTGAGCTCCATGCGACCCCATTCATTTCAACAGCCTCTGCGCTCCTTGGCGCTCCTCTGCGCTGTCTGGATGGCGCCACTTAGTGGACAGTACCACCCGGAAAAAGTAGCGAGATTCCTCTCTCGTATTACCCATAAACTCTCTCTGATATGCCTATCTAGAACCTACAGCACTGGCACACGGCGATTTGACAGTTGTTCTCAGAGTTAGAATGCCAGATGAGTTACAACTCGACATGAATTCAGTTTGCAAAAAAAAAAGTCAAGCGCGACAACCGCGAGGTTTATTACCGTTGGACATGAGAAGATCTCACTGAATCGCAAATGTGCGCGATTGCAACACAAACATTCAGCGAGAGTAGATATTGACAGTTTCAGTTTGACAATCTTCAAAATGCATAGGACTATCACACGGAATGTTTTGCAATTATAGCACAGGCAAGATTTCTGGAAGTTGTTTATGTAGCCTATTCTATGCAATGTCGGGCTGGTAGCTACTCACACACAACAACGTCTCTCTATGCTTCACCTCAAACAATAACGTACCACTCAGTCTACCACTTATGAAAAAGCACTCAAACAACAACTACCACGGCAGAGAGATTAATGTTTTCAGCATGCAAACACTTCATATTTTGTAGGTCTGCTGAAACAACAGGTGGAGAGAGGAG
Organism: Engraulis encrasicolus; assembly: GCF_034702125.1. NCBI lineage: Eukaryota > Metazoa > Chordata > Actinopteri > Clupeiformes > Engraulidae > Engraulis > Engraulis encrasicolus. The sequence continues at coordinate 19,851,357 of NC_085878.1, forward strand.
AAGCGACTGGAGCACAGTCTAAAAGCGTCTGTCAATTAAACGCTATGGTGACGTGCATACCCAAACTCCAAACCTATATTTTGAGAATAGATTAACGTGCGATATTTTCTTTATCGCGCGACAAGAGTCTCACATTATCGCAGCACGTTAACGCCGATAACGGCCCACCACGATTATTTCCATTTGTTGTATAAAAACCTTGCACATTGCTCTGAGTGGGGGTTTGTCTGTAAGCAAGTCAGCACACACACAAGTCCACTGGTGTTTTGTTTCCTCCAGCAGGGCCAGCAAATTCGATGTGAAGAAGGCTATATTCTGTTATCATGGGCTGAAACTGATCCTAGCTACTTCTGTCCTTATATTATCTGAGGCCTCTGGCTTCAAGCCTGTGTGTTGCCTGACCTTGCAGAAAACAATTAAGTTTCCCAGCTGTCAAACCAGCACAGAGCTGCTTTTGGATTTTTCTTTTTCTATTCTCGCACTCAACATCAGGATTGCAAATGTGAGAAAGACATCTCTATTATGTTTTTGGAAGATCTTACATGAAAACTCAGACCATCAGTGACGTCGAGCCTCAAAAGCACAACGCCAGAGGCCACAGGAAAAGGATGAGAGGAGCTAGAATGGCGCGGAACCCTTGTGTTCTCCAGGCCTTACCATAGGTGTACACAGACAGGGATACGGTGGTGCTCAAGCACCGGCCCCTTTGCCCTACTGGAAAAAATGCCCTTTTTGATTAAAAAAAAAAAGTTTTCAGTTTTTTGTCACAATGTACTGTGGCCCATGTTGCCATGATAATCTAAACATGTGTCACAATCAAACGCATGAGAGAAAATTCCTCAATGTAATTTAGCCTCTATAGCCTAGACAGTTGGAAGTTCCACATGCACCCCCGCCCCCCTTCAGCACCTGCCCCCAAAATGTCTGTGCACGCCACTGGGCCTTACCCTTTTATTCAGCAGGAAGTCCCGGTTCTCCTGCTTGCAGTAGTCCTCGTAGAGGCTGTTGGTCCAAGCCAGGCGTCCTCGGGCGCCTGCGTCCTGCCTGTCCAGGTAGAGAGGTGGCACAAACCTGTGTGTAGAAGAAACAAACAGGAAGTAAATTATGAATGTGGGAGCCGACGCGGATGCAGAGGGTGCTCCAGAGGCCACGCTAGTACTGTGGCTCTATCAGCACATCCAGGTAATCAATACTGCCTTCAGGAAACACTAGTCTGCTGTATGTGTGTGTGTGTGTGTGTGTGTGTGTGTGTGTGTGTGTGTGTGTGTGTGTGTGTGTGTGTGTGTGTGTGTGTGTGTGTGTGTGTGTGTGCGTGCATGCGTGTGTATTCTGTAATTCTGAGTGTTTGCTTGCAAAGGCAGGCCAGGGCATGCCCTAACACTGTGTGTGTGTGTGTGTGTGTGTGTGTGTGTGTGTGTGTGTGTGTGTGTGTGTGTGTGTGTGTGTGTGTGTGTGTGTGTGTGTGTGTGTGTTTGAATGCCATACCATGGATTCTGGTATTTGTGAGTAATTCTGTCCTCCAATGCTGTCCTAAATTCCCCTCGCTGTTTAAAAAAAGAAAGAAAGAAAGAAAGAAAGAAAGAAAGAAAGAAAGAAAGAAAGAAAGAAAGAAAGAAAGAAAGAAAGAAAGAAAGAAAGAAAAAGACAGTTTTAGGACTGTTTCAGTACATGGTTTGAATTTCACATGTGGCAGTTGTAATACATTTACAGAGAATTAACTTACTGTACCTACCTACTGATCAGAAGGCATAGTAACACTTTAATGTACTGTACTTTTTCACATTATTTCACTTTGCTAACCCTTTTTCCAAAGCGACTTATAGTTAACGTTTTGGTTAAGGTTTTCACTTCAGCCATGGATCAAGTTAAGGAGACATGCACATTCTTTCTACATGTAAGTGAATTAAAGCTAGAACCTTTTCATTAAAGAAGGTTGAGAGAGAAGACTTAATAATAATAATAATAATAATAATAATAATAATAATAATAATAATAATAATAATAATAATAATAATAATAATGTTTAAGTTTGTTATGGAATTTGATTGAAAAAATACTAGAGAAAAATAGTGAACCTTCCTCGCAAAGCCTAAGAGTATCAATAGCAATTGAGCTATTTATATAGCTCAGCGGAATCGTGCTGTGCCTCCCATGCCCAAAATTGAGCGTTGGCTGGAAGGTGGTGGGAGCCCCGCAATGCGAAATTGCCCAGATCACCTCAGTTACAACATTGCATTTCTCCACACACTTCTTGATCAAAATGAGAATGAAATATGACTGACTGTCCTCTCATCAAGGTGGTCCTTCAAATATGCCACTTCCATGCAAACTCTTTACGGCCCGAAAGTACTATAAATATTGCAATTAATAGGCCTTATGTCCTAGGCATAACTTTGCATTTTCCCCACATTTACAAAAAAGGCTACCTTAAATCGGTGCGCACTGTGCAGAGCGTTGGCGTTTATAGCACCACAGTACTGCACACCCCAGCCCACTCCGCCGACATAGTGGTCCTTCGGTAGCTGTGGCGGGGTACCAGGTGCAGCGCGGAACAGGTAGTCAAGGTCTCCAGTGCTTTCGGGGGATTTCGGACCAATTCCTATGAATCCCTTGAAGTCATACTGCTTTGTCCGATAATCCCCAATTCCGTCAGGACCTAAAATAAGTTCATCGTGTTAAATCGTAGCCTACACAAGGAGTTTGTGTCTGAATTTAACATTTACACATATGGCAAGTAAAACGCACGTCATGCGTTGCATGTAGGCTAATTTGCCACGCAATCATAGTGTAGGTTACCTGTGAATATCATTCTTTGTCCACGTGTCGATTGGAGTGGATTGGACCTGATGTTCGGCAGAACCTTTGCCATTATTCCTCCTGACCCTGGACAACCAGCAGGCTGTGGTCTCCAAAGCGCACAGTGCGCACTGACAGGCGCAGAGGAATGCGTTGTGTGCGCGTGTGTGTCTTCTGCGCTGGACAAGAGGACGTATCGTTGCCATGGTAGTAGTCATTGTTGCAGCTGAACAACTGCTACCTGGTCCAAAAAAGCCCGCGCGGTGTTCCATTTGTCATTCATTCGACCACCGACCCATGCATTTAAAATGAGAACGTATTCCTCCTCTGGTTTGCATTTAATTTCAGACATAATAATTAAGCCTTGTGAATCATTGTCAATAGCGATGTTTGTCTTGATTTTGTTTCACTCACTGGGGTTTCAATGCATATTTTGCTGATTAACGCAGTTGGTTTAGACCTCCAACGTAGGCCTATTAAATGTCAGCTGAGAGGTAGCAAAAATCCATATAGTTTAGTATATGCTTGTTTATATGCTTGCTTGTATGTTTTGAAATGGCAATATAAAGGGAATCCAGATTGGAAATTGTAATTCATTGGGCTTGTCACGTTTTACCTGTCAACTAGTTTGACTGTCACTGAATCTTTCACTACACAATGTGTGCTCATCGCCCTCGAGTGGCCATTGGGAAAACTCTTTTCTCACGGGGAATAGCCCTACAAAGGCAAAATGCAGTAACTAGGCCTACATATTTTGTCAAAATTGAGTTAAGACCAGGCCCGGAATTTCGTAATTTTAGGGGCAAGGCCACTTGGCCTTTTGAATTGTGATTTTTTTAAGGGCACAAAGGCCAAAAGCCAGGGCACCAAGGCCATAAATGAAAACATTTTTTCTAGCAGTAAAATTGAAATGTAACCAGTCTCCATCAGGCTGGCAGGTGTTAATTCAGAGCAAATGAAGTGCAAAATACAAGACAGTGTGAAGGGTAGTGTGATGTTTGTGCTAGAAAAAAAGAGGACATGTTTTTGGCTGGGGGGTTTTGGGGTCCTCCCCCAAGAAAACTTGTGTTTCTTAGATGCAATTTCGTGAATTTGAATGCATTTTATAAATTAGGCATCGGCGAGGGCATCAAGGCCACTGTGGCCTTTTGGCAGATATTTTTTTCAAGGGCATAAGGCCAAAGTGGGAGGGCACACACAATTCCTGCCCTGGTTAAGACTGAAAATGGTCTTCTCCATTACACCTACTTTATCTTCTAACAAAGCTGTATGGTCCAAATATGCCCTGTTTTAGAGATTTTGCTATGTCAGATTTGCAGTAACTACAATACCCAAGCTAACATCAAGGCTTTGAAGGCATTTTTCTCAGTTTCAATGTTGTCGAAGTTACTGCACTTTGTCTTTGTAGGGCAGAATAGACCTATTGCAAATAATAATCAATTAATTAATTAATAAATAAGTAAACCTTCATATACTCCAAAGAAAAGCAGGAAAAAGTGAAAATTGTTGAATGTCCTGGACCTGCAGCAATGGGCTCTAGTGGTTATGGTTATATCTGTGGTGGAGGAGTAGGTCTGTTACACATTCGCTCATCAGTCCTCAAACCGTTTTATCCAGCTGATGCAGTGCAGCACATTTGTCAGAGTGTAATTCTTGGTTTTCCAAAATACAAAGACACAGACACCAACCCCTGGGTCCACTCATTTTGCACAGCTCTGTCAGGACAGCCCTCCACACACAAAGCAAGTGTTTGTGAAGCTGCGTGGGTAGCATTGCTGGCAGAGGCTCCACAGTATTTTGTCGAGCTGGCTGAGTGTGTGTGTGTGTGTGTGTGTGTGTGTGTGTGTGTGTGTGTGTGTGTGTGTGTGTGTGTGTGTGTGTGTGTGTGTGTTTGCGTGTGTGGCAGAGAGAGAGAGGGTGTGTGTATGTGTTTGTACCTCTGTGTGTGTGTGTGTGTGTGTGTGTGTGTGTGTGTGTGTGTGTGTGTGTGTGTGTGTGTGTGTGTGTGTGTGTGTGTGTGTGTGTGTGTGTGTGTGTGTGTGTGTGTGTGTGTGTCAGAGAGAGAGGGGGGGTGTATGTGTTTGCACCTCTGTGTGTGTGTGTGTGTGTGTGTGTGTGTGTGTGTGTGTGTGTGCGCGCGTGTGTGTTTGTGCATGTGTGTATAAGAGTAGGAGGCAAATCGCATTAGCCTGCTCTCCGGCAGGCCTCTGGGGCCCACTAATGAGAGTGCTAGTGTGACGGACACAAATGGACCTGAGCTAAATGTGTAATTAATGACTTCTGGGAAGAGCTGAGATGGAGGGGTCATGGAGACAACAGAGCAGAGAGCAAGAGAGAGAGAGAGAGAGAGAGAGAGAGAGAGAGAGAGAGAGAGAGAGGCCCCAATGAGGAATAGCCAGATTAATGAACGCAGACACAGAAATAAATAGACAACTCAGAAAAATACAGAAGCAGCTCTGTTTCATAAAGGTCTCTTGCTGTTTCTGCCACAACAACACTTGTACACCCTGCACAGGACCCCTCGAGGGCACCCCTCCCAACACACCTAACTTGAAGTGCAGACTTGGATGTCTTTTGCATCTCTAAGTTTAATACGAACCTATATAATTCAAAATATATATTTAAAAGGGTGCATGGGTAGGGGGGCAATGTGGCGCAGCACGCTAAGCCCCCCACATTTGGGCTTGCATGCCCACAGGGACCCCGGTTCAAGCCCGGCCGGGGTCATTTCCCGATCCCACCCCGTCTCTCTGTCCCACTCACCATCTCAGACTGTCAAATAAAGGCATAAAAAGCCCCTAAAATATATATAAAAGGATGCTTGGGGAATGCATGACCAATGCCCATCTTCAAAGAAATCGAATGTTCTCGCTATACTGCCCTACAAAGGCAAAGTGCAGTAACTACATATTTTGGCAAAATCGAGTTCAAACGAGGTCCAAATGTGCCCCTTTTTAGAGATATTACTATGTCAAATTTGCTATGTCTGAGGCTTTGAAGGCATTTTTCTCTATTTCAATGTTGGCATACTTACTGCACTTTGCCTTTGTAGGGCAGTACAGAAGTCACCAGTGGTGCTCCTTGGCTAAGACATCGTCCACGATAGGATCAGGGGGTCAAATGACTAGCATCAGTCACATGACTTGTATATAAACCTCATAGGAAAACCCTTATGTGAGGCAAATTAAAGGGTGGTCAACAATAACTTGCAGTTCTTGCTTGCTGTTCCTCTTACTAACAAACTTTTTTTTTTTTTTTTACTTCTCTCCCCTTCATAGATAGTGACCCTTGATCTTGACACATGGGCTGGGATACCCTCTTGATGAAGATGAGACCATGGGCTGATGTGCACACCGGTCCTTGGAGTGGCATGCAATGCTGTGGCGAGTGGAAGTGGTGGCAGTGCATTGAGTGGCCAACAGAGGGCACTGCAGGATAAGGGATGACAGACAGGTCGCGAGCACCAGTGAGAGAGAGAGAGTGTGTGTGTGTGTGTGTGTGTGTGTGTGTGTGTGTGTGTGTGTTAGAGAGAGAGAGAGAGAGAGAGAGAGAGAGAGAGAGAGAGAGAGAGAGAGAGAGAGAGAGACAGAGAGACAGAGAGACAGAGAGACATGAAAGAGAGGGTGTTTGTGTGTTAGTGTGTGTGCATGTGCATGTGCATGTGCGTGTGCGTGAGCGTGAGCATGGGCACACACAACAACTTGAGAGGCTGGAAGATGAGTCTGAGAAGGGGATGCATAGGCTACCAGAAAGTGGAGCGGTGGAGAAAAATAAAGAGAGAGAAAGAAGGAAGAAAGTGAGGACTGGAGGCCGACGAGGATGCTCATTTTCGTTTATGCAGATGTGGACAGAATATAAGGATGTGTGAATACCAGATCCTATCAGAGCTAAACATAAACAGCCGATAACATCAGAAGCCCAGACTTCAGAGGAGAGAACAAAGAGGAGAAGATTAGCCAGAGGTGGCCTAGTGCAGATGAAAACACTTAAAACGAGTGGCAGGTAAGATACGCTAGTAACTTAAAAGCAAACTATTGATAGGGGCATTTCAGAGAATTCAAGCACTGGGAAAGTGAGTGCTGGGAAAGTGAAATGGAGAAAATTAATTCAGAAGTAGACAGGAAGGAGAGAGAGAGGGGAGAGAGAGAGAGAGAGAGAGAGAGAGAGAGAGAGAGAGAGAGAGAGAGAGAGAGAGAGAGAGAGAATGAGTGAGGGCTAGCCCTGCTAATATGTTTATCGAGTGCATACAAGCTTATTAGAACGGCCAGATATTTATGGCAAGCCCCTTCCGGACGACAGATAAATGGCTATTTCCCCCAAACCAATTCTGGCCTTGTCTTGCCTGCATGCGCTCGCTCGTGTTGTGCTGGAAGAAACCCCCTCCAAATAGATTTGCCATCCCTGGGCGCGGTGGATTTGTGCACGAAATGCCATAAACCACGCCACCAGTGGATACGAGCGCTGGCCGGGAGCATGGCGTTGGTAAAGCTGCAGCGTCCTTGCACATTTCCAATGGCGGAACAATTGCACACAGGGCCCAAGGGCAAAACACAGATGGGGCCCCCCATACGGCCTGCCATGGTCACAATAGGGCCCCCACCACCAATACAGGACGGCCCTGGGCCCAGAGGCAAATGCCCCACTAGCCCCCCCATAGCTTCGCCCCTGCAGATTTCACATCTTGCAAGCCAAACATTTCATTACCTCCTCAGATCCTTCCTCTGAATCCCATGATTCCTCCTCCTATATCTATCACGGTGTACTTCTATACTCCTCGCCTCGTCTTCCTTTGGGTCTACTTCTGCTGTGAGGCGAGCTCAGGAGATTTTTCAGCTTTCATACTTTTACTCACTTTGTGCTTTGTGCTGCCTCTGCATCTCCTTTTGTCTAACTCATTCCATTTTATTCTCTTTGTGCTATGTTTAGGATCAGACTCAGACAGCCTTATCATCATGCATACATGGATATCCTGTGCACACCTATAGGCTACTTCCAGTGACACACTGTGTCTAGTTGGTCTGGCCAGGCCGGGCTTGCTATCTCTTTATTTTCAAATTGCCCTTGAATTTGGCATGCAATGAAAATGGATAATTTTCATCCCTACAATAGAGAGGTAGGTTTATAGTGAGACACAGTCCCTCTGTCGTTTGCCCCAAAAGCAGCTTATGACAAAGGAAATAATGGTCTGAATTGAAGCCTGAACCAGTAGCATACAGAGGCATTTGATAGACACAGGTAGGTTATATTACATTACATTACATTACATTACATTACATGGTTTCATTGCAAAACGGTGTATCCACCATTTTTTGCACTTAAGCATTTTATTATTGGAAAAGACTGTTCAGAGGTCCTATCACCTTTGTGTGAATTCTTGCCATTCAAATATTTTGGGAACATACTTTTTAAACCTATGTAAAATGCATTTCGCAATGCAATTCAATGGAATGCCCAATACAAAATATCAATTTCCCGACATTCTACAAAATGATGATACACCGTTTTGCAAATAAACCCTTCAAGTGCAGATGCAAAGAAGGGTTAGTTAGTTTTTTAAAAAAGTGTAAAGTTAAGTAGAGTACACACACACATACACATCATGTCAAGAGTCTGGTCTGGGACTAGGGAAGCTCAAACATTTGTGTAGTAGATAGTCAAGAAAGAGGAGAGTCTTTATGGTTTTAGGTTAGAGTCTTTAGGTTACCTGCCCTCCGATGAGGCCCAGGATACTAACCAAACTCTAAACAGATGTGGGTCCGCCTTATTATCTGCCTGATTATCATCGATGTTCAAATCTCTTCGAGACTTGGTCTGACCAAGAGCATCACAATTAACATTTCCCAAACGACATGGTTGACCCACCTCCCTTGGTTTACTTATGGTTGTTTGCTTCCCGACATAGTGAAAGGAGCTCCCGTATTTCCGGGAACTCAGAAAGTACTTGCATTGCTCTTGCCCTGACTAGTTGTAACGCCGAAGGTGTTGCGTCGCTAGGAGGGCGCGGCCTGGCTAGGTCCGCCTTGCTCCACATATCCATCTGGGAAGGCTGGTATTGGTACTTCAGAAGGTGGACCTTTATCCAGGCGGGAGAAGAGCAGAGACATTCTTGCCAACAAAGAACACCTTCAAAAAATATTCTCTGTTCATCTTTTAAAGAATGACTAATTAATGTAGATCCGACAACAGTTGTAATCATCGCAAGCCACCTTTCGGCGCATTCATGATGATGTATGCAGAAGCGGTCTGCGTAGTATGAGTCAGTTTGTGATGATGGGGAAAAAAGAATAAATGAATAAAGAAAGCTCAGGCGCTAGGGGTCAGCGGCCTGGTTCTCTGACCATTTGTTGAGCAGTGGTTGGTCTCCCTACCTGTATTGTTTTGGTGTCACTGTTCTAAGTGCAGAACACTGTCCAGATCTCTAAGCCATTGCTGGAACTGGTTTGAAAATTCTAACCAGAATGCAATGAAATGGCCAAGTGTGCATGTGGGCTGCGCAGACGGCTTCTGCATCCACTGTCACGAATGCACCCATTGGAAGACACAGAGACGTCTCTGTCATGCCACATCTATGAAAATCCTGATTGTCCCACTCACTTTGTTTGCTACCTTTAAGTCCAGATGGATGTGTGGAGCTCTGTGAAATGTCATGTGAAGCTTTTTGAAACTGCATCCATCTGATGAAAGTCAGGTTACCAGGCAGATGAAAGGCAGGCTACATTTGCACCTCTGCTTTCCTCAGGGCTCTGGGCAAAGGTGAATCTAGATGTTATTGAGCTGAGTCCCGAAAATAAAAAAAAGATTCTTTGCTTTTTTCCCCAGCTCTCTGAAGCCTAAAGCCTGGACGCTTGGCCTTTCACATGTGCCCCACTCTTCCAGGTCCCTTCAGTCTCTTGCCTAATCTGATCATCCCTCATTCTCTCACTCATTCGCTCAGCTTCTTGGTGCCATCTGAACAGGAGAGACACAGCAAAGCACATATTCTTTGAACAGCAAGCGTCTATGACTGTTACAGATGCAAGGTCATCTCTGTATTACCTTTTTCTGGCGCCACTAGAAGGAATGACTGTCCACATCGATGTCGCGGCAGATGAATGCAACAGGCATTCTTTAGCTTTAAGCAGACAAGCGAGCACCAAATGTCCTGTCCATGAAAGTTGTACGATTTTTCCGTCATTAAAGTGAATAACTCTGTGTTTGACTCGTGTGCGTGTGTGTCTCCACAAAACATCATTTCAGAGGTTGCTGACGCTTGGTTGAATCAGAGGGCTTTGATCAAAGTGGCAACAATAAAGCTGGAGGAAGCAGAAAGCAGGGAGCACAATTCTAGTAAACTTCATGTCATGGATGATTAATTAGCTGTGTGTGTGTGTGTGTGCGTGTGTGTGTGTGTCATGGTGGGTGGGTGTCTTTTTTTCTCTCCTCCATTTCAGATGGGTGAACCGTTGAGATATATGGCAGTCTTCACTGAGCCACCTACTCACTTGTGTGAAGCCTTTAACACACACACACACATGCACACACGCGCGCACACACACACACACACACACACACACACACACACACACACACACACACACACACACACACACACACACACACACACACACACACACACACACACACACACACACACAGGCACAGGCACACTGGCATGCACATACACACACACAGGCACTCTCACACTTCCACTGCTACTGTCTTCTAGCCAGTGGATGGCCAGACAAAGCGGGCGGTGAACCAATACACTCACTGTGTGCCTTTTCTCAACAATGCAGCCTCAGGAGTGACAACGAGCTGCCCGCTTTCTCTCTGGCGACAAAGAGACTTCTGGTCCATCCATGATAGGGCAGCTTCATCCAGAGCCTTCCCCTGAAAAGTGAGACTGCGGACAGGCACAAAGAGGCAGCGAGGATCCTTTATCGCATCATGACGATGGAGGAAATGGAGAGGCCCAGTTTTCAGGAGTCAGGTGTACATTGTGCTCTGGAACTGTCTCTAGCACAGATATGTTTGAAGGAGTGACACACTCCTCACTGACCCGAAAAAGTTTCTTCAACCAAGGATGAAAATACTGTATGTAGAGAGGCCACGTCTGTGTTGTCTGACAAGGTGAGAGGTCTGAGGAGAGGGAATCGTGTTCTTCACATCAGCATGGACATTCAAATTAGTCAATTCAAATACATAATCAAATCAAGATCAATTGAGAATAATCAAGTCAGTATAAGTCTGGTAAGTAAAGTAGTTTTTTCAACCTAAAATCACCAATTAGGCGTACCATCTTCAACTGCAGTGTAATCATTTGAAAGAGAGTTAAAAGAAATTTTAGAGTGAACGACTTCTCTTTCAGGAGGTAAGACCTACAGGCATATACAGCCTCTTCTTCAGTCTTCTTTTTAGATGTTCACTGTGTTCCAATTGTGGTACAGCCCTCTCAATTAGCTTTGATCCGCAATTGCCAGTCGATTTTTAACACCAGGGTGTGACTTAAACCAGATTTCCTACTCAGTAGTCCTCAGAAATTGAAAATACTGTTCTCTTCTCCTCCAATAATCCTAGATACTTGAAGGCATTAAAAGATGGCTGCCAAGTGTATAGACTTGTTTATGAAGGATATCATGTTAATATAATGGGAAGAACATAGACTTCCCTTACTATATGAGGACGAGATGATGATGTTCTCACTGGAACACGTTTGTTCCCAAAAACCTGCAAAGAGCCGATCAGAAGTTGTCGTTACTACTCATCAGACATGTGCCTTACAGTGTCTAGTTGCAAAAATACAAAAATATGGCAAATTTTCCATTAAATGAAGCAATTTCCTGAGAAATGAAGGGAAGGTTTAGACTAGCAGAAAATGTCGCCTGTGTGAGTCATGTAATCACTTGAAGGCCTAATCAACAGCTCAAATCAATGGACATTCAGCCGAGTAGACTACAGTGCCATCCAGTTTGCCTCTAATCTTCTGTGTACTTTTCAAAAGGGCAAGATAAAATTTAACATTTTTAACTGATCTGACGTTCTCTTCAAACTTTTTTTTTTTTATTATTATTCCTACTTTTGATTGGGGTTGAGAGTTTATTTTCTTTCACACCATACTGATCCCAGAGCCTCACACACATATCAGCTTCAATTCCTTGTAGCAAAGCTGATATTTGGTAAAGGAAATGTGTCACCCAGCTGTGTGAAAGAAGCCAGCATTGAGTAGGTGAGCGCGGCATCCTCAATGAAAAGTCTGGGCCAGAACGACTGATGGAGGGGGTACTGTGTCATTCGGGAGGGCTGTCTGTCTGCAGAGGCAGGATAGGAGGAGTGATTTCCCTGACATCAAAGCCACTCTGCCCAGGCATCTGAAGTCAGGACCTCCCTACGTCTCCCTCCTGCCCGCACCTCCAGAGCCCAGGCGACGGAAGATAGAGTTAACAGCTCGTCAGTTACCCAGCCCGCGAGGGGCGAACGCTGGAATATTAATGGCATTTTTCATTTCAAATCAGACGGGGATCTAACACCTCCTCCTCCCTCCTCTCCATTCAAAGCAGGTCATTTGATTTAGTTAAATGGCTGTGAAAAAATCCATCACTTTCTTCTTTCTTCTGTCCCCCAACACATCTTTTAGAGCTTAAGAACACCCCCACCCCCATCCCCACACCATCACCACCAGCACCACCGCGGCCAACCTGCCCTCTTCTATTTCTCCTTTTTTCACTCTCAAAGAAGGGGATGAGATGTAAGTGCAAATGAACACGGGATAAAAGAGGCGGGTGCCTGGAGGTGTGGAGGATTAAAAGCAGCCTCTCTCTCTCTCTCTCTCAGTAGAGAGGAGGAGGAGGAGGAGGAGGAAGATGAAGAGGAGGAGGAGGAGGAGGAGAGTGGGAGAAGTTTCATGAGCAGTTTTTTTTCCCCCGAGTCCCTCGGCAGACCGGCTGTGCATGGCAGCGGTGTGCTGGTACTGCTGTTACAGCTGCTGTAGCGGCTATAGCGAGCCAATGGGCTTCTGTCGGGCTGGTTGGCGGCGGGGGAGGTGGGCGAGGAGATGGTTTGCACCTTCACCACCAGCAGCACCAGCAGCACGCCTTGGAGAAATCAAAAATAACACAGAGCAGAGTGCTGAAGCAGCTGCTTGCCCCAAACAGATGGGCAGGTGTGTGCGTGTGCGTGTGTGTGCGTGTTTGTGTGTGTGCGTGCATGTGTGTGTGTGCGTGTGTGCGTGCGTGTGTGCGTGCGTGCGTGTGTGTGTATACTTGTGTGCGTGCTTGTATGTGAGAAGAGGTCTTTGGAGGCAGGTGTGGAAAATTTGGCTGTGAGTAGTATAGTAGGCCTGGTATTTATATCCGTGTTGAGTGTCATGTGTTGTAAGTCTTTTTGTGGTCTACAAGAGACAGAAGTCAAGTCTGCCACAGAGGCATGTAAGAGTGGAAAATAGAAAAGGCAAATGTCAAAACAACACACAAAACAAATACACACTGAAAAATGCGGATATTATGTCCATGGGTATCGACTTCAGATTACTATTATAGAACGAGATATATCTCTGAGGAACACAGATTAACACAAACACTGTTGCAGGTGCAGATCATTAGTTTTCTGATTGAGGTACTTACCACATACATACTTATGGGATTCACCCTGCCACCGGTCACAGCACCCACCTATGGGGTGGCATACAGAAATGCAACAAGGCAACCCGGTAACACTTCCAAATAAGGGGCCATAATTAACAGTAAAGTAGCTACAACCTAATACTTAAGTAAGGGTTAATAATCATTACTTAATGCCACATTAGACACATATTAATTGTTATTAATGCATATGTTGAACATTAGTAAGCAGTTACTTAACTATTAGATAACTATTACCTTGTGTTACAAGTTAATAGCATATTATTATTTAACTAATAGATAAGTAAGGGCACAGTTAATAGTTAAGTAGCTATCAGGTCATACTTAACTAAGGACAAAAATTAACACTTACTTAATACAAAAGCAACTCATAACTAATGGTTATATAATACATAGATATTGGGTTTTGGGACCCTTATATTAGAGTTGGCTGAGGATAACTAATGGTTAATTAATAGATAGATATTGGTGTTTGGGACCCTTATATTAGAGTTGGCTGCGGATAACTAACGGTTAATTAATCGATAGATATTGGTGTTTGGGACCCTTATAATAGAGTTGGCTGAGCATACCTAATAGTTAAGTAATTAATCTACTGTGACATCTAGTTTTCACTCGTTCAAATCACTGTAATAGTGGCAACAGGAGCCATTATATTGCAAGGATTGGACGTACACTTCTCAATGATGGTGGGATGATGAGATGTAATTTTTTCATGTACCACTTATTAAATTTAATGGTAAAAACCCTACAATAAATGCAGAACATTATGAAGAGTAACAGTTTTGAAGCGAAACTAAACCATTCCTTTGTGATAATTAGGTTAATGTTTGAGAATATTAGCTCCAAGAAGAGCAGTGCATGATGGGTACGCAATCTATAGACAACAATAATTCGGTATTATTTAATCATTAGATATGCCTTACTTTTGTATTAAGTAAGTGTTAATTAAGGTCCTTAGTTAAATATGACCTAATAGCTACTTAACTATTAACTGTACCCTTACTTATCTATTAGTTAAATAATGATATGCTATTAACTTGAGACACATGGTAAGGGGCCATATATATAATTATAATTAACATAATTAACAGCAAATTAGCTATAACCTAATACTTTAGTAACAGTTAATAATCACTACTTAATGCCACATTAGACACATATAAATTGTTATTAATTCACATGTTAAACATTTGTAAGCAGTTACTTAACTATTAGATAACTATTACCATGTGTCTCAAGTTCATAATTGTTTAACTAATAGATAAGTAAGGGTACAGTTAATAGTTAAGTAGCTATTAGGTCATACTTAACTAAAGACCTTAATAGTTATCTAATAGTTAAGTAACTGCTTACTAATGTTCAACATATGCATTAATAACAATTAATATGTGTCTAATGTGGCATTAAATAATGATTATTAACCCTTACTTAAGTATTAGGTTGTAGCTACTTTACTGTTAATTATGGCCCCTTATTTGGAAGTGTTACCGGCAACCCACATACATCACAGCGGAAGTGTGTGTTTTCCATCTCTACATTTTCTTTACCTGTGTGTGTGTGTGTGTGTGTGTGTGTGTGTGTGTGTGTGTGTGTGTGTGTGTGTGTGTGTGTGTGTGTGTGTGTGTGTGTGTGTGTGTGTGTGTGTGTGTGTGTGTGCACGTGCGTGTGTGTGTGTGTGTGTGTGTGTATGGGCACGCGCGCGCATGTGTGCGGGTATACAGTTTGTTTGCACACCCTTACGCGTGTGTGCATGTGCCATGTGTGTAAGATGTGAGATAAATAGCGAGGGTTCCCTGGTCCCTGTAATGGATTTATGTGCTGCAATAAGGAGTGGTGAAAAGCGTAGGCCGGGGATAGAGGGGATGGAGGGGGGTGCTCTTGTCCGCCTTGCTCTGCAGAAAAAGCAATAATCCATCTCGGTTTTTATTACAAGATGGATTCGCCATTACTGCCACCACTCCCCGCAGCTTCCTAATCAGGTGCTGCCCCCCAGCCCACCCACACACCCCCCCATCCCCTGCCAGCAATTAAGACAGTAAAGAAAGAAGAGTGTTTGTGTGTGTTAGTGTGTGTGTGTGTGTGTGTGTGTGTGTGTGTGTGTGTGAGAGAGAGAGAGAGAGAGAGAGAGAGAGAGAGAGAGAGAGAGAGAGAGAGAGAGAGAGAGAGAGAGAGAGAGAGAGAAAGAGAGCGAGAGAGAGAGAGAGAGAGAGAGAGATTCAAAGCTCGTTTATTTAACCATCTGTGCGTCATCTTACAAACAAATCATCCTTCACTTACAATCCAATGTGAGTGGTATCCCCCCCCACCCCCCCAATTACACATTTAAAACCACCACCCCATTCGCAGCTTTGTGACACAACAAGCCCCCCACTCCCCATACAGCCATAAAAGAGTCCATCTCCTCAATAAGTCTGCCATACGCACACTCAATTTTGACCCGCGCTGCCACCATTCCTTGGCAGACTTCAAGTGGATCACAGGACCCCACCCCCAGCAACTTGCTTTTCCGTGTTTTCCAGATGGCTAACTTGGCAGACCCCAGCAGAAAATTAATTAGGCACACCTCATTTTTTCTCTTCACACTGTACCCAAGCCCACTGATAAACAGTTCCTGTGAAAAGACCACCCCAATTTTTAAAAACCACAATTTGAGACACTCAAAAAGTTCCCCAAGCCTTTCACATGTTAAAAAAAGGTGTACAACAGTCTCCTCCCTCCCACAAAACAAACAGTTCTCCCCTACTGCTGGATCAAGCCGTGCTACATGTCTATTTGTTGCAATCGCCCAATGGATAAGCCGCCACTGCAGGTCGGCC